>NW_006408641.1:6509222-6559445 GCF_000296735.1 Chrysochloris asiatica
GTGTTCTTCCCTTTTGGTTTTCTGACTCTTGATCTTGGCACATTTTGTTGTAATATATTTGACTTTATCTTCTCAAGCTGACCTTTGAAATTTTCTTTTCAGCTCTTGGATCTCTTCAGTTTTTCCATTTGCTTTAGCATCTCTAAGCTGGAGAGCAAGTTTCAGTGTCTCTTCTGACATCCATTTTGACCTTTTCCTTCTTTCTTGTCTTTTTAATGGCTTTTCACTCTCTACCTGTATGATATTCTTGATGTCATCCCATAACTCTTCTGGTCTTTGGTCTGTAGTGTTCAATGTATCACATCTGTTCTTCAGATGATCTCTAAATTCAGGTGGGATATATTCAAGATCATATTTTGGCTCTTGTGGACTTGTTTTCATTTTCTTCAGCTTGTTTGTATTTGTATATGAGCAATTGATGGTCTGTTCCACAGTCTGCCCCTGGCCTTTTTTTTGACAGATGATATGGAGTTTTCCATCGTCTCTTTCTGCAGATGTAGTCAATTTAATTTCTATATTCCATAGAAATATGGGCTTATATAGCTTATATATAAGACCCACAAAATAATTGGTCTGGCACTGCCAAGACAACCGCAGTTCCAGCCATCACATTGTTGTTGTTATTAAGTGCCATCAAGTAGGTTCTGTCTCATAGCAACCCTGTATAAGGTTTTCCAGGAGTGACTGGTGAGCTTGAACTGTCAATCTTGCTTTTCAAACTGACTTTGCAATCCAGCACATTAGCCCACAGCACCACACCAGGACTCTAGCAATCACATTGGTGGTGGTAGTTATGTGCTGTGAAGTCAGTTCCAACTCATAACTACCCTGTATAGGATTTCCAAGGCTGTAAATCTTTACAGGAGCAGAAAGTCTTTCTCCCTTGAAACTGCTGATAGTTTTGAATCGCTGAACATGATATTAGACACCCAACTCATAACCACTACAGTACCAGAGATCCTTAGCCATCATATTAGGGGTGAATTAACTAAAGGTTTTACCAAATATAGAGGCTAAGTTTTACATTGATAATTTTGTATGGCCCAAGAATGATGTTATAATTTTGGGCAGAAAAAAGTTCACTATTGCTGCGCTACAGAGTCACTGAGTCAGAAGCAACTCGATGGCACTTAACAACAATAACAACAAGTTGCCATTCTAAGACATGGGTTCTGGGTGGGGTCATTCTTCATCCAGTCATGGCCTCTGACACAGAAAAGATAAGAGACATTAAAATCATCATGGCATACCCCAAATTAAAATGCTTGGAGAACCTTGCATAAAGTAGACACTACAGTCCAAGAGATTCATCAGAGAAGATCTCGTTTGTTAGTTATTGAGCCCTGGTGACACAAACAATTAACTTAAAGTTCAAATCCACCCAGAGGCTCCTTGTAAAAAGAGGCTTTGATGGTCCACTTCTACAGACTCCTTTAAGACAGCCACTGAAACCCCTGTGGAGTACAGTTCTCCTCTGACACACATGAGGTTGCCATGAGTCAGGATCAATACCATAGACACTCATTTGATTTGTTTTTTGGTTTGTTGACTCTCTTGTTTGTTTTCTTAAATATTTGTATGTTTTTGTTGTTGTTATTTAAATGTTAAGAACTTGGATTTGAGAGGCATGTAGAATTGGTTTCAAATATTCTGTGCTGCAATTTCTGAGTAATAGTTTCCTCGTCTTCAAAACAGACGTGACAATACCCAATTCACAAGGCCACTAAGCAGATTAAATGAAACAACATTTATTAACCACCTGGCCTAAAATCTGGCACATATTTGATGTTCACTAAATGTTAGGTATCTGCTTTTTCTACATTCCCCTCAGTTTGCGGATAAGTGCGGTAGATCCCACTAATAACTTCTTATGGGGAGATATATTCAAGGATAGATAATACTATCTGCTGTGAGAGCGCTTCTGATACCTCATTTCACATATTCCTGTGGCATAAATATACAAAGTTAGCTTCAGGTTTTGCTCACACCCTGTGCCTCAGAGTGGCCACCCCACTCTTTGTATACACCAAAATGCCTTTCATTCACTAAGGCCAGGTTCACAACCAGCTCTCCCACAAAGCCTGCTCAGATCTTCACATAAGTTTCAATCTTCCCAATCTGAATGAAAGCTCCCTGAGGATAGGGTCTTGGTCTCATTTGTTCATTGCTGTATCCCCAACACTTTGGAGAGAGCACACAGTAAGTACACAATTAATATCTATTAAGCTAGTTGATTAAGTAATTAAAATTGCCCCTCTCGGACACCTACAGTCCTATTCCTGCTACTACTATTCTCATTCACTCTTATGTCCCTTCAACAATTATGGTGTGCCTATAGTGCAAGACAGAGTCCTGGTGTGGCACTGTAAGATAAACACTCAACTTCAAGGTTGCTTTGAACTGCAGGGTTATCAGTTCAAACCCACCCATCACTCCTCAGAAACTCTATACAAGGTCACTATGAGTGGGAACAGACTCAATGGCATTTAACAACAACAACATCATGCAAGGCATTATGGGAAAAACTCAAGTAGATATGAAGATAAACCTGTCCACTAGGAGCTTACAAACAGAGAGGATATCAGACATGTACTATAAATAATAATAATAATGATGATGTCAGATTGAAGTCATAATATTGTCAGGCATTGTTCAAAGGAGAGAAAAGTTGTCTTCAGTTAGGGAAGATCATCTCAGAAATGGAGCCCTAATTTAATGCCTATTACCACACATCTTGTTACTTATTTTTATGCCTGACTCTCTCAATGGGGGCAGAGTCACCTCTTCTCTGTCTCTGAGTTCCTCACAATCTGTACACTAGTTTCTTCTTGTGCCTAGCACAGAAATATGATCTGAATATGTGATATTTTAGAATGAGTTTATTGCTTGGGAGCAATTGCTCTGCAAGAGTATGTCTGAGGTAGAGGATGAACATCTCTATCTCTCTTTTTTAGAAGAGGAGTCAGTTGGGGAATGTTACCAGCTCAATGCAGGTCCTCATTTTCCCTTTGAGTTAGTCTGAGAGTTGTTGTTCCAATTATGTTGCTACAGTCAGAGGCTTCCTGAACCATTGACCTTAGCCCTATCATTTTTACTTGAGGGAATAGATGGCTAGCAACAGAGAGAGGATTGGCAAAGATCATAGGCAGTCCCTCAGCTAGACAGAGGTTTCTAGTTAATAACAATGTTGAGGCTTTAATCCAGGATTCCTGGATCAAGGTCTGTTTTCTCTTCGTAACATGCCAACTATCGGTAGTCATGTTGTATGGCTTGTCACTCAGTATTTTATGAAAAAAAAAAATACTTTAACTCGTATTAACCTGCTTGGTGAGGTATCATCTCACACCAGGTTAAATGATGGGGAACTACTATTAGATGAAGTCATGATGTGAGAGGTGTATGCTATTGTGTGTAGGGAGGGTAGGGGAGCAATCTGGACAAGACTAAGGAAGAAAGTCCAGAACTTGCAATTTGCAGATGGGGGCAGTTAAAGCTAAAGGAACATTAAGGTAGATAAGGGAATTTGATTGTTTCTCTGCAGGCTCTGATGACACCTTCACAGAATCACACCCTGTGGAATACATTTCAAGAAGACCCTGAGATCCTTCAGCTCAAGAATGGTGAGTCCAAGGCATATACTCCTTTGCTGTTCCTCTCACACTAGTGGCAGGCATCATGACTGGATCACAGCAGCACTGTCTCTAGTGAACCAGGATGCAGCCTCAGAATCCCTCTCCATGGAGTGTCCCAAGCAGTCAAATGAAGTGAGCACACAAGCTCTGTCTTCCACCACTAACCTCACCCAATCTCTCTCAGTTGTAGCTGGTGAAACCCAGGTCCAGAAAAGACTTGTCTACACATGGTCAGTTCGTATCAGATGCAGGTTAGAACCCAGGTTTCCCGTCTCAGAATCCTTTGCTTTGTGTACCAGGCCATCCTGCTGTATCAACATCATTCTGAAAAGAGAAGTGCAAATAAATACAATATTGCTCATCCTTCAGACCACAGGTCTTGTCTGTCTGCCTCTTGTTTTCACGTTAGTAGACCATTTAACTGATAGCCCCCCCCAAGCCAGTCTACTAAGTCCAACTTCAGCTACTTCATTCCACTTACCTGATTTTCTACTACCATGTCTAGGGGAACAGGAAGGCCAAATAGTGTTCTTAGGGAATATTATGGTGTGGAAATAGTGCATTTCTAATGCCATTTTCACAGAGGACAGACCTAAAATTCAGATATAATATTGTTAATAATAATAACCAAGAATCATGTGGCCTACAACATAGCTGCACAAACTGGCAAAGAAATTTTTCTTTTGTGTCACTGAAGACTCCGGTCACTGTTTCTCCTTATTACTACCTTCATCCAGGTTGTGTTCGGAATAATTTTCTTTGAAAAGTGATCAAGCAGTTGCTAGCCAAGGCAAGATCTTTAAATGGACCTTTCATTGAAAATGCTTATGTTTGTGAAGCTGAAAGAGGGTGCCGTGACTCCAGCTGATAGCCCCCCAATAGTCCTCTGAAAACAGGGTATCTATAGGTAATGAACTGTGTTAGTTCATCTTCATAGAAACACACAGCTTCCACTCACACATGAGGTCAATGACCAAAAATCAAACTCAGGCCTCTGGCAAGGAAGGTGAAATTTTCTACCACTAACTACCACTGCCCCCACTAAAATAAGGATAGTAAGAGTTGTCGTTGTTGTTGTTTAGTGCCATTAAGTCAGTTTCAACCCATAGCATCCCTGTTCAGTGTGCAGAGGAACAGCTGGTGAATTTGAACCACTGACCTTATAGTTCAAACTTACCTTGTGGTCCAGTGCTTATTCTACAATGCCACACCAGGACAGTGAGTGCTAAATGATCTTAGCACAGTGGCTCCATACAATAAGTACTGGACTATGAATCGCAAGATCTGCGGCTCTAGCCTGCCAGTCACTGTGCAGGAGAAAGGAGAGGCTTTCTGTTCCCTTAAAGATTTAAATCCTAGGAAACCCTATACAGGGTCTCTATGTGTCGGAACAGAGTCCCGGTGTGGTGCAGTGGGTTAATGCACTGGACTACAAGGTTGCTTTGAACTCCAAGGTCAGCAGTTCAAGCTTACTAGCCATTCCTTGGAAACCCTCTATTGGGTTGCTATGAGTCAGAACCAATTCCACAGCACTTAGTAACAATAACAACAACAAATGATTCGTAGGTGCTCTGGTAGAGTTGTGGATTATATGTTGGGCTGCTAATCACAAGGTCAGCCGTTTAAATCCACCAGTGGATCCATGAGAAAAGATGAGGCTTTCTACTCTGCAAAACTTTACCAAGTCGCTATGAGTTGGCATACCACCAGCAGCAAATGATTCTTAAGATTCCTGGTGGAGTAGTGGAGTAAGCATTGGGCTGTTAACTGCAAGGTCAATGGTTCAAAGCCACTCTGAGAGAAAGATGCAGCTGTCTACTCCTGTAACATTACAACTTGGAAACCCTCTGGGGCAGTTCTACTCTGTTCTGTAGGGTTGCCATGAGTCAGAATAGACTCGACAGCAGTGGAAATGCTTCTTACATCTTATTTCATTCTTATACCATTATTCCCATTTTACCAGTGGAGCAATTGAAGCTTAAAGAGATTAAGACATTCTCCCAAATCTTCCAGTAAATAAGAGCTGAAACTGGGAGCTAAGCCTTCATAGCTGGGGGCCAGAGTACCCTCTTGACCACTGTGCCAGGCCACCTCTGCTCCAACACCTAACTGCACCCACCTGGAAAGATGGTTGTAGAGATCACACTTGATATGCTCTTCTACCCACCCCAGTCTTTTGTGATCTCCATTCCTATCAATGCCATACCTTCTCCATACCCATCAGACCCTGGTGGGGTCCTTGTCAGTCCTCTAAAGGTCCCAGAGAGATACCAGTTAAAAATAGTTGCCATCAAGTTAGTCCCAATTCATGGTGACCCCATGTATGTCAGAGTAGAACTGTGTCCATAGGATTCTTGATGGCTGCTTTTCAGAAATGTTCACTAGACCTTTCCTCCAAGGTGCCTTTAGATGGAGTGGAACCTCCAACCTTCCAGCTAGCATCCAAACACATTAACCAATTGCAGTATCCAAGGACTCCACCCCACAGAGAGGTTTTTCAGGTCCCCTTTCTGCACTCCTGTCTCTTTACAGCAGAGTTACAATAGGCATTAGCAAACAGATTTCAGGGAAACAAGAAACAAAGTCCTGATTACACACAATTCCCACAAGAAACAAAGTCAGGACTAGCTGCCGTGAAAGGTCGAGGGCCAGCAGCTCCCAGGTGCCAGAGTCCCCATTCCAGGACAGCTTCTGGAAAAGCACTTTGCGATCCTTACGGAAGAATAAGAGGCATGGGGCTGGCATGTAGGCATTTTTGTGCACAGGGGCTAGTATGGAGGTTCATGAGTGTCCTCAAAGTTACAACTACTCTGCAAGGTGGGTGTTGTCAGTCCTGCCTCACAGATAAGAAGACTGCAGTTCAGAGATGAAATGACTTCTCCAAGGACTTCCCCAGAGAATACAGGGAGCCTAGAGTAATACAGCCTTCTTCCCAGGGACAGGGACAGTATAGAGGAGTGGCCGGAGTCACATAACCTAGAATAACACATATACAATTATATCCATCCTATCTATGATGCACACAGTTATCCTTCTCAGCTGCTAATCCAAAAAGTTATCAATTCGAGTTCACCCAGAAGTTGCCTTGAAAGAAAGGCATGGTGATCTACTTCCCAAAAGTTCACCGTTAAAAATGCTATCGAAAACAAAACTCTATAGATAGAGCACATTGCTACTTTGGTGCATATGTGGTAGCTGTGAGTCTGAGTCCACTCTAAAGCAACTGACTAGTAATTAGCTACTTAAGCAAAATAACACATTCCCTGGGGGGCTTCCCTCTTCCTCCTTCTGTCCCCTTCCTCCCACTGGGGTCACCCAGCTATAAACGCACATGCAGGTACACAGATGCTTAGAAAAGGATGACCCTGAGCAGAACCTCTGACCCTGGAGACCCGAGGTTGCAGGAATAAGTGGGCTACAGCCATGTTCCCTTTGAAAGAGGGGCAACCAACAACCAGTCAGGATGTAGGTCAGGACAGAGGATAGCATGAACTCAGAGGCTACACTCATGGGTCTGCATGGGTCACCTGACACTACCCACCACTTGCCTGAGTGAAGTTCATGATGTTGCCTCCTAATAGTCTCCGAGGTCTCCTGAGCTTCCATTCCATTGGAGCCAGACCTTAGCAGTGTATTTTGTTTATTTACTTTGACAAGTTTAGCTCTGTATGCTTTGCACTGCATTTCCCAGTCTGTTTTACAAGCTTAGAAGTCTTCTTAATGAGACTACCTTTCAGTGAGGCTGTGCAGAAGTCACTGAGAAATGGGGCAAAAGTCAAAGTTTTTTTTTTTCCCATTTCCCTTTTTATTGTGTTTGCAAAAGCAGAAAGTAAGAACTAATGATCTTCTACTTCATTTAGGAGCTGTACTACCCATTTCTATCAGATGTCTCTTTCAGGGAATCCTTTTTTGACTTGATGATTTCCAGGTTCAGTTTTATATCATCACACTTAGGAAACAGAAGTTCAGGATGACTGGGCAGAGGCTTCTGAATATCCAACCAGGGTGAGCAGTTCTGTGTGGCTTCTTTGTGTGGCTAGCCATGCACTAGATGCTGAGGAAATGCTACGAAAAGAAAGAGGAAGAGGAGGCCGGGCTGACTCCATGGTCTCACAGGGATGGGAGGTGGTGAGTAAGACTTTACATTAGGAAACAGCACAGAAGTGCAAACTAAGGGATAGGGTTGAGTTGTACAGCCTGAAAGGATTACTACCACTGATGGCAAGGAGATGACTCTTTGGACTTTCATTCCTCACAGAAAATGTCTTCCTCATAGGATGAAGGTCTTGACTTTGATCTTCAGGGGAAGGACAAAGAATTACTATTTGTTAAGGAGCTCTGGCAGCGTAGTGCTTACAAATCGGGCTGCAAACCACAAGGTCAGCAGTTCAAAACTACCAGCTGTTCCACGGGAGAAAGATGAGGCTTTCTGCTCCCGTAAAGATTTACAACCTCGGAAACCCTGTACAGGGTCGCTATGAGTCAGAACCAACTCCACAGCACACAGCCACCACCACCACCAAACCTCATGTTAGGCACATTACCTCACCACCCACCCTACAAGCCAATGATTGGCATTATACGCATTTGTATAAACAAGGAAACTAAAGTCCAGAGAGGTAAAGTAACGTGCCCACATTCTCACAGCAGAATTAGAATTTAAATCACAACTATCTGACTCCAAAGATACCACTCTTTCCACACTTCTTCCCTGAAAAGTGTAGGACTTGAATTAGCAGAACAGATGCAGGGAGATGATCTCGGGCAGAGAAAGAAAAAGGGCAAAAGATGAACTCACAGTCTCTAACTATGAAGGTCAAGGAGATTGCAAACCATTCATGAATTCTAAAAGAAAATCCAACTGAAGCTTGAAGATTTTATCTATCAAAGATTACTTCACTTCTCTGTTGTAAAGTTAATTGAATCTATTGTCACCCAAATGATTATCCAGAGGGTTAGGGACTTTTTTAATGGCGGGTGAGGAACATAGTGACCCCAATGGCAAGCAAGACAAGAAGGGCAACTCCATGGATTTGCACTATGGTCGAAGGTCTCAATATGGAAGGTGGGTGTTCGCCTATCTGTTTCATCCTATGTAATGTCTTTGGTAGCTACCTTGGTGGAAGAGAAAGGAATGAGCTTCAGAATCATATGTTCTGAGTTCAAATTGCTTACCAGTCACTTAATAGCACAGTGATCTTATATGCCATTGAAATGTTATAGTCTCAGTTTGTTCATTGATAATATGGACACATAACAGCACCACTTCCATCAGGATGTCATAAGGACTGATGCAAACCTTTAGCATAGTGGACGGTGAATGGTGGTGTTGTGATTGCATCAGTTCTGACTGATAGCAACCTTATGTACACCAGAACAAAACACTGTCAGGTCCTGAACCACCCTCAAAATCATTCCTATGCTTTATTCCATTGTTACAGCTACTGTGTCAATCCATCTTCTTGAGGGTCTTCCTCTTATTTACTGAGCCTCTACTTTACCAAGCATGATGTGCTTCTCCAGGGACTGGTCTCTCCTTATAACATGCCCAAAGTATATGAGACAAAGACTTACCAGCCTTGTTTCTAAGGGGCATTCCTGCTGTACTGCTTCCAAGACAGATTTGCTTGTTCTTCTGACAGTCCCTGGCACATTTAATACTTTTCAGCAACACCATAATTCAAAGGCATCAATTCTTATTCAGTCTTCCTTTCTCATTGTCCAGCTATTACCCCCTATGAGGTCATTGAAAATATCATGGTTGAGACCAGGTGTATCTTAGTTCTGAAAGTGATATCTTTGCTCTTTAACATTTTAAAAAGATCTCTTGAAGCAGATTTGCCCAATGTAATACATCATTTGACTTCTTGACTACTGCTTCCACGGACATTGATTGTGGATCCAAGTAAACGGATATCCATGACAACTTCAATCTTTTCTCCATTTATTTTATTATTTATTGATCCAGTTGTGAGGATTTTTTTTGTTTTCTTTACATTGATGTGTGATCTATACTGAAGGCTATTGTCTTTGATTATCATTAGTAAGTACTTCAAGTCTGCTTTCAGCAAGAAGGCTGTGTCATCTGCAAGCCACAGGCTTTCATTAGCTTTCCTCCAACCCTATGTCACATTCTCTTTCATATAGTTTAGCTACTTGGATCATTTGGTCAGCATAAAGATTGAATAAGTATGGTAAAAGGATACAACCCTGCGGAATGTCTATCCTAATTTTAAACCACTTAGTAGCCCCTTGTTCTGTTCAAATGCTTGTCTCTTCAACTATGTACAGGTTCTACATAAGCACAATTAAATGTTATGAAATTCTCATTCAGTTTGTTATGATATACCCAATCAAATACCTTTGCATAATCAATAAAACACAAGTAAACATCTTTCTGATATAGTCAGTGTTTAGCCAAAATCCAAGAGATATCCCAATGGTACTTCTCCTCCCATGTTTCTCTTCTAGCAGTTCTCTCTTGATATACTGCTGCAACCATTTTTTTAAATTATCTCCAGCAAAGTTTGACTTTCATGTGATATGAATGGTATTCTTTGATAATTTCCACATTCTATTGGGTCACCTTTCTTTTAAAAGGCAAAAATAATGGATCTCTTCCAGTCATTTGGCCAGATATCTGTATTTCAAGTTTCTTGGAATAGGTTAGTACATACCTCCAGTGCTACATCAGTTTTTTGAAACACTTCAGTTGGTATTCCCTCAATTCCTGGAGCCTTGTTTTCCATCAATGTTTTCAGGGAAGCTTGTATTTATTCCTTCAACACAATTAGTTCTTAATCATATGCTACCTCCTGAAATGGTTGAAGATCAATCAACTATTTTTAGTACAGTGAATGTACATTCCTTCCATCTCTTTTCGATGTTCCTGTAGTGTTCTATATTTTGTCCATAATCCTTTAATAACGCAACTTAAGACTTGAATTTTTTCTTCAGTTCTTCCAGCTTGAAAAATGCCAAGTGTGTTTGGTTTTCTGACTCCAGGTATTTTCACATTTGACTATAATGTTTGATTTTGTCTTCTCAAGTTGCCCTTTGAAATTTTCTGTTTAGCCCTTTAGCTTTATCATTTCTTCCAGTCAGTCAATTTAACTTCTCTAGTAGTGTAGTGGTTATGAATCTGCCTGTGAACCGCAAGGTCAGCAGTTCGAAACTACCAGCTGTTCCACGGAGAAAGACGAGGCTTTCTGCTCCCATAAAGATTTACAGCCTCGGAAACCCTGTGCAGGGTCACTATGAGTCGGAACCAACTCCACAGCATATAACTACCACCACCTTCCAGAGCAAGTTTCATAGTTCCTTCTGATATCCATTTTGGTCTTTTCTTTCTTTCCTGCCTTTTTAGTGACCTTTCGCTTTTCTCACGTATGATGTTCTTAGAGTTACCAGAGCTCCTTTTTACTATGATAGGAATGGAAAATTAAAGAAAAAAGGCATTACATTCCTCAATAAAAAGAGCATCTCAAAATCTATGTGTCTATGATAGGATAATATCCATATGCTTACAAGGAAGACCAGTTAATATGACTATTATTCAAAATTATGCACCAACCACTAAAGTCAGTGATGATGAAATTGAAGAATTCTACCAACTACTTGGAAGTCTGAGAGTGGTGCTGTATGATAAGTATTAGAGTGCTAACGTGAGATCAGCAGTTCAAACCCACCAGCTTGGAAACCCTAATCAGAGTCAGTATTTGTATGAACCAACTTGACAGCACTTACCAACAACAACAACAAACTACTTCAGAATGAAATTGATCAAACACACAATCAAGAAGCATTGCTAATTACTGGTGATTAGAATGTGAATGTTGGAAACAATGAGAAGGGATCTGTAATTAGAAAATATAGCCTTGGGCAGAGAAATGATGTTGGAGCTCTCCTGATAGAATTTTGCAAGACTTATTCATTACAAATAACTTTTTCAACAACATAAACTGCGACTATACACAAGTGGAGGCCTGGTATGGCACTGTAGGATAAGCACTGGACCACAAGGTTGGTTTGAACCACAAGGTTGGTTGATGGTTCAAATTTACCAGTAGCTCCTCGGAAACCCTATACAGGGTTACTACAAGTTGCACCTGACTCAGCGACAGTTAACAACAACAACATACATGTGGACCTTGTCAGGTAATACACAGGATTCAAACTGACTACATATGTGGAAAGAGACAAAAGAAAAATTCAATATCATCAGCCAACACATTACCAAGCGCCATATATAGAACAGAGCATTAATTGCTCATATCCAAGTTCAAGTTGAAGCTGAGAAAATTTAAAACAAGTCTATTAGCACCAAAAAAAAAAAAAAGAAAGAAAGACCTTGAGTATATTCCACGTGGGTTTAGAAACATTTCAAGAACAGATATGAAGCATTAGACAGCAATGCCTGAAGACCAGAAGAGTTGTAGGATGACATCAAGAACATCATACATGAAGAAAACAAAAGGTCATTTAAAAGACAAGAAAAAAATGAAAAGAGAAAAACGGGTGCCAGAAGAGACTCTGAAACTTGTTGACACTATAGCAATTTGATGCAATAATGAAGTAAAAGTGCTAAACAGAAAATTTCAGAAGACAGTAAAGTAAAATGAAATAAGCAAAGATCTTGAATTAGAAAAGCAAAAGTCAAAAAATGCTCAGCATTTCTCAAGTGGAAAGAACTGAAGAAAAATCTTCAAGCCTCAACTTGAATTACTGAAAGATTGATTTAATAGGCAAAATATTGAATGATGCAGGAAGCCTCAAAGGACGATGTAGAGAAAACACAGTCACTGTACACAGCCCTCGACCAAAAAGAATTGGTCTGTTCTCAACCATTCTGAGAGGCAGTGTATGGTCAAGAACCAATGGTATCGAAGGAAGAAGTCCAAGCATTGGTGGAAATTAGCCTCTAGAAAATGATGGAATACAAATTGGAATGTTTCAGCAGCACTGAAGTTGCAGCACTGAAGTTGCTCACTTACTATTCCAAGAAATTTGGAAGACAGCTACCTGACAAACCAATTGGAAGAGATCCATATGTGAACACATTCCAAAGAAAGGTGACACATGGAATGCAGAAATCATTGAACAATATCACTAATATCACATGTAAGTAAAATTCAAAAAGATTGCAGCCGTTCATCAACAGAGAGCTGCCAGAAATTAAAGCCAGATTCAGAAGATGACATGGAATGAGGTATATCATTACTTAAGTCAGATGGCTCTTGGCTGAAAGCAGAGAATACCAGAAAGATGCTTATTTGTGCTTTATTGACTATGCAAAAGCTTTGTGACTATGTGGATCGTGACAAGCTATGGATAACATTGCAAAGAGTGGGTATTGCAGAACACTTAGTTGTGCTCATGAGGAACCTGTACAAAGGACAAGAGACAGTCATTAGAACAGAACAAGGGGTTACATAATGGTTTAAAATGAGGAAAGTTATATGCCATGGTTGTATCCTTTCACCATACTTATTCAATCTGTATGTTGAGCAAATAATCTGAGACGTTGGATTATATGAAGAAGAATGTGGTAGCTCAGCACAGCCTATCACTGAGTCCCATGTCCATGGAGCGTGGCCTATCATGGACATTGATGTATGGTATGGTTGCAGAACGACTGCCACAAAAATGAGTGCAGTTTAAGCTCCAAAGAGCAAACACCCTCGAACTTTGAGAAAAGAGGCCTGTCATCAATAGTTTTGCCCAACCTCCTTTGTTACCTATTCTCAGATACCTTCCTGTACTTCCGAGGGTGGAAAGCTCAAAAGTACTTCTCCCAGATTCTTTCACAACAGGTATTAGATGTGATTTAGGGCCTGACAGTAGCTTTAGAAGACAGAAGTGAGAGGGAGGCATCTTTCGATTAATTCCCCACCACCTTTCTTTTCCATCTTCCCCTACTGACAAGGAAGATCATAGAGGCTAATGAGCCCTGAAGATGCAACTTTTCAGTGCTTGGCTGCAAAATGAAAAGTTGATGGTTCAAGCCCACTCAGCAGCCCCACAGAACACCTTCTGTGGGATTCTGCTCCTGTAAAGATTACAGCTTAGAAAATATAGCAGGGGCAGTTCTATTCTGTCACATGGGGTCACTAGGAGTCCAGATCTCCTCCACTCTAGCAGCATTCTGGAGTCACTTTTGCAGTTCCGTGGTTGCAGTGGGGGCAGCAGCTTCATGATTCCAGCTTCCTGATACCTGGGTCCCAAAGTCGGATGGCAAGCTCAGAGGCAGCAGCTCTCCTGATGGGTGGCTTCTGTAGAGTAATGTTTCCAAACTCATTCCTGGACGCCCATCCTAGCCCCTCCTCCTCCAATCCTTCCACCACTGCTTTAAGCATTTTATTCTCTTTCTTAGATTTCTCCCTACTCAGATCATCTATATATCTTTCCTTTCACCCACACATCACTGACCTGGTGTGGCATTGCGGGCTCCAAAGTCGCTTTGATGCTCTGGGCTCCAAAGTCAGTTTGAACTGCAAGGTTGGCGGTTCAAGCTCACCAGCCTCTTCTTGAAAACCCTATACATGCTTGCTATGAGTCAGAATTAACTCGAAGGCACTTAACAACAATAACAACAACAACACTCTCTTGATGACCCTAGCTTTATGAAAATCAGATTGCGTGAGTCATCCAACCTTGTTTTTATCACAATCATTTGGCCAATGTAGTTCATTTGCTTTTTCATATAAATTTCAGAATCAGCTTATTGATTTCTTTAAAAAAAAAAAAAAAAATAGCCTACTAGATTTTTATTGGGATTGTGTTGAATCTTGAATTAAATATCTGCAGAGTTTTGTTTGGAAATTTTTATTGTGGCGAAGTACATATGACAAAGGAGTCCTGATATGGTGTTGTAGGATAAGCACTGCACTACCAACCCCAAGGTCGGTGGGCCAAACCTACCATCCACTCCTTGGAAACCCTGTACAGGGTCATTATGAGTCACAACAGACTCATTGGCACTTAAAAATAACATATGACAAAGCATTTGCCAATGTAATCTTTCCTTGCATATAACTCTGTGGCATTAAGCTCATCATGTTGTTCAACTATTACTACTAGTCGTTTCTAATTGTTTTCATCACCTTAACAGAAACTCAGTACTCCTTAATCAATAAATCCCTTTTTCCTCCCTCCTCCATGCCCCTAATAACCGTTAATAAGCTTCTGCTTCTATACATTTGCCTAGTCTAGATAGCTCATATAAGTGAGATCCACAATTTGTGTCCTTTTTGCTGACTTTACAGTGGTTTTTTTTTTTTTTTTCCTGCTCTTTACCCATTTTGACGAAGGATCCTCCCCCACTCCTCACTTCTGGGCTGCCCTCTGTATTCAGTTAATCTGTATGTCCCTAGTCACACGAATAATAAAGGCAAGAACTCTTTTAGACTCCTATCCTGAATCATTGGGTCCAATGAGCAGCTGCTGGAACATATCTCCCAGTGTGTTCTCAGTAATGCAGTCTTCATTCTCCTCTCCCATGACCTGACTCATCAACTTCCTTCCCTATCACCTACCTGGCTCAGCCCTCTTCTGCCACCTACCACCTCAGTTTAAAGTTGCCATCAAATAGACCCCTGATAGAATCTCCACTGAGCAGTATCCAATCTGTCTGGGCGGGACTGATGAAAGGAGATGGGGATAGGACTCTTGTGGTACAATAGTGAATAATTACTATCAGGACTGACTGTGAGGGTTGGATATGTAAAGGTAGACATTTTGTAGCAAAAGGAGGGAGTGGTTGACTTTGCAGTCAAGGGGCAGAGGTCCCTGGGACCATCAAGGGCGAAGAGCAGAGAGCAGGACCCTACCCAGAGAAGTAGTGACACCAGAGATGGAGGCAGAGATGATGAAGTGGAGAGATGGAGTGTCTGGGGACTCTAGACCCACAGAGGGAGAGGGGCTGTGTGCTCATGACCATGGCTTAGACTTGCAGGGTGTACCATTTGGTTGGTTGATGATGCATGAAGGGGATTGTAACTAAGGCAATGTAACGATATACAATCAGATGAATGTAAAGCTAATGTTCTCCCATGTAAACTATAACATAATTCACAATAAAACATTTGAAGAAAAAAAAATAGACCCTGATTCAAGATGGCTTCATACAGGAACAAAATACTTCCCAGTCCTGCACTATAAACGTGACCACTTAGGGATTGGACTGATATGATCCAGAGGGTTTTCACTGACATTTATTCAAAAGCATATTGCCAGGTCTTTCTTCCTGGAAGTGCTGCTGAAGCCTATTCAGCATTTTAGGAACACACAAGCCTCCAAATACAGACTGGTGGTGGTTTATATGAGATGCATTGGTTATGAACTAAACCTGGGTCTCTCTCATCAAAAGCAAAAGATTCCCAGTGGAAAGCTAAAAGAACTTTCGATCTACATGCAGATTTATTTTTGCACAGGAAAGTGCAGCTCTATTTCCCTCCCCTCCTTCTCCCTTCACCCTACCGTCTATACCACCAGCCTTGCTCTCCCCAATATACAAAGCCACAGATACCCTCCCTCAGTGCTAGAGAAGGAGATGACAAAATTCTCCCTCTTCCCGGCCTCCAAATTGCAGGCTTGTGTGAATGGGGAAATATAAGGTGTGAGGCTCCCGAAAGTTCATAAACTTTTATGCAGATTGGTTTTTTGTCTGGTTTAAATTAGGCAACAAAATAGAATTTCCAGATGTTCTATTTGGAATTAACAGGTCCACAGAGAAAAGACTACTAGAGGGTGAGTTGGTAATAGGGCTATTTTTACATTTCAGAAAGGGAGCCACAGAAAAAAAAGCCATATGGACTTTATTAGAAGAGAAGAACCTGCTGGTTGGCAAATCAAAAATCCTGTTCTCATTTATTCTGGTCGAGGACATGCCAAGGTGCAAAGAAACATTTTCAAGCCATTGAGGATAGCTATAAAGGTCTTGTGCAGGGGGGCTTTGTCCCAGAAGTCAGGTCAAGCAGACAAGATTTTGTTCAGACTTAAGGAACGCTTTGAATATAGAGTCAGTGATTCTTAAACTTTAATGTACATATAAATCTCCATTGATCTTGTTAAAACACAGGTTCTGATTATAGGCGATGTTAGTACAAATGCTGTTGGTCCACTTGCTACAATGCCTTGTGTGAACTAAAATAGAGCTAGGAAAGAAGGTCCACCCCTTCCAAGTGTTTCTTAAGGACCAAACAAGTAAAGCATCATCACTATTTCTGCTGTTAGTTGCAGTTGAGTTGGTTCCAACTCATGGTGTCTCCATGAACAATACAGCAGAACCTTGCCTAACTCACTATTGTTGGTCTTGTCAAGTTCATTGTTGAAACCACTGTGTACTTTGTGTGCCTCTCAACCTAGGGAGCTCATCTTCCAGTACCACATTGGACAATATTCTGCTGTCATCCATAAGATTTCCATAGGCTAATTTTTTAATATAGATTCCCTGGTCTTACTTCTTGGTCTGGAAGCTCCACTGAAACTTATCCACCATGGGTGACTGTACTAATATTTGAAATGCCAGTGTCATTGTTTTCAATCTCTAGAGAGAGTGACATACAGACAAACACCTAAAGCAAAATTTGGTAAATTATGTCATGTTGTTGTTGCTATGTGCCATTGAGTCGATTCAGATTTATAGGGTTTCCAAGGAGCAGTGGGTAGGTTTCTAGTGTTGGCCTTGCAGTTAACAGTCCAGTGCTTATCCTACTACAGCATCACACCAGGACTCCAAATTATGTCATGTTGTTGTTAAGTGCCATCGAGTCGGTTCTGACTCATAGAGATCATGCATAGGGTTTCTGAGGAGTGGCTAGTGGGTTTGAACCACCAACCTTGTGGCTCAAACTGACCTTGCAGTCTGGTGCATTAACCAGCAGCACCATACCAGGAAGAGTCCTAAAAATATCACTCATAAAAAAAAGTGCTATGAGAACACTGGAAGTAACAAATAATTCCATAGGAACTAGATGAGATATCAAGTGAACCCTGTCTTTAGAACAAGTATCTTGTCAGGAAAGAGAGGGGAAAATCTTCCTTGTAGAAGGAACAGCATGTAAAAGTCATAGAAGGTGTGGAAGAGCCACAGCATGTTAGGAACACGATGGGCTGTGGTTGGAGCCCATAGCAGACAAGAGAAAGGGTTAGAAAAATAGATGGAGACCAGACCAGAAATGTTCTGTGAACCTTGCTAAGGAGTTTGGGGTTACAGCAAAAGGAATCTTTGGAAATGTTAAATAAGAGAAAGTAGCTTGGTTTTAGATCAGTAATGATACTCATTGCCTTGGAGGGAATGATGTTTTTATCCTTGTTTAAGTTAAGATTAAAAAATCATTTGCCTGCATGACTTGAACATCAGCCAACACAAAGTCCAGATTTACATTTGGCATGCCATCTCTGCCTCTTTTTATCATCCTGAATTGAAAGCCTGGGTTATGGATAGCCCCAGGGCTCCAGGAGCATACTAGAAAGGCAAGTGTCTGGTATTCAGAAAGGCAAGCAGGAAAAGGAACCAAGGAGAGGCTATGAGGTCAGGGGCAGAGGGCTGAGCACTTTCATTCATTCAACAAACCCATGAATCTACTCTGAGAAGTAGTCCAGGTAAGGTTGAGTACAGTATAGCAACATTGCTGCTTCTGTATAGATAATCCCAGTGCTGGAAAGCCAAAAACGTGGGAACCTGTGTAAGCCTGGAGTGGACTGAGAGAGGAGGAAGTCAGTAGTGACTCCTAACAAAGGTGATCTTCTCCTGTTTGGATGTTGAAAGGTAGGTCAGATGTAGCTAGGCAATGTCAAAGAAGAACAATCAATCCGCTAGAGCACATAGAAGCACAGAACATCAGGGGCCTGAGCCCCGTTCAGCATGTCAGGACCAGCAGGCTGGGACCTAGCAGGTAGGTTGGGCAGAGGCTAGAGCTTCAAGGGTCAGAGAGCTAACACTGGAGAAGATGAGCCAGGGTCTCAGCAAGAAGGAATTTGGCATAGTAGAAGTAGCCCCAACAAGAAGGCCTAGTAGCTACAGTTGCAAAGGATACTGAATCTTGGGGCATGGGTCAAGAGTTAGCGCTTAGGTGCCATGTCATGGAAAGATTCCCTTCATGCCTACCTTAGGAGGACTGGTCTTGTTTTCTTACAAATCATGACAGAATGTGCCCTTATAGTCTGTAATTTCTGGTCATCCACTTTAAGAGCCTCAGATCCATGACATTATGTTTTACAGCAGCAGATTGCCAGCCTGCCTTCTTCAGAGCCATTGGGTGATTCCATCCACCAACGTTTAGGTAAGTAGTTAAGCACAAGCCATTTGTGCCACCCAGGAACATTCAGCACCACAGAATTATATTCTTGGCCATTCTCCAATTCAGAGATCTCCAGAGTAAGCCACGCAACAAATTCTACTTGTGTTTATTATCTGGCTAAACAGTAATCCAAGCTTCATTAATATCTAATAAAGGACAGAGCACTGCTGCCCTCAGACAGTCATGTGATGTGGTCTGTGGTTTGTCTAGAGGCGACAGCAGCTGGTCAACAATAGGATGAGAAGGACAGTGACCTCTCACTGATTGTCCAGCATATTGTGACAAGTGCAGTTAACATAGGAGTTGGGGATATTGTGACAAGTACCAGTAGCGCCCAACTTATGATATATTCCACTTACAAGCTACACTTACTGCAGTTTTTTTTTGTTTTTCCTTTTCTGTACATTTTATTGTTAGTAATAAATACTGTACTCAATGTTGCAGTACATAATTTGCTGATGTTATTCTCAGATGTTCACTCCTGGATGTTCACAGATTGGATTTATAAAAAATACTGATAATAAAAGGCAATAATAATGGAAGACTTTTAAAAAACAAAAGAGGTATTCAATTTATGTCAAAACGACTTAAGACAGAGTTGTTGGACTTGGACTCTACCCTAACTCAGAGACCACCTGTACAAACAAGATGTGGGGTGACATTAAAATATCTTCTTCCATAAGAGAACTATAGGTTATCATGTGGCAAAGTACTTAAAAAGATAGTCGCTTTTAAGATGTGTTATATATTTTTCTTATAAAAAAAAGTGTTTGGCATTTGGTGTTTTTTTTTTCATGAACTATCTATTGTAGCATAACAACTGGCATATTCTTAATTTTATTTGAAATCTGTTCCAAATCAAAAATCCTTCAGGGGAGAGATGATATTTTAACAATTAGTTGTAAATAACTGTTTTTGCTCAAACAACACATGCTACATACAGTGAAAGCGCTTTGAGCAGTGTTTATAACTGTCGCCATGGTTGTACAGTTTTGTTTCCTAAGATTGTAGACGCTAATGCCTTAGGGAAAAAAAAACTCTACTATTTGCACACTTTAAAAACTTGGAAACAATTTTCTAATCTATTTATAAATCTTCCAGAATAAGAGCTTCGGTGAACCTTGAGTCCATTGTTAAAAATATAACTTTTTATTAGTTTACATGAATTGACATTAAGGAAGATAGAAACTGACTAGCTGACTAGTTGAACATCAATTTTTTAAATCTCTGCATAATTTCTGACTGGGAGATGTATATACATATATATACTTTTTAAAATGAGCATCTTGATTTAGTAAGCATGGACAGCATTGCATTTATTCCATTTGGATGTATGCATCTTTGTAGCACTTCTTTTTTCAGTTCAGCAAAAGCAAGTACTAAAAATTAAAAGCTGAACTTCGAATCCGAAACCCTATTAAAGAGTTTTTGTTGTTGTAGGTGCCACAGAGTCAGTACCGATTCATAGTGACCCAATGCACAACAGAACGAAACACTGCACGATCCTGCGTCTACCTCACAATCATTACGTTTCACTCATTGCTGCTGCCACTGTGCCAATCCATCTTGTTGGGGATCTTCCTCTTCTCAGACCCTTCACTTTACCAAACCAACATTAAAACACATTCAAATACATTTATCTAAAAATTAATCATAATTTTGAAAACAAAAAGTCTTTAGTGCCATTAACAAACAAAAAAAAACTTATTAAATGGTTGTTAAGAGCCATCATCTCATAGCAACCCTGTACAGGGTTTACAAGGAGCAGCTGGTGGGTTTAAACTGCAGATCTTGTGGCTTGAAATCCAGTGCTGATCCCACAGTGCCATACCAAGAGTCCAAATGTTTAAATTACAAAATATTAATTAAATCACCTTCAGTTCATATTCTTTAGCATATATTTTGTTATTTATTTTTATATATACATATATAGTCTCTTTTGCCCTACTAATAAATAAAATAGGAGCGCTGTGTCTTTGTAGGATAATCAGTGGGCTGCTAACCACAAGGTCAGTGTTCAAGCTCACTAGCTGCTCCTCGGGAGAAAGATGAGGTTTTCTTCTCCTATAAAGATTTACAAGCTTACAAGCCTCACAAAGTCTGCACAGGGTTGTCATGAGTTGAAACTGACTCAATGGCACTTAACAACAATAACAACATCCTAAAATAAAATAAAATATTTTAAAATTTAGAAGGACTATTAACATTTTTTTAAAAAAAGTTATCACTTCCAACTATAGGCACCCCACGTGTGTCAGAGGCACTGTGTTATATGGGTTTCCAGTGGATAATTTTTTCTGAATTAGTTCACCTTCCCTTTCTTCCAAAGCACCTCTGGGTGGACTCAAAACTCCTACTTTTTGGTTAGTAACTGAGCACTTAATCATTTGCACAACCAAAACAAAAACGAAGCCTACTGTCATCAAGTCGATTCTAAGTAATGTGACCCTATGTTGTTGCTGTTAGTTGCCATCAAGTCGGTACCAACTCATAGTGACCTTATGCACAGCAGAACGAAACACTGCCCAATCCTGGGCCAACCTCAATATTGTTGCCACACTTGAGTCCATTGATGATGCCACTTGACCCATCCATCTCGCTGGGGGTCTTCCTCTTTTTTTCTGACTCTCCACCCAAGCAGGCTTGCAGGGTATACCCTTTGGTTGTTTGAATGGTTATATATTCCTGAGTGCTTCGGTGTATATTCAAAAACAAAAACACAGAATGATTGGAAGCAAATAAAAACTTAAAAACAAAACCAAAAAAAAACCTGTAAAGAATAGTGTTACTCTAACACACATGAATTTACTATGAGTCCAAATTGGCTCAACAGGAACTGGTTTTATCCTAAGAAGTAATAACCTGAAATCCTGACATTGATGAAATAGCTGTTTTTGCTTAATATACATTAAAATTAATATGTACCTATTAAAAATTTTTGAGGAGATACAGGGATGGGTGATATTTTTAGAGTCCATTTCAGCTCTGAGTCCTATGATTCTATACCTCTATAAACTGAATGATTGTTTTGAGGTCCTTGGAGAACCCCAAGTCTAGGCACCTGAGACTAAGGCTACATGAGTCTAAGCCTCTCACCTCATTTTTTCAGCTTGGGAAACAAACTCTGCTATCCGTTGAGAGTATGACCTCAGACAAAGTTGTAGGGGCTAAAAGTGGGCTCATTTTTATTTCAATATAACACATTCTATTCCTCAGAAACCCTATACAGGGCCGCTATGGGTTGGAACTGACTTGACGGCACTTAACAACAACAATTCTAAACTAAAGCAGTATAAACACTCTAACCATGAACCCCTGATGATCTGACCTTAAATTACAATCTTTCAGTTTAAAACTTCATGTCCATCCTCAAGCACTGAACCAACAGTCAGAGTTGCACTGCCAAAACAGCTAAATTTATATTAACAAGTGATGAGTAGTTTGAGCCCTAATCTCCAAATCAGGGACCTGGTTCTGGGCCTAGTCTACCAACAATGTCTCTTAGTGTCATCTTAAACAAGTTCCTTGAACCACCTCAGAAAAAGATGGAGCTGTGAGTGCTGGTACCTTCCAGCCCATGAATAAAGGATCCAGACAAATCTCACAAACATCCAGAACAAAACTTCTACATGGGCACATTGGCACTGCCACTTACACAATGAACCCTGAGTATTGGGGATTCAGCAGTAACCAATACAAACACTGATGCCCTCCAGGAACTTACACTCTAAGGCAGGGGTGGGGATCCTTGTATCTGCCAAAATTTATAACATCATCCACGGGCCATACAAATTTATCAACTTAAAAATTAGCCTGCTATATTTGGTCAAATATTTAATTAACTCACTCTGGTGTGGCAGGCACCGTAAAATAAGCACTCAACCATGAGGTTGGTGATTCAAATTCACTAGGTGCTCTTCAGAAACCCTACACAGGGTCGTTATGGGTCGGAACTGACTCGACAGCACTTAACAACAACAACAATAATGTGGTTGCCTTAACAGGGCCAGACCAAATGATTTTGTGGGCCTTATATGGCCCATAAGGAGTTCTGGTAGCGTAGTCATTATGAGTCGGGCTGCTAATCACACGGCCAGGAGTTCAAAACTACCAGCTGTTCTGCGGGAGATAGATGAGGCTTTCTGCTCCCGTAAAGATTTATAGCCTCGGAAACCCTGTACAGGGTCACTATGAGTCGGAACCGACTCCACGGCACTTACAACAACAAACAAACATAATATGGCCCATGGACCAGACGTTCCCCATCCCTGCTCTAAGGGGAGGAGATAGACAATAAAGATAAAATACTATGTGGAGTATTAGAAGTATCTTAGTGTCCTAGGAGCACCATGACAAAATAACACAAAGTGATTTAAAGGTAAAAATAAGAACTTTATTATCTCACAGTTATGGACTCTACCAATCCAAATTCAGGAAGCAATCGGATCCTGCTCTCTGTCAGCTACTTTCTGGTGGTCTCTTTCAACTTCTGGGAACCCTGGACATTTCTTGAGATTTCTTGGCTGCTTGAATAAGAGGACTTCTAAAAGTTAGTGGGCAAACTCCATGAACCTACTTTTTCCATGAACCTTCTGAAGCTCCCATCATATCTCTGTCTGGAGTCCTGGTATGGCGCTCTGGGTTATAATGCGCTGGACTGCAAAGTCAGTATGAACCACAAGGTCGGTGGTTCAAGTTCACCAGCTGCTCCTCAGAAACCTTATACAGGGTTGCTTTGAGTTGGAACCAACTCGATGACACTTAACAACAACATATTTCTACCTGGTCCCTTTCCTGTATCTGCTCTTCCCTTTCTTAAGAAATAAGTAGGACCCATCCTACCTAGGTTTACCATCAAGTTGTTATTGAGTGCCATCAAGTCAGTTCCGACTCATACTGACCCAGTTTAGGGTTTACCAAAAAAGCTGTAAATCTTTGCTAGAACAGAAAGCCTCATCTTTCTTCCACAGAGGGGTTGGTGGGCTAGAACCACCAACCTTGTGGTTTCCAGTCTAGTGTTTATTCTACAGGATCACCACATTCCCACCTACTATGACCTTACTAATTTAACTGATTACATCTACATAGAAAAATTCTGTTTCCTCAGACAGGATCATGGTCACAGGTACACTGGCTGAACTTCAACATTCAATCCATACCAGAAAAATCACATGAAAAAAATTAAAGCAAGACTGGGAAGTTTCCAACAGTCAGAGATTCATTCTTCCTGGAGTTGGCAACTTCCCTCAGCTTGTTTCCTTCCTTCTTCTCCAACTCTTAGTGTCACCTGACTTGTCAGGCCCCATCACTCAGATCACAACCATCAACCCCAAACCCCACTGATGTAATATTTCCTATCTAGATAAAGAAGAACTCAGCCTAACACTAAGCTAACAATGAAAGCTGGAGCCTGAAAATCATTCATAGGCACAAAGCTAAAACCAGTATCCTTGTTTTTAGGAAAGTCGCTCAACTTCTGTGAGATATCAGGTCTTTTTCATATATGATATGGAGAAGGAGCTCTGGTAGCATACTGGTTGCGAATAGGGCTGCTAACCTCAAGGTCGGCAGTTTGAAACTACCAGCTTTTGTTCCACGGAAGATGAGGCTTTCTGTTCCCATAAAAATTTACAGCCTTGGAAACCCTGTGCAGGGTCACTATGAGTCGGAACTGACTCCACGGTACTTAACAACAACAACGTGGAGACAGGATGAGGTTATTTCTAAAGACTCTTTTTGTACTAACATTCCTCAAGTGAAATTATAACAACAACAATTAATGTGAAAAATATTGAGAGAAGTGGATTGAACCCCAAAACATACGATGTTCCTAAGATCAGATAAATGACATTAGCCTCGACATGGGTTTTGAGAATGTAATTGCTAGGGTTCCAAAGCTATCCCTAATTTAGATGGTCTGGGGAAAATATTCACTCCGGAATATTTATATGCTAATAGTGATTGATTTCCTTTTAAGTGTCAAGCACTGTGCTAGACACTCAATTAATTGTCCCCACATTCCTATAACCTGCACAACATTGGTGGCTTCTGCCAGGTCCTTCCCTTCTACTTTTTCTCATATTGGTCCAGAGAAAGAAGGGATTTCTGGGTCTTAGGATACACATTAGAGGCCTACATCTGACCAACAGACATGTTTGATTTGGTCCACACTGAGCAGGTCTGTGCCATGATTTCAAAAAATATTAATCAGTTGCTAATTAACTATATACTTTTTTAAATAATAAAAAATTCAAAGTCAGTCTTCTTTTGAAAAATCTGAAGGTTTGGGACTACATCTAAAGCTGACATTGGCTAGAGCTGAGTCACAGTTGCCACATGAGATAATACATGGACACGCCAATTTGCCTCAGACTCCACCAGTCTCTACTGACTTATGACCAGCCCTCCCTTGTTCATTGAGAATAGCTACCTGGCCTTGTTACTGTTCCATATCTTTGTCATGGCACTAAAGGATATCAGAATCCAGTGAGTAATAGGGCACTAAAATGTTCTTGGCCAACCAGGCTGTAGTGAATACACATTGAATTTATATGGGAATAAGTGAAAATAATAATATTTACCACTTATGAGTTTCTACCCCATGTTAAGCACAGTGCAGAGTACTCTACACAAGTTATTTCGTTGTGTCCTCATGGCAACCCTTCTTAACATTCATTTTCAAGCAGGAAACAAATTAAAGAGAGGTAAGTGACTTGTCCAACATCACATGTTTGTGATTTCAAACCCAGACTAGTCCTAGTCTTGTCTAAGCCAGATTCCCCTCAACCCCAATTTGTATTCGCACAATATTTTAACTTTTCTAAGATGTGAATTCTGACTCCATCATTAAAATCAGGATTATGTTATAAATGAAATCATATTTAAAGAGGTTGACCAGATATACTTACTCCCCTGTGGTGGTAACAAGAGTGGCTAGGCAGTAGGGGAGAGTTGCTGCTGAAAGTAGACAAGAATTGCCATGCAACTGTTGAGCCATGTCAAATCTGGGAGTGTACGCAAGACCCACCAACAAATATGCCTGTGTCTGTGCAAGACTTCAGACATTCCAGACCAGCAGGCTGATCAAACCAATTTAACGGGGCTAGGAGTGAGGGTGAGCTCAGATTTGCTCAATGTTAGCCTGTGTCTGGGGGTGCAACATCTGCATTTCTCACTGACCTGTCACTGCCACAGCGTCCAGGAAGAATTAAGGAAAATGCAATATGAAACTTGTACATGTTGTTGTGTAAAAGACTCCTCGGGTGGTTCCTGTCATGGATAACCCTCTAGTGTCTGCTCTCCCAGCCCTGATCACAATGGGAGATCCATTTTCAGATTCAACACATACTAAAGGTCACATTGTGCTAGTTGTGCACAGCACCTGAATCAAACTTGATCCCTGACCTTGGAGAAATTCTCAGGCCATTGTGAGCAGATAGACAAGGAAACAAACACTAGACGTCTTCTAGGTAGCCCACTAAGAGTATGGATGATTGAATTGTGTCATTTGGGTGTTGTTGTTATTAATATTAAGTGTTATCGAGTTGATTTCAACTCACAGCAACCCTGTATAGGGTTTCCTAGGAGCAGCTAGTGACTTTGAACAAGGTCAGCAGTCCAGTGTTTATCCTACAGTACCGTATCAGGACTTTCATTTGGGTGTTATTTGTGTGAATTTGGAAGATTACAAAATGACTCTGGACTTATTTCATTTTTCTCTTTCAGAGATGGTGATAGCATAATACTTCTTTCATTGTAAGAAAGACCTCACAAGACACCAACAAATTTTAATTCAAGCCCAAGTAAAACCTTAGGTAGCTCAAGGAGCACTTAGTAAATACTCAGATTGTGAAGGATCAGTACACTGAGGTGGTGTTGCTGTTAAGTGTCATCTAGTTGGTTCCAACTCATACTGACCCTGTAGAGGGTTTCCAAGCAGCAGATGGTGGGTTTGAACTTCCGACCTTGTGGTTTGCAGTCCAGTACTGATCCTGTGGCACCACAAATGTCAGAAAGGATAATTGTTACCCAAAATGTACACTAACATCTTAAAGGAAAGACCCTGAACTTTATAGAATAAATGAGGAAGTTTCTAAAAATAATGATATCTCTTCACCTGTAGGAAAAAACAATGGGGTGTAGGGGGGTGATGACATTTTTAAGGAACACCAGAAGAGCAGATATAGATTCAATTCAGTTACATAGATATTTTTTGAACAAGTGTCTTCTTCTAAGCAGTCAGAGTGATCTTTACAAAGATGAATCACACCCTATTCCTTCTCTCAGAGTCCATAAGCCATATTGGTGAGAAGATTTCCTAGAACTACTTCCACAATGGTTAACCTTGTACCTCATTCATCATGTCATCATGCAACAAGTATTTGTAAAGGTGTTACTCAGCCCCTGGGTGCCTTCATCATTGTCTCTTCATCAAAGCCGTTACCTCCCTGCACCATGATCATATGACCTTCCCACTCCCTAACGCCATCCCTGAGCCCTCCAAACTCCTTATCCACAGACCCAGTAGGGTTCATGATCTGTACCAAAGACTTGGATATTGAACTCTTCTCTGCCTGCATTGCACACTAATTGTTTCAGGTGCTCAGCACATCAGGAATCAATTCATTAAAGCTCCTTGAAGTCAGGAACCAGGTTTTTGTGTTGTTGTGTGTATTGTGTGGTTGTATGGTTGCCACTGTCTATTAACATGTGAGCAGTCTGGGAGAAGGAAATGACTTGATGTAAGTAAGTGGACATCTAAGACCAAAGTGGCATTGACAGTCAAGACCTACCCAGGCATCCAAACACAATCACTAAACAGTCTGCCAAAAAAAAAAAAAATCACTTCCATAAAGTCAGTTCCACCACAGCCACCCTGTAAGACAAACTTGAACAGCTCCTTGGATTTCCAAGACTGTAAATCTGTGCAGGAGCAGATAGACTCAGCTTTCTCCCAAGAAGCAGATGGGGGTTTAAATCGCTGTCCTTGTGATTAACAGTCCAATACTTAACCCACTCCACCACCAGGACTCCTTTAAACAGTCTGCAGTATTTACCAAAAAGTCATATCCAACACAGGCCATTTGGTTCCTTCTGCTGTTCAGACCCTGGGCTGCTCTTGTCCCATTTGCCCCGCTACTACCCGCCAAACAAGTGCAGAGCTAATGTGCTCTTTCTTGCTGAAATTTATGTGTGAAAAGTCCCAATGAGGGGAACATGTTTGTTGAATTTTCTATGTATATGTAGCATAAATTTAGAAGAGATGTGTTGGCAACCATAGCCTTTCCCTTCTTTGAATGTAGGTAAGGAACAGTGCAAGAATATAGCATTAGGATTCCCCAAAATTAAGTGGCAATAATCTGTTTAATTAATTAAATGGACTAAATCAACATCTTCCTGGTTGGCTTATTTAAAGAAGAAATGTGTAAAACAGTCTAAACTTCCATGAGTTTAGCAATGCTTATTTCTGGGTGAAACAGTAAGATTTATAGCTCCAGAACCAAATTCAAGCAATTTGAGAAATTTCCCGCCAAGCCCCTTAGGGCCAGGTTTGGTCTCAGATAATTTTTCTACTGGAGGTCAGTCTGGGCGGGGGAACAGCACACCAAAAACAAGAGGCTGCTGGCTTCTAATGCCGGGCATTTCTCCCACCCGGAAATTCTCTTCTGAGCTGTAAGTAGCAGAAAACCAACGACAAAAGATCTCACTCTGGTTGCAGTGAATTTGATACTTGTGTCCTCTGTGCAGTATGTGTGATATTTAATCCATATCAGGATCTCTAATCCTAATGTAATATGCATCCTGGAAAGAGAGGAATTCTTGGCTAATCTTTTTGAGTTTATTGCATCTGCTGTCTGGGAGTACTCAATTCTAACAAATCCAGTTCAGGTCTTAAAATTGTGTATGTACATTGTTTGTCTGCCCTGAGTGTTATCAATGGAGTCCAGTTATTTATTTGATGAAGACTAAGGATTGTTCTACGAGACCTCTTTCTCTGGTTCTTTAACAATCCTCTTTGGTACCTTAACAATCGCAGTAACTGAGTCATTATTCAGAAAACTAAACTCCCATTCAAAATCCATTTTAGATTTTGTTCCTATGCTTTTTGTATATTGAACTGAAAGTTCATAGGCTTTATGTCCTAATGGTGAGGGCGCATATGAGCTCTTGGGAGGGTGGAGGAATTTGAAATCTATTGGATTGTCATACAGAGAAATAACTGTATAAAATTTTAATTACCTATCTTGAAGTAGTAATAAATGTTTGATGAGATAGTAATGAGACATGCAGGAAAATGTTAATGAATGTGTGAAACATAAAGAGTTTAAATAAAGGAAGAAGAGGAATTGCTCAGTAATGGGCTGTTACTATTCATATATTTGCTGTAGCTTATTGGAAGTCAACAAGGAGTTAGATGGGTCATATTGTATTCAGGATAATATTGTGTTTGATTATGGAAGAAACAAACATCTTTGCGTATTTTTCCCCTGGCAAAACTGTTGCCAAAATAACTCCTGGATTTCACTGGAAATCTTGAGTGAAGTTAGGCTTAGGTTTTTCCATCCCGTCTCTGAGCTGGTTCTTACTGCCTTGCTGCTACTGTTAAGCAAGCTCTCATAGGAACAAGGACAGCACCAAAGTCCCAGGTCACTGATGTCATCAGCAATCACAGTGCTGGATTGTTCCCAATGTGCTTCAACAAAAATGAAATTCTTTTTCTCTTTCAGTTGGGTTATTTATTTTGAAAAAATACTATATAATTAAAAACATTTTATGAATCATTTCAAGAACAGAAATGATGACCCAGACTTGAAGATGCATTGCTTGAGGTGGGGGTGGGAAGGTCTAGTCAAGTAAGAAATGGAAAATCTTGGTTGGATGGGACATTTGCAAATAGTTTCATTTTGCACTTTGAGCAGAGTGAGGGTTTACCAGGACCAGGACTCCAGAAAGACATTTTAAAGGAAAAGAGAGTGATAAAGAACAGACGGGCCTTGGGGCCAAGGATCTCAGTATGAGTACTGAAGCCGCATTTTAGTAACATCAGTGTTCCCTCACTCAGTATGAAGAAATGAAGGGGGAAGAAGATCATTCAGAGCTGGTTACAGACAGATTTTTTTTTTACTTCCATCTCACCTAAATAATTTTAAAGTAGTAAAACTATTTTTTAATTGACTTTTAATCTGATAGAATCAAAGCAACAGCCTTCTGTCTAAATCTTGTAATAACAAGAGGTAACTTTCAGGAGCGCTAACCACATCGTGAGTACCATAGTAAACACTGCCCAGACAGTACTATCTCAACAGATCCTCACAACTTCAACAGACAGGATCGTTTAGTAAGAGGTTCAAGAATTTTCCCCACATCTCCATGCCAGAAAGCAACAGAACCAGGTTTCAAACTCTAATCTCTCCAGTTGGTGGCACAGCCTGTCCAAAGGCCCCTCTCTCTGAATGGTTGTTGACCGCGATATCCCACATGCATCCAGCACCTATATAGTTCTGGGTCTTCTAGATCCATGTGTCCATTTGTCTGCTGATTTAGCTTCACAGACAACCATTTCTAGGGAGCTTTGGGACCACCAGCATCACCCGTCCACCTTACAGACCAGGAAACAGAGACCTGAGTGGTAGACATAGAGATCTCTTTGCTAGGTGACAAGTTTTTTTATCTCAAAATGTTCATAAAATCGACCAGCTGGTAAATACAGTGTGTGTGAGGGTTCGGCTGTGTATAGCACTCAAGTAGGGGTTTGGTGGAGTTGAGTGGGGAGAAGAGGAAGAGAGTAAGAAGAACTAAGAAGGAAATGGAAAGAAAGAAAGAAAGCTATGCCTGAATCCAAACAAAACATATTCTGTCGGAATTGAATTCCTTTGTGTTTGCATATGTCACTGACTCAGCATTGTGGAGGCTTCACCGATGTTCTCACGAAACTAGTCAGACTCAAAATACACCATTACAGCTTAATAGAGCCAGTATGTAATTTGTACTTAACGGGAGAGATATTTTGGACCATTTGCCTCCTCCCCCATTCCACCCTTCAGACTTTGAGCAGCACGGTGGGAGGTAGGAGTCAATGAAACCTTTGTTTTTAATCTTCTGATACAAGTGGCAGTTGGCTGACTGTAAAATTACATCCGTCTCCTCCACAATCCTCGAGACCTGCACCCTGGGCCAGGAAGAGAGAATCTCCCAACAAATTGTTTTCCTGTCATTTTGGAATCCCCCAGAGCTCCTGAACCTGGAGAAGAACTGAGGATGAGCAATAGAAGACTCTGAGCTCGTGCCTCAGCTAATTAGGGGTCATCAGGGAAAATCGATGGTGTGGCGTTATGGGTTAATGCGCCAGACTGCAAAGCCATTTGAACTGCAAGGTCGGTGGTTCAAGCTCACCAGCTGCTTCTCAGAAAGCGTCGCTATGGGCCAGAACCGACTTGATGACTGACACTTCACACAGCAACAAGGGAGAATCGATGGAGTCTGGGTGTGATGCTGTCAGATCAGCACAGGACTGCTACCAACAAGGTTGACAGTTCAAACCCACCAGCTGCTGCTTGGAAACTCTATAGAGGGTCCGCGGACCTACGAATAAGAACTGACTGGACAGCACTCAACAGCACCAACAGGGGAATCAACATGGGTTCTCTGTCTTCAATGAGACAAGGCTAGTCTGGTGGGAGTCAAGGCTCTGCAGGTGGCCTGAGGTTTGCTTCTTCTCTAAGCCCTACTCAAAATAGATGTGTTGGCCCACATAGCTTCTTGCCAGGCTGGACCCAGCCATTCTTCCCCCAGACCCCCACAGGATCTGCAGAGCAAGCTGGGTGGTGGTGAGGACATAATTTAAAACTGTTGCCTAGTGTTCTGCTAAGCCATGCCCGACTCTGGAGGGAGGGGGAACCCTCATCATTCAGGCAACAGCTGGAAGGCTTGGCTGAATAGTGTGCGCTTCAATGTGGAAGGTCACAGGATACTGATCTAAGGCTGACTGCTCTTACTCATCCAACTGTTGACACTCAGTAAACGGAGCAGGCGGAGCTGATGTGGGCATCTGAGGAAGGAGGCCCCCACCCCACCCCCAGCCAGAGAAAGAATAGGAAGCGACTTCTATTCAGGGCACACAGGGGTCCCCAGCCCTCCTCCGCCCCCTGCCAAATTCTGTAGGCCCTTTCCCTGCCTCCAAGTCACCTTGTATTATAACCGGATTAAAGTATATTTAGCTCCTCGATTAGCATACTTTAGCCCCCATTTTGGCCTACTTAAGGCTTCCGGCTGGCTTTGATCAGTTTTGCGTTCTACTGGTCAACAGGAGAGCCAGCCGGCCAAAAAGAAAAGAGAGTAAGGGGGCAGTCAGACTGTGAAATTATCCTGATGTCAAATCTCACAAGGAAAGAGTCCCCACCCCCTCACCCCCAGCCTCCTGGTCCTCCTCTTATTCCCAATATTCTGTTGCTTTTCTTAAGCGGCCCAGTTTACATCCAGAGTGGGAAGGAAAGGAGAGGGGGAAGGTAGCAGGGACCAATAATAATTAGGTCTTGGTTGGGAGAAGAGAAAGGTTTGAGCATCTCCTAAGAAAAGGAGGGGGGGGGACCCCTATAATTTCTACAGTGTCTGCCTTTTTATTGCTTGCATTTGCATATAAATTAAATCCATATTGTAGCTTTAAGGCAAGCCTGGGCTCTGGATTCCACACAGCTCAGGGTCCCATTGTCTTACATCCACGTTTTAGGCGGCAGCGAAATGAAAAAGGAGGGGCAAGCAGAGGAAGGAGAAAGTCAGCTTTGTAGCGTTTTTAATTGCCTGTTTGTTTTCTCCGCCAATTACAGGCAAATTAATATTTAAACTTGGAGAGGCTGTGAGGAAGTGCTTACAAAATAGCTTTCAGATTCCAGGGTGCATGGCCTTCTCCTTTCACCATCCTAGGACAGAGATTTCATGGTGGTGAAATAAAAAAACCATCATCATTAAATATTGGCTTAAACCTAGATCCTGTTTCCATGTATTTTCTCATTGTGCCAGGATCGCTGAGAATCTGTTGTGGTTATGGAATGGTCTAGGGTGAGAGAGTTTGGGTCAGTACAGTGGACATGGCCAGGACAAACAGCTGTCCTCACTTCCCCTGTTGACCACCCACCTCCAGAGTTCTGGCCAGAGTCCCTCTTCTCTGTGAACAGTGGCCTCAGTTTAAATTCTGGTTCAGTGGATCCAGTAGTCAGGGATTTCGTCAGATTTGGGGGCAAGCTGATTTCTGAAGCCCACATACTATTCTAGAAAACCCATCCTGATCTAATGATTGTCTTCAGAAAAGTCTGTGGTGGTGAGGAACATAGCGAGAAAGGACTCTCCATATTTCTGTCTGAAAAACAGAAGCAGACAGATATAAGGAGGCACAGTTTTCTCGTTGAATTTTAGTTTGTTCCATACATAGTGCTGAAACATGTTTTAGGGAACCTCTGAAGGAAAAAAACAATCCATTATACCAAGTCCTAAGAAAATGTTTTTAAAAAAAACAAAAAACATCAGAGCTAGGCCCATACAAGTGTTCTTTTTGTTTATTTTCTCATTTACATGAACTTTTTCTTGATCCCTCTTCCACCTCATTATCTCCTGGAACATGACGTCTCATTATTGGTGCTACAGGTATGTCATCTAACTTGGGAGGAGGGGCTGAGTGAGTTACTGTCATTATTAACTTCCTCCAGTAAATCTCCATCATGAGTTTAATCATCAGTCCTACAGTTTCTTGGGCATTTCTTTGAGATTCTCTCGCTTTTGCTAAAATCTCCTCCTTCAGTGTTTCCTCTTTTCTCTCCTCAGATTCAGTTTCTCTGACCCCTGCAATTGCTTACACTCTTGAGTTGCTCTATCTAGAGGTTTTTGACCCCCTTGTTTTGTTTGTTTTTCTATTTTCATATTTCTTTCCCAAGAAGAGAGCCAAAATGTGGCAGCTTCTCAACATCGCTCCCCTCTTTTGTACTCAAAATTTGGAGGAAATCTATAGTTCCCCCATGACACAGATATTGGCCTCTGCTTTCGTTTGGAGACCTCAGAACTTCATTTTCAGTGTCTTCTCAGAGCCCAAATGCTCCGTGTTCCTCATTGAACTGTCCAAGGTTTTCTTTTTATTTCTTTGAAGTAAACCTTCCGTGGCTCCTCCTTGGAATGGTCCCATGCAGACTCTACCAGCTGGGATGTGTTTTCCTCAGAAACAGAGAGAATCTAACTGGTGCTACAGGTTAGATTTGCACACTTGCTGGATTGTCATCTCTGGAATTTTTAGGCTGTCCACACTGAAGAGGCTTTTTACAGCACTTCCCACTGTATGTCCAAAGAAAAGTTCAACTTGGTAGCCAAATCTGCTAAAGGTTGACTAACAAAATTTATCAAGTTCTTTCAAAACAATAATCACAATAAGACTGATAGCTGTTGTTGTTGTTGTTAAGTGCCGTCGAGTCGGTTCCGACCCATAGCGACCCTGTACAGGGTTTCCAAGGGTGTAAATCTTTACGGGAGTAGAAAGCCTCATCTTTCTCCCGCGGAGCGGCTGGTAGTTTCGAACCGCTGACCTTAAGGTTCGCAGCCCAATTCGTAACCACTACGCTACCAGAGCTCCTAAGACGGATAGCTAGTGCTTCTTAATGATTTACTCCATGCCAGATGCAATACTAAGCACTTTTCAGACCTTATCTCATATTTATCCCCAATAGCTCTAGTTGAGCTGTGCACACTGTTACTATCTCCGTTCTGAAGATCGCATAACCAAGACACAGAGAGGTGAAGTAATTCACCCTAAGTCCCAACAGCCTGTAATTTGTGCAGCTAGGATTCAAACCCAGGCAGGCTGACTCTAGAGCCTTTAGTTAACTTGACCCTCGGTCACAGTCCAACAGTTTTGCTTTAGTGTGCCAAGCAGTATGGGCACTGAGAAGGAGCTAAGAGCTATACGTTCGTATTCCTAGTAACAATCCTGCGGAGTAGATACGATGATCTCCATTTTGCTGACCAGAAACTGAAGCTCATTAAGGTTAAGGACCATGTTCCTATGTATTCTTTTCATAATTGTAGCACTCACACTCAAACCCAGGTCAGTGTGATTCCAGATGTTATGTTGTTTTCTAGTATACCATCCACTCCCAGGCTCAGAGAAAACTGCAATGCCCATAATATTCATCAAAGCTAGCAGCCAGCTGACATCACCACCACCATCACCTATGTGCAGACATGCATTCAGCATACTTAATCCATATCACCACAGACCCCACAGTAGTTCACAAGACTGTCCCTGTCCCTATGCCCACAGGCCTCATGTACCAGGTGGGGAAGAATCAGACTAGTGCCATTTGGAAATGGGCCTACAATTTAACCCAATTAGTCGTTGGTTTCCAAATCATCAGCATTTGAACACGTTATGCTCTGTTTTGGTTTCCAGTGTATTTAGGGGTCCCCAGTGGAATCCTGGTGTGGTGCTGTGGTCAATGCACCAGACTGCAAAGCCATTTGAACTTCAAGGTTGGCAGTTCAAGCTCACAAGCTACTCCTCAGAAACTCTATACAAGGTCACTATGGGTCAGAACCGACTAGGAGACACTTCACAACAACAGCAACAAAAGCGGCACTCAGAAACAGCGTTGTGATAAGTTGGAACCAACTCGACAGCAGTTAACAACAACAGTGACACTGTAGGATAACCACACAAAGTTAGTGGGTTCAAACCTACCAGCCGCTGCTCAGAAACCCTATACAGAGACTCTCTGCGTCAGAACTGACTCAGTGGCACACAACAATAATAACACAACTTCAAAAGGCCTGGCTCTTCCCCACCCCTGGTCTTCTGGGCCCTGTAGCTGAGTCCACCTCAGATACTGTCTTCTACTTAGTCCTTTCAGGGAGCCTAGCCACAAGACTCTCCTCTAGGAACCTGACATAGCTTTGAATTTATGCACATGGGACCAAAGCATGGAGTAAAAAGCAGAGCTCCCTCCAACCTGTCCTTCAGCCTCTCACTTCTTCTTCCCAAAGGCAACCACTGTTATTCTCTTTTATTTATCCTTCCAAAAATAATCTGTCTATATAAACTATTATAGTACAGTCATGCACCATGGAACGTCCATTATGTGGTGCATGACTGTATAATACATGTGCATCTGTGCTCCCATACCTTACAATGTTGTTGCTCACTGCTGCCAAGTTGGTTCTAACTCATAGTGACCCTGTATAGGGTTTTTAAGGCTGTTAATCAGCTCTGGTAATGTAGTGGTTACGAATCGGGCTGCGAACCTTAAGGTCAGCGGTTCAAAACTACCAGCCGCTCCTCAGGAGAAAGATGAGGCTTTCTACTCCCGTAAAGATTTACACCCTCGGAAACCCTGTACAGGGTCACTATGGGTCAACAGCACTTAACAACAACAACAATCTTTATGAGAGCAGAAAGCCTCCTCTTTTCTCCCATGGAGCAGCTGGAGTGATTGAACCACCGATCTTGCGGTTAGCAGTCTAGTACTTATCCTACTGAACCATCGGCACTCCTTTTAAGGTTATAAAGTTGTTGTTGTTGTTAAGTGCCATCAAGTCAATTTCGACCAATAGCGACCCTGTATAGGGTTTCCAAGGAGCAGCTGGTGAACTTGAACCACCGGCATTGCAGTTCAAATGACTTTGCAGCTGGCACATTAGCCCACAGCGCCACATAGCATTCTGAAATTACTATCAAAGAACCATATGTAGCAAATGTAACCACTTCCTACATGCAACACATGTGTTATATCTCTTGTATATAAAGCTATTGCACTGCCAGGCATATAATGGTAAAGTACATATTGTTGTTGTTGTTGTTGTTAAGTGCCATCGAGTCGGTTACATATATATAACCTAAAATACATCCATCTTCATGGTGGTGGTGGTTTGCCATGAAGTTGGATCTGACTCATAGTGAGACCCTCCATAGGGTTTCCCAGGCTGTAAATCTTTACAGGAGCAGAAAGCCTTATCTTTCTTCTACAGAACGGCTGGTAATTTTGAACTGCCAGCCTTGAGGTTAGCAGCTCAGCTCATAAACACTACACTACCAAAGCTCCTTTCCAGCTTGCTGTTGTTAGGTGCCATTGAGTTGGTACCAACTCATAGAGACATTATGCATAGCAGAATGAAACACTGCCCAATCTTAGACCAGCCTCACTATTGTTGTCACGCTTGAGTCCATCGATGCTGCCACTTGGCCCATCCATCTCATTGGGGGTCTTCCTCTTTTTCTCTGACCCTCCACCTTGCCAAACATGATATCCTTCTCCAGTGACTGGTCCCTCCTGACAATATGTCTGAAGTATGAGAGATGAAGTTTGGCCATCTTGGCCTCCAAGGAGCACTCTGGCTGCACTTCTTCCAAAACGGATCTCTTGGTTCTTTTGGCAGCCCGTGGCACTTTAATATTCTCCTCCAACACCATAACTCAAAAGCATCAATTCTTCTATGGTCTTCCTTATTCACTGTCCAGCTTTCACGTGATATGAGGATATTGAAAATACCATGGTTTGGGTCAGGCACACCTTAGTCCTCAAGCTAGTCATAAGATAAATGCTTATGTTGCTAACTTATGCATATACTCTGCTGTATTCTCTATCTAAAAAGCTTACCGTGTAATCATGTATGCTTGGACTCATCCAAGCTCATGTACCGTGCATTTCTTGAGTGTTGTAGCTTTATCTCTCTGCTTCATTTTCTTTCAAAAATATTACTGTGAAGTGTATCATAGCTCTTAAATGCATCAATACCAGTGCTAGTGATGGCAGTAGCAATAGACAAAAGAGATGTATCCATTTGGAAGTGAAACAAAGTTTATTAAACAACAAGAAGTTAGAAAATCAGTGAAGGCTTATTGTTCAAGACTTAGGCATGTTGCATCCAACAATCATAAAGATTCTCAAAAATAAAGAAAAAAATATCCAAGCTGTTAAAGAACAGGCTCTGCTGAAAGTTACACGACTAGCAAAAAGGTGAGAGGGAACTATATCAGATATGGAAAAATTACCAATGAGTGGATTGAAGATCAGACCCATCGCTGCTAAGGCACAAAGCTTGTTTGAGGTGCTTAAAGAAAAAATAGGACTCAACTACAGTATGGTGTTCATATTCACACATTGATGTAACATCCTATTCCACAGAATAGATGTGGGCTTAAAATTATGCTTGACTGTCTTTGACTATATAGATACAGATGTTATATATGCATGAATACACATCTATATATGTGTGTATATACATGTGTTATATGTATCTATATATTGTTGTTAAGTGCCATAGAGTTAGTTCCAACTTATAACAACCCTATAGAACATTTCTGAGGATCAGCTGGTGAGTTTGAACAGCTGACCTTGTGGTTCAAACCGACCCTGTGATCTAGTGCTTATCCTACAGTGCCACATGGACTCAATGTATATATCTATATATCTATATATCTATATATCTATATCTATATATACTGTTGTGGTTAAGTGTCATCGAGTCAGTTCGACTCATAGCAACCCTGTATAAAGTTTCTGTGGAGCAGCTGGTGTATTCGAACCGCCAGCTTTGTGGTTCAAACCGACCTTGCGGTCCAGTGCTTTATCCCACAGTGCCAGGACTTTATATATATATGTGTGTGTATGTGTATATATATATCTATAGATATATGTATGTATATATATAGAGAGAGAGAGAGAAAGAGAGAGAATGTTGGTACAGTGAGTTAATCATTTGGGCTGCTAACCAAACAGTGGGTCATTTGGACTCACCAGTCACTCTGCCAGAGTCCTGGTGTGGCACTGTAGGATAAGCACAGGACCGCAAGGTCAATTTGAGCCACAAAGTGGCCGTTCAAACTGACTAGCCACACTTCAGAAGCCCTATACAGGGTTGCTATAAGTCAACTCCAACTCAAAGGCACTTAACAAGAACAGGAAGTCACTCTGCAAGAGAAAGATGTGGCAGCCAGCTTCTGTGAAGACTTACAGCCTCAGAAACCCTATTCTGTCCTATAAGGTCATCATGAGTAGGAATCTACTTGATGGCAATGGGGTTTACATACACTGAGAAAAATCCCACTGCCTTCAAGTCGATTTCTCCTAAAGGTCTAGGTGCACTATGATGTCCTCTACTTCTCGTTGAATCATTCCTGCAAGCCTGGTGTCCCATGGAGCCAAGTTCTTGCCGTTCATTCTGCTCCTGGGTACCATGGATGAGGCCTATGTGAGCACTTTCTCTTTTGCATAAAGGTTTTGCATCCTGAGTCACAGCAATTGCAGGGCTTCAGAGAGAGAGAGAGGCTTCAGGCAGAAAGCACTTAGGCATGGGGTCACAGAATGCAGCCTTGCACTTCCACCTTCCCTGTCTTAACCATGCAAGCATCCCCTTACATGTGGATCATTACATAAATCCCTGGCTCTGTTTTGGGAGCTATAGTTTAGAGCTATGTTGCACATTTCAAAAGATAGTTCAGACAAACTATCTGTAATCATGTACAAAGACATCTACTTTTCAATGGCATGGGTAACATAAGTAAAATAGGTTTTGGGGGGAAAGTAATGAATCCTGAAGATCTGGGCAGTGGGTGCTGCGCTGGCCTTTAGTACCACTACCATGGTCTACTGGGCAACAGCTGATTTTATTTCTTCATGGCATTCATCCCACATCTTTACTGGCTACCGTGGAGACAAAGAACTCATTCCAGGGCTTTAAGAATGACTTGTTTTGGTCAAAGAATTTATCACCAGCCTATCAAAGAATCTCCTAATCTGAGTTAAAGGAGCCCCTTCTCTCTCTTGCCATAGCCCTCAACCTCAGATGACATTTCCTCAAGCCAAAAACCCTGGTCCTCAACAAAACACCAGAGCTCCTCCTCCGTCCTCTAAGGCCAGTCACTCGGATACTTACTTCATTTAAAGGGCACCAGTGCCCATTATCTTCTCCACACACCTGCCAAACTGGCTGCACAGTCTTCAGAGTCACTCCTTTGCATTAGAAATATGTTTCAATTCTTTCACCATACTTATTCAAACTGTATGCTGAGCAAATAATATGAGAAGCTGGGTTATATGAAGAAAAACATGGCATCAGGATTGGAGGAAGACTCATTAACAACCTGTGATATGCACATGATACAACCTTGCTTGCTGAAAGTGAAGAGGACTTAAAATATTTACTGATGAAATCAAACAGCACAGCCTTCGGTATGGATTGCATCTCAATGTAAAGAAAACAAAAATCCTCACCACTGGACCAATAAACAGCATTCTTATCAACGGAGAAAAGATTAAACTTGTCAAGCACTTCATTCTACTTGGCTCAACTATCAACACTCACAGAAGCAGCAGTCAAGAAATAAGCCGACGTATTGCATTAGACAAATCTGCTGCACAAGACCTTTTTAAAGTGTTGAAGAGCAAAGATGTCAGCTTGAGGACTAAGGTGTGCCTGACCCAAGCCGTGGTATTTTCAGTAACCTCATATGCATGTGAAAGCTGGACAGTGAATAAGGAAGACCATAGAAGAATTGATGCTTTTGATTTATGGTGTTGGAGGAGAATACAAAAGTGCCATGGGCTGCCAAAAGAACCAATAGATCCGTTTTGGAAGAAGTGCAGCCAGAGTGCTCCTTGGAGGCCAGAATGGCCAAACTTTGTTTCTCATACTTCGGACATATTGTCAGGAGGGACCAGTTGCTGGAGAAGGATATTATGTTTGGTAAGGTGGAGGGTCAGAGGAAAAGAGAAAGACCCCACTGAGGAGTGGCCAAGTGGCAGCATTGATGGACTCAAGCATGGCATCAGTAGTGAGGTTGGCCCAGGATCAGGCAGTGTTTCGTTCTGCTGTCCATAAGATCACTATGAGTTGGTACCAACTCAATGGCACCTAACAACAACAACAACAACACATGCAAATGTCTCATTACAACCTAGCTCCCTGACTGGAGCTAGGTGCTGGGGACAGAAAGTAGGCAGGCCAGAATGCCCACCAGGGACTGTCATCTGTGCAGGGCAGCCAGAAAAGCACTATAGCACTCAATGTAACTGACTTGCTGCTTCTGACCTTGGGAGTCCCAGAGTGTCTGAACTTTCAAGGATAAGCTATGGGGTAGACGCCACTGCTCTAATGCCCATGGGGTCACCATGAGTGAGTACACTTGATGGTATTGGGGTTTAATATAATGTAGTGTATTCGCTTTCCATAACACAATCTATTGTAATATCAATGACCAGTTGAATTCAGAACACTGTCGGTACATCCTAAAGCTGTTGTTGTTGTTAAGTGCCGTCGAGTCGGTTCCGACCCATAGCGACCCTGTACAGCTACTCCCTTCTAAATTGTATTAAGAGCAGCATAGATACACAGATACATGAGCATACACAGAAGACAGACAGCATGTGGGGATCATCTACAAAGAGTCAAGGAGCCAAGGAACCCCAAAGCAACCGACAAGGAAGGAATTCACACAACCACAACTCTAATTTGGACATTTAGCCTCCATAACCGTTAGACAATTTCTGTTCTTTAAAAACACCCAACTGTGATTATAGCAGAACTAAGAAACAGACACCCTTGAAGGTACCAGGGCCATCAAAGGTGAGCATGGAGAAGAATGAACAGCTGAAAGAAAGAGGAGGTACCCAGAACTTCCTGATTTTACCAGGAGTCAAGCCTGGGTCCAACTCTAAGTTCACACCAAAGCCACCAACCACAAACTCCACTAACAGAGCTGTGCTAATAACCTGTATTGGCTGCATGCAGGCAATGTACCAGGAACTAGGCCAAGAGTTCTTCATGCGTACTTTACTTAAACCCCCAGCAACCCTAAAAAGGAACAAGACTTAGATATAACTGTTCCACAGAGGACCAGCTAGGAAAGAGATGAGGTTAAAGGACAGCCTCTCTACTTAAAGCTGCCATGTTTAATAGCATGCTCTGGGGATGAAGGTTAAAGAGACTCAGAAGATCTTTGTCCTCCTCTCTGCCTCCACCTTCTCATAACTTAAACCAGACAGGGTCTATAAGCTTGGTAGATGTGGACCGTAGAACATGGCTCTGCCACGTGCTCAGACTCCTCAGAAGTACACAGACAATTCTAGTGGACACCAAACCACACAGTGTCAGAGTTAAACAAAACCTCAGAAACTATCTTGTTGGGATTTCAAAGCACTCTAAGGAGTCCAAGGAGCCCTGGAGAGTGGCCACCACGAAGTCCAGAGAAGGCAGTCCACCACTACTGCAGGAAAAGTTTCCTTCCTCAGTAGGTCCAGCACAGCTGATGTTCTACTGGGTTTTTAAGTAAAATGCAACTGAAACAAAGGTATCTCTGGCCCCAAATGTGTAAAAGTCACTGGGTTAACATACAAAGCTGTTAACCAAAAGGTTAGAGGTTTGATTCCACTCACCGGCATCTCAGAATCTACTTCCAAAAAAATCAGCCATTGAAAATTCTGTAGAACACAGTTCTCTGACATGACAAAATTTATCCATACTCTGACTGTAGAATTTAATCAACTTTTCAAAAAAGACATATACATTATTTTTCAACATAATCACCTTGCTTTTCAATACACTTTGTCCATCTGTCAATAAGCTTTCATATTCTCCTATTTTAAAATATTTTAGGCTGAGCTGTGAACCATGAATGCAAGGCTGTCTTTAATTCTTCATTAGAGGTGATGACTCTTAATCCCCAAAGGGCTACTTTCAGGGGACCAAACAGGTAAAAGTCCTATGGAATAAGATCAGAGCTATAGGGAGGCTGCTTTAACACCTCAAAATAAAGTTTTTGCAGAGTATCAACAGTGTGTGCATGGGTGTGTGGATGTGCATTGTCATGGAAGATCACAACGTCCTTGGATAACAGTCCTCTGTGTTTAATCTGAAGTTTAGGCTTCAGTTCTTTAGTGAGCATCTCACTGTAACAAGCACTGTTAATTGTTGAAACTTTTTCCTGATAGTGTGCCAATACTGGTCTTTGAGAATCCCAGAAAACTGTAAGCATCCATTTTCCAGCTGATGATTAACTTTTGAACATTTTCTTGGTTGGCAATTGAGGATGCTTCCATTTCATACTCTGCCATTTACTCTCAGGCTCATAGTGATGAATACATGTTTCATTATCCTAACAATTTTTTTAAGGAGACTTCTACCATCCTTCGAGTATAGGTCTAAATTTTGTTTGAAGATGCCAAACACTTCTGTTTATGCTTCTCTGTGAGTTGTCTCAGTACCCACCTTGTACAAACTTATTAAATCCAAGTCTGTTATGGATTATTTTATAGGTAGATCCATGGCTGATTTGCAAATGATTTGCCACATAATTCACTGCCACTTATCTATTCGACAGAATCATTTCATGTGCACACTCAATGTTGTCATCAACTGTGGACATTGATGGGCGTTTTAATATAACTGGAGTGTGGATAAGTTTTGACTTTTCCTTATACATGGAGCCACCATGAGTAAGAATTCACTCAAAGGCAAGTGGTTTTTGGAGATGAAGTCTTGAGCCCCTATGGTACCTGGCAAGAGACTGTTGGAGGATTGAGTCTCTTCTGAGGTCAAGGCATGTGTTGTGCTGACCACAGACCCCAGGTCTCTGTCTGGCACCAGCATGACCTTAGAATATTCCAGAATACTTAATTGTACTCATGCAAAATATAGACATTTAAAAACAACAACAATGTATCATCAGTAGGTGCTGACAATAAATAGACTTTGGAAAGTCTGGCAGGAAACCATTACTAGTTTGAACTTTTCTTATTGTTAAATTCCTTTGAGGATTCCTGGTGTTGCACTGTGGGTTAATGCACTGGACTGCAAAGTTGGTTTGAACCAAAAAGTCGGCAGTTCAGGCTCACCAGCCACTTCTTGGAAACCCTTTACAGGCTCGCTATGGGTCGGAACCAACTCGATGGTTTTTACCAACAATATAAGTGTTGTTGAGTCAGTTTTTACTCATAGCAACTCTGTATAGGGTTTCCAAGGAGTAGCTGGTGAATTTGATCTGCTTACCTTGTGGTTCAAACTGACTTTGTGGTGTAGTACTGTATCCTACAGGACCACACCAGAACTCCTACAAGTACCTGTGTGAAAATTCCAACCTAAAAGTGTCCTTTTAAAAGCATGCATTAGAAAAAATTAAGTAAATTGGGCCAAAAAAAACACACTTTTCAGACACATTTTTGGTTAAACATGGTACGGAAAGCTTGAACTGACAGAATGAAAATAATCATTGTGGCTACACAGCCTGGATAAAACTTAGAAACTTTGCCTTTCTCAATGAGTTAAAATGACATTTTCTGGAAAACAACTCCAACAGAATACCCATTGAGATTTTTCAACAAGTGGATTCAATTCTGTAAGCTCTTCTATGCCAAGAAATTTGGAAAACAGCTCACTACCTGGCCATCCAACTGGAAGAGATCCACATCTATGCCCATTAAAGAAAGATGATCCAATGGAATATGGAAATTACAGAACAGTACCATTAATATCATATGCAAGTAAAACTATGCTGAGGATCATTGCAAACGGTTGCAATGGCACATTGACAGGGAAACTATTGAATTCAAGCTGGATTCAGAAGAGGACATGGAACAAGGGATATTATTGCTAATGTCCGATAGATCTTGGCTGAAATCAGAGACTATCAGAAAGATGTTTACTTGTATTTCATTGACTATGTAAAGGCATTTGACTATGTTATGTGGGCCATAACAAATTATGAACAACATTGTGAAGAATGGGAATTTGAGAACATTTAATTGTACTCATGTGGAACCTTTCCATAGATCAAGAGGTAGCCATTTAAACAGCAGAAGAGGATACTATACAGTTTCAAATCAGAGTTGTATCCATCCACCATACTTAGTTAATCTGTATTCTGAGCAAATAATCTAAGAAACTGGATTATATGAAGAAGAATACAGCATCAGTACTGAAGGAAGGCTCATAAACAACCTGCAATGTGCAGATGACACAACCTGCTTACAAAGAGAACCCAAAGCATTTACTGATGAAAATCAAAGGCTATATAGCCTTCAGTATGGATTATACTTCAATGTAAAGAAAGCAAAAATCCTCACAAATTGTCCAATAAACAACATCACAATAAACAGAGAACAATTGAAGTTGTCAAGGATTTTACTTGGATTCACAATCAATGTCTATGAAAGCAGCAGTTAAGAAATTAAAAGACATATTGCATTGGGCAAATCTGCTTCAAAATGCCTCTTTAAAATGTTGAAAAGAAAAGATGTCACTTTGAGAATAAAGGTATACAAAAAAGCCATGATATTTTCAATGACCTCATATGCATGCAAAAGCTGGATAATGAGCAGAGACTACTAAAGAAGAACTGATGCTATTGAATTATGGTACTGGCAAAGAGTATTGAATGTATCATTGAATGCCAGAAGAATTAACAAGTCTGTGTTGGAAGAAGTACAGCCAGATTGCTCCTTAGGAATAAGGATGGTGAGAATGTGTCTCTCATACTATGGACATGTTATCAGGAGGGACTAGTCCCTGGGGAAGTACATCATGTTTGATAAGACAGAGGGTCAGCAACAATGGACTTAAACTTAACAATTGTAAGGACACAGAACCAGGCAGTGTTCATTCTTTTGTATATAGGGTTGCTATGAGTTGGGATTGATGCAATGGCACCTTACAACAAATCTCAATTCTCCAAGAGAGAAACAGGTAATGTTTTACTTTGGCTTCTTCCATAGAAGAGAGGACACTCCATTAGAGGGCACCTACAGGCCTCTGAGGCCAGTGAGCTTCCCTGGGCCACAGTCCTCCTCCACTTCTAGCAGACCAAGAGGGGCAGAGGTCTCCTAGTCTCTGAATCATGCCTTTATGCATTAGCATTATTCTTTCCAACCCTTTGTCTCCCAGCTTTCATCTTCCTGCAGTGTTACATGGCTTCCAAGATGAACCCTTCCAAGCAAGGGCTGCCATCCTGCTGTATCCCTCCCTCAAAACACAACCCCACCTGCCTGTGTCAGCAGCCATGCCTGAAAAGCCTGAAAAGCAGCCATCAACAGCCCCACCCCCATCCCCACTCCCGGTGCCCCACTGCAATTCCTGCCTCAGCACACAGGCCCTTTGGGAACCCTGTCAGAGGGGTTTACAGCTGAGTCCTTGCAGATAATTTACAACTTCCTGAGTTCTATCTCATCCTCCTAGTTGTTGCTAAGGCAGGTAACCCTTGGCCAGCACCTTCCCACAACAGCCTGGTTTGTTGATCGATCCCCCAGCTTCTCCAGAACCTCACAAGTCAGCCCTGTTCCTGATGGACTGAGAGCTAACACAACCACAGACAAAGCAGGAGATGACTGCTACCCCCACACCTGCTTCCACCCCGCAGCTGAGGAAACTGGATGTTCTGGAAGTTCAAAGAGCAAGCCATTCCAGGATATCAACTGTGTTTCCAGCACGGCTTCAAACTGGTTCAGCCATGGTCAACAAAGCAAAACCAGAACAGACCAAATTTTTAAAGTGTGGATGATCTGGAACATTCACCAGAATGAGGAAAATTACAAATCCAAGTCCTGGAATGGGAAACTTGGAAGAGGCATGCAAAGGGCACGTCCAGGTTGGCACAGCTCATGTGCAAATCCAGTGGGCACCTTAAGGAAGTCCTACTGGAGGTCCCTCTCTTTATGAGAACTTAGACCCTTTTCCATAATGAGACTGGTATGATAGCTGTGGAGTAGGCATTTCAGGAGTCTGATATTGTGTTATTCCAGAACTCTGGAGAGTGACATGCATTCCAGACAGTGCAGTCGCTGCCATCTTTGAGCTGGGCAACATTGTTTTCAACTCAATTATTCAAGAGTTTTGGTTGTTATGCCATGCGTAAACAGCTCTTGTTTCTGAGAAAGATATTACGTTTCTAGCAGGATTTTGATCCTTAATTTTTTCCATTCTGGTTAGCATTCCAGTTCACCCACATTTTTAAAATTTGGGTCTGTTCTAGGATCACTTCCCTGACCATGAGTGAATCATTTCAAAGCCCTGGTTTCTAGAAACGGAGACTCCAAATCCATTCTGGAATTGCATGGTAGTCAGCCTCCTCGCTGTCAAATCTAAGTGCCTTATACTTGTTGCAGGCATATTACAGTCTCCATCACAGTCTTTAAAGTAAGAATGATCACTCACAGCGGCGGTGGCTCCATTCTCATAATCCATAAGTGTCCAGTCAGCCACCAACTCATGGTGACTCTATGCACAACAAAAGAAAATGCCACCCAGTCCTGTACAATCCCATGATTGGTTGCAATTGAAGTGTTGCCATCTGATTTGGGGAAGCATGTCATTAGGTCTTTCTATTCCAGCTTAATCTGGAGGCTCTACTAAACCCTCTTCAGCATCATAGTAACATACAAGCTTTCACCATCAGATGGTGGTGACTCTGCAGGAAGTACATTAGCTGGAAATGGAGCCTGGGTCTCCAAGGCAACTCTTCCACCATTGGATCACCATTGCCCATACAACCCCTACTGTGAAGTTAATGCTCATTTAACTGAAAAATAGAGATGGACTCTATTAGCATTTTTTTTTTTTCAAACCTGAGATATACACACTGCAGGACTTTCCCAAGATCCTCCATCCATTTAGAATGGGGATGCTAATGTCCAGGTGATCTGACTGCCCCACTACTGTGCCTACAAAGGCTTAAATGCAACTTCAACCTCTGCCACTCATAAAATGGAGGGAACAATATTTACTTTCCAGTGGTTGGCAACAATGCAGGTCCTGGGCTTCAGATAGTGAGGGCTTCATAAATGATTGCTGTCATTCTTACCTGATCTCAGGAGATTCAAGAAAAGTCCACCCCACCCTGACACAGTTTAATGTGGTTGCTCCCCTCACTTGTGTAAGTCCAATATTAATCAGAACTTGTTTCCCAGCTACCACACCATTATGGAAGTGGGTCAAGGTTTTCATGAAGAGAGAGGAGCCTCCAGGAGGACTTTTTCAGGATCCCCAATGGATTTGCACATGAGTTGTGCCTGTCAACCTGGATGTGCCCTTCGTATGCAGGTACTTTTAAGGGAGCACATGCCTTTGCACACGCTGTACCCTCTTCTGTCCTCCTTTAAAACTCAGTTTGAGTGTGGCCTAATTGCCTTGATGATTAACTGCCTCTTTTACCATGAGATGAGAACTGGATGTTGCCTAGATACCATTACAAAACATGTTGATCAAGGATTCTTTAGAAGAATCTTGATCAAAAGTGGGGGGAATTTGGAAGGGATCTTCAAATTCCCTAGGAGTCCAGACTTTCTGGAGTCATTAATGCTGGATAACGTCCCGAAATTTTTAAAAATCTTTAGACCTTAAACTCAAACTTTCCTCTGAAGTCTTTAAGCCAAACGATTGTTAGCTTAATTAGAATGGCTGCCTTGAGCTTTGTGCTCTTTTCAGAGGATCATCTCTATGAGATCAAATTGATAAAAAAGTTAGATAAGGGAGCTGGGGGGCATCTTTATAATGGTAGAATAATTTGAGAACTAATAACAAGACTGGATGTACACATTCCTATAGAATCAAAGTTTCTTTTCATATTTACAATTCCTGACAGAGACAGAGTGCCCACTGGGTACAAGCTTGCTTGCTGACCTGTGGTGCACAGCTTCACATGTTTTCCACCACATCAGCATTGTCTGGGGACCTGTGTGGAGTTGCTCACTGTAGATGGGCACAGGAGGTAGGTCCATGCTTGCCTTGCTTGTTGGGTAGTCTATACCTGCCTTTGCAACATGCCTTTGCAACAAACATTGTTTCTTCTGCTGATTTTTCTGCTCTAAAAATTTCTGTTTACATGGCCTTCTTCTAGAGATCTTCCTCTCCCTCCATACACCGGCTCCTCAGAGCATTTGAGCATTGGTCACTTCTAAATACCCAGATCCAGAGAAGGTGCTCGCTGCCATATGTTTAAGAAACAATGAATGGCCTGGTGGGTGATGTTCAATCCGTTTCTTAAATAAAAGGCCTGAGGCAGAGCAGCTCTATCTGAGAGAACCTCATTTGAGAGGAAGTAGTGGGAGTTCTGGTGTGGCTCTGTGGGCTAATACGTCAGACTGCAAAGTCATTTGAACTGCAATGTCAGTGGTTTAAGCTCACCAGCTGCTCCTTGGAAACCCTATACAAGGTTGCTATGGGTCAGAGTCGACTCGATGACACTTAACAACAACAGTGGGATGCCAATTCCTTCTCTTGATTCCCCCCTTTTCACCCTTCCTCTGCCTCCTTTCTGGCAGCTGGGCCTGGTCACTCTACCCACCTTCTCCAAGAGACTTCCAGTATTCACAGTATCTTGGCTACCTTACTTTACTTCCTGTCCCTGTCCCTGTCCTATCTAGTTGGCATTACAGGTAGTATTCCTGGAAGATGGGGCTCTGTCTTAGTCTAGTGCAGGTATAACAGAAACACCACAGTGGGGGACCTAATAAACAGGAATTTATCTTCTAGTTTGAACCACAAGGTCAGTGGTTCATGTCCACCAGCCGCTTCAGGGGAGAAAGATGAGACTTTCTGCTTCTGCAAAGACTTTAAAAGCCTCTGAAACCCTATACAAGATCACTATGAGTCATAACCAACCCACAGCACTTAGCAACATTAGGAGGCTAGAAGTCTGAATTAAAGGTGCCGGCTCTGGCTCTCTCTATCTGCTCTGGAGGAAGGTCCTGGTTTCTTCTGAGCTCCTGGAAAATCTTCATGTGATTTGGTATTTCTCTTCCCCTGTCTCTATCCTGCTTGTTGCTCAAGAGATGGACTCAAAAGAATAACCTTTACCCAAGGATAAAGTTCAGAAGGCAGTTAAGGGCTAGGAAGGAAGGAGGAGTGGAAATGGGAAACGCAGGGAAGTAGGAAAAGTGATGTTACATTGTGGGGATTGCAATCAGTTGTTGTTGTTGGGTGCCATCGAGTCAGTACCAATGCATAGTGACCTTATACACAGCAGAACAAAACACTGCGCAATCCTGGGCCAACCTCACTACTGCTACCACACTTGAGCCCATCGATGCTGCCACTTGGCCAATCCATCTCGCTGGGGGTCTTCCTCTTCTTCTCTGACCCTCCACCCTACTAAAAATGATATCCTTCTCCAGTGACTGGTCCCTCCTGACAATATGTCCAAAGTATGAGAGACGAAGTTTGGCCATCTTGGCCTCCAAGGAGCTGCACTTCTTCCAAAACAGATCTATTGGTTCTTTTGGCAGCCCATGGCACTTTCAATATTCTCCTCCAACACCAAAAGCATCAATTCTTCA
>NW_006408641.1:6560775-6619753 GCF_000296735.1 Chrysochloris asiatica
TATGGGTTGGAACTGACTCAACAGCACTTAACAACAACAACAACAGCAAATATAGGACCCCAGAGTCCTGGTGTAGCACTGTGGCTTAATGTGCTGGACTGCAAGGCTGGTTTGAACTGCAAGGTCAGCAGTTCAAGTTCACCAGCCGCTTCTTGGAAACGTTATACAAGGTCACTATGGGTCGGCACCAACTCAACAGCAGTTACCAACAACAGCAACAACAATATAAGACTCCTGGTGTGGTGTTATAGAATAAGCACTGGACCACTAACTATAAGGACAGCGGTTCAAACCCACCAACAGCTCCTCAGAAACCCTATACAGGGTCACTAAGAGTCAGAACTAATTCCATAGCATTTTTCAACAGCAATACTCTTAATAAAGATCCATGGTGGTGCAGGGGTAAAGCACTCTGTTGTTAGCCAAAAAGTTGGCAGTTTAAACCCATCAGCCTCTCCACAAGAGAAAGATGTGGCAGTTTGCTTCTGTAAAGATTTACAGTCTTGGGAAACCTGTGGGGCAGCTCTAATCTGTCCTAAAGGGTCACAGCAGAAGGTTAGGGTTTCTGATTTACGCTATTTTTTTTAAATGTTTTATTGTGAATTATGTGATAGTTTACATGGGAGAACACTGGTTTTACATTCACCCTATCGTATATCGTTTCATTGCCATGGTTACAATCCCCTCCATGCATCATCAACCAACCAAAGGGTATATATACCCTGCAAGCCTGCCCCCTAGTTGTCAGCACACAGCCCCTCTCCCTCTCTGTGTCTAAAGTCCCCAGCTGTTCCATCTCTCCATGTCATTGTCTCTGCCTCCATCTCAGGCATCACTGCTTCTCTGAGCAAGAAGAGCTCTGCGCTCTTCTCCCCTGATGGTTCCAGGGACCTCCGCTCCTGGACTGAAAAGTTAATCACTCCCCTCCTTGCTACAAAACGTCTACCTTTACATTTCCAACACTCACAATCAGTCTTGATAACAATTATTCACTATTGTATTACAAGAGACCTATCCTCATTTCATTTCATCAGCCCTGCCTAGGCAGATTGGATACTACTCAGTGGAGATTTTACCTTCCTCCACACCCTCTGGAACTAGGTTCCCTCTTGAAACCTTGTAAGCCAGTCACTTCTTGCCTTTGTAGCCCCCCCCCCCCATTTTGGGTAGCCAATGTCCAAGTTGCCCATCTCTGTCTACTTTGTGTATGGAGGGGGTGGGAATGATCCTTGTTGCAAAGATTTGTTCCTTTGATTTATTCTTAACACTCTTGCTCTAAGTTGGCCCCAGGAGTTCTCAGAGAAATGTCTCTTGTGAGAAAGAAACAGGGCAAGGATTGGGAGCCTCACTCCACAAATGGCTTCATAGCATTTTAAGTGAAGTAAGTAAGGTCCAACAGATTATTCTAGGCATACTTCACTTATTTCTAGAAAAGGAGATGAAGCCCATGGAACATGAGAGGAGCTCTTTACTGTGTCAGAATTAGAACTTGTCCTCCAAATGTCCAAGGACTCCTGACTGCATATGAAGCTGTGTCCACAGCAGACAAGGTGAAGGAAGGCTGGTGGAATGTGGCACTGACTGTCAGCTCTACAATGTAACTGCACCTATCACAGACCCCAATTCACCCTGCCTCTAGTCACATGCCTTTTCTGTGACTCAGGATGTTTCTATATTGAGCAAAATTGCCCTCCACCTGCATCGTCTCCATGATTGGCCAGGATTGGGAATGAATTGCTAACTGCCACCCACTTCTCATACCTGTCAATCTCAGCTCAATGTCATTTACTAATTGTAGTAACAACAACATCTAACATTTATTGAGTGCTTGCTAGAAGCCAGACACTGATCTAAGTGCTTCACATGTATTAATTCACCTCATCCTCAGAACAATCTTATTATTACTATCATCCCCATTTGATAGTTGAAAACAACCAAGCAAGGAGGGGTTAAAGCACATACCCAATGTCGCAACCTTGGGGAGGGCTAATGTCGGAATTCAAACTAAACCTTCTGCCTTCAGTATCTTTCTTTTTAACCACAAATTATACCGACTTCTTCTTCATTACAAAAACCAGCAGGATTGTGTGCATTACAACTTTTTCTTATTTCCTCCTAACAATCTTTTGAGTTAGAAAAGTATAGGCTTTATTCCCATTCCACAGATTAGGAAACGAGGCAGGAAAAGCTGGGTGAAGCACATAAGGAGTAAAACCAGGATTGAAACTAAGCCTTCTAACTCCTAATACAGTGCTTTTTTCGTTGCAAACCACTCACCAACAATTGTGAACTGGTCATTGATCAGATGCTAACCAATTTAAGGGAGCTTGCAGGATTACAGTTCAAACTGACACACACTACAAAGCATACCTAAAATCTACATCCCCAGCCAACATCCCACAACCCTCCCAACTCCACGAAAATGATGAAAGGACCACCACATCCAACTAAAAGTTCTACCCACACCTCAAAGACAATATGTTTATAACTGATCTCCTGAACAACCTTCACAAAAGACAAGTCAGCTCTTTACCTCATCACGTCTCTGTCACCCAATCCCTGAACCTGGAAGGAGATTCAGCCTATCCAGCAACCAAGCATCCTTCCTATAGTTTCGTATTTGCAAGTATCTCTTTCCCTCTTCCTTGGCAACTCCCCTCTCAGTCTGCCAGACCAGGCCCTTAGCTGATAACATCCCTTCCACTCACTCCTCCTCCATCTGAGAACCACCAGGCCATACACTATCCTGCCTAGACCCAATCTTGAAAGGTAGAAGCTGCCTGAGGGCAGAAAATAGGTCTTCATTACCATTGTATTCCACTCACAGTGCTGGATGAGTAGATCATCCTTTGTTTTTTCAAACATTTGAAGATCACAAACCCTAGGGTGAAAAACTACTATCAGATTGTATCAGATTGCTACACCAGATTTATACAACACAAAGTGCAAATCCTAATGTAAACTATGCACTCTGTTGTTCTTGTTGTTAGATGTCTGGTCCTTTGCCATCTTCACAATCATTGCTACACTTGAGCCCATTGCTGCTGACACTGTGCCAATACACCTCCTTGGGGCTCTTCCTCTTTTTCACTGACCCTCCATTTTACCAAGCATGATATCCTTCTCCAGGGACTGGACCCTCCTGAAAATGTGAAGTATGAGAGACAAAGTCTGTCCATCCTAGCTTCTAAGGGGCATTCTGGTTGTACTTCTTCCAACACAGATTTGTTTGTTCTACGAGCAGTCCGTGGTACCTTCAATATTCTCCTCCAACACCATAATTGAAAAGCATCAATTCTTCTATGGTCTTCCTTATTCATTGTCCAACTTTCACATGCATATGAAGCTATTGAAAATACCATGGCTTGGGTCAGGTGCACCTTAGTCCTTAAACTGACATCTTTCCTTTTGAACCTTTAAAGAGGTTTTGTGCAGCAGATTTGCCTAATACAATACATTGTTGGATTTCTTGACTGCTGCTTCCATGAGTGTTGCTAGTTGATCTGAACAAAATGAATTCTTTGACAACTTCAATCTTTTTCATTTTTTGTTGTAGTTCAAGCAAACCTTGTGGTCCAGTGTATATATCTTGATGTCCAGTTGTGAGGATTTTTGTTTTCTTTACATTGAGATGTAGCCATACCAAAGAGAGTGGTCTTTGCTTTTCATCTGTAAGTATTTTAAGTTTTCTTTGCTTTCAGCAAGCAAGGTTGTATCATCTGCATATCACAGGTTGTTAATGAGTCTTCCTCCAATTCTGATGCCAATGTTTTGCATATAATCCAGCTTCTTAGATTATATATATCTCAGCATACAGATTGAAAAGTATGGTGAAAGAATACAACTGAAGCACACACCTTTCCTGATTTTAAACCATTCAGTGTTCCCTTGTTCTGTTCAAACAACTGCCTCTTCTTCTATGTACAGGTTCCTCATGAGCACAATTAAGTGTCAGGAATACTCATTTACTCCAGTGTTGTCCTTAGCTTGTCATGATCCACACAATTGAAAGCCTTTGCGTAGTCAATAAAGCACAGGTAAACATCAGTCAAGATCCATCTGACGTTATTTTTCAGTCACAAGCCATGTGATGTCAGCAATGATATCTGTCATTCCATGTCCTTATCTGAATCCAGCTTGAACCTCCAGCAGTTCCCTGTCAATGTACGGTTGCAGCCATTTTAAATTACCTTTAGCAAAATTTTACTTGCATGTGATATTAATAATATTGTCTGATGATTTTTGCATTTCATTGGGTCACCTTTCTTTGGAATGGGCACAAATATGAATCTCTTCCAATCAGTTCGGCAGATAGCTGTCTTCCAAATGTCTTGGCATAGATGTGTGAGTGTGTCCAGTGCTGCATCAATTTTCTTAAAGATATCAATTTGTTATTCCATCAATTCCTGGAGCCTTGTACTTTTTGCCAATGTCTTCAGTGTGCCTTGGACTTCTTTCTTCAGTATCATTGACTGTTAATCATATGCTACCTCTTGAAATGGTTGAACATCGATCATTTCTTTTTGCTACAGTGACTCTGTGCATTCCTATTATTTGAATTTACATACCAACCACTAAAGCCAGTGATGATGAAGTTGAAGAATTCTACCAACTTCTTCAGTCTGAAATTGATCAAACATGCAATCAATATGTATTTACTGGGAATTGGAATGCAAAGGTTGGAAACAAAGAGGAAGGATCAGTAGTTGGAAAATATGGCCCTAGTGATAGAAACAATACTGGAAATCACATGATATAATTTTACAAGACCAATGACTTCTTCATTACAAATGCCTTTTATAAACGACTATGCACATGGACCTCACCAAATGGAATACACAGAAATCAAATTGACTACATCTGTGGAAAGCGACAGTGGAAAAGTTCCATATCATCAGTCAAAACAAGGCTGGGGCAGACTGTGGAACAGACTGCTCAATTGCTCAAATCCAAGTTCAGCTGACACTGAAGAAAATTACAAGTCTACAAGAGCCAAAATATGACCTTGAACATATCCTACCTAAACTTATAGATCATCTCAAGAACAAATTTGATGAATTAGACACTAATGTCTAAAGACAAGAAGAGTTGTGGAATGACTTCAAGAACATCCTACAGGAAGAAAGCAAAAGGTCATTAAGAAGGTAAGAAAGATGAAGACCAAAATGAATGTCAGAAAAGACTCTGAAACTTGTTCTCCAGCATAGAGATACTAAAGCAAATGGAAGAAGTGAGGAGGTAAAAGAGCTGCATAGAAAGTTTCAAAGGTCAGCTCAAGATGAAAAAGTCAAATATTATAACGAAATGTGCAAAGACCTGGAGTTAGAAAACCAAAAGAGAAGAACACCCGCAGCGTTTAAGTCTGATACAGAACATAGTAGGTTCAGACCTAGTCTTGAGATACCCAGTTGACAAAGGTTCTTCTATGCATACAATCCTTTGTCTCTGGGAGTTTGGATACGAATCCAACAGAAGCGGTGAGGTACACATGCTCCATGTGACAATCAATGTGTGTGGTCATCTGTAGATTACCAGGACCTGTGAGGATCATAGGCATACTGTGGTATATGTAAGAGAGTTAGTCTGGAGGCAAAAAGGCAGGTGTGTTGATGTGTGTGTAAACATCTGACTATGTGTATACATATGAGCTGATCGACATGCACTCATTTCTGAGAGGATCAAATGGAGCTGAACAATTCAACTGCACATCTCTTTGCTCTCTTTAAACTTTTTATGCTACCTATCCCTACCCTTTCTGGACAGGTCCCACCCTCTGCGTAGCAACAAGGGGTATGAAAGACTTTGAAGAGAAACAACAGTGGGCAACCACTAGAAACCAAATCAAGCTCAGAAAAGTCACAGAAGATGCTAAACCCTGAGGCCAGATGAGTCCACAGATGCATTGTCCATCAAATACAGTGGAGGCAAACTGGGCTGAGCAAAGAGAAGTGCCCAATGCCCTCCATGACTCATCAACCTTCTTACCCACACTTCCTTCACTGTCCTCTACCAGGCTTCTTCCAAATTCCTCATGGTTCCTCCCTATTCCTATGCCTCATAGTCACAAAAATGTCATACCTGTGGCATCTCTTATTCTTAAAGATATATCCCAGTCCCTCATTAGTCATGACATAATGGTCTACTTCTATCTGTTCAATACCTCCTATTTCTACAGTAATATGTAGACATTTCCAGAACGCCTGACCACAATAGAATATGTGACTCACATTTACCACTTAACTTACCAGTTCTAACTACGATGTGTAAATATTTAAATGTAAGTCAGCTCAGGTCACCTTAAAAACCGTATCCCACAAGATCCTGCCTGCTTTAGCTTTCGGTGCGTCACCACCTCTTAAGTCCAACATTCTGTCCTTTGGGTAAAATCCCCTTCCTCGGGAATTTCATGCATCTGATTCCTTCTCATTTTGCAGAACTTGGCTCAAATGTCATTCCCCTACCAATGATTGCACCAGAGGGCAGACTTTGAGGGAAATCCAACATTAGATTCTACTCTCCACAAAATCTAAATAGTTCACTCCCAAGCCCACCTCCAAACCAGCTTTCAACTTACACAAAATTCACTTTCAGACAAGCAATCTCCCTGACCCACTTATCCAACCAAAAGCCCCTCTAGATCCATCCATCTAAAATTCAGCTGCTACCCATTTCCATTGCAATTTAAATACCTTCTATCCCTTTATGTTGTTGCTGTTCCAACTCACAGCGACCCTGTACAGGGTTTCCAAGGAGCGGTTGGTGGGTTTGAATCACTGACCTTGTGGTCCTCAGTCCAGTGCTTATCCTACGGTGCCACACCAGGAGTCCCTTTATAGCATTTATCATTACTTATCATTATTCATCATTATTGGGAATTTTTTTACCCTCTATTATTTGTTTATTGGTTGTCTCCCAGACTAGACTTGCCTCTCTTGTTCAGGCATAAAATCTGGAACACAAGAAGTGCTCCATAAATATATGCTGAATGAATGGGTTGGCCATCTTAAGGCTGGGCCCATAGCCAAGGCTTCCTTATATAGAGATGAGTCTATTCAACATCAAACTCTCCAAGGAGCTCCAGACCATCTGGAAGAAGGATGAGGGAAAGGGAGGAAGGAAACTAATGGTTATTGAATGCCAGGCACTTTGTAAACATTATCTCATTTAATCATCATAATGGTTTCAATATATATATATATATATATATATATATATATATATATATATATATATATATACATATATATATATGTATATATATATATATATATCATTGTCCCATTTTACAGATAGGGAATCTAAGACTCAGAGAGGTTAAGTGGCTCTGTTAAGGTCAGCAACAGGGCTTAGATCTAAGCCCTACACACCCAGACAGTCCCACTTAACCCCCATCATCTCCACTGGCTCCCACCACCAGATAAACAATCAGAGACACAAGATCGGGCAGCTGATCTGTCTACCCCTAACCCCACCCCAGATCCCCAAGCCCCTTTATGTTCTCTTCCCATAGTTCCCAGGCATCATGGCCCACAGGAGAGCTGGGAGATTGCCTACTGACAGTCCTAGCCACATTGCATGTCCCTCAGTAACAACATCAACTATAATAGCCCAAGTGACTCTGGCACATGGTGACTTCATCTATGTCTGAGTAGAACTGTATTCCATAGGACTTTCCAAGACTAATTTTTTCAGAAGTAGATCACCAGGCATTTCTTCTAAAGTGCCTCCGGATGGACTCAAACTTCCAACTTTGTAGTTAGCAGTCTAGGTATTACTGCTTGTTACTACCCAAGGACACATCCTCAGTTATAATGTTGTTGCCATGAAGTGCCGTCAACTCAGCTCCGACTCATAGTGACCTTGCATAGCAGGAATGGGGAATATCCTGCCTGCAGGCCATTTATGGCCCGTGAAATCATTTGGTCTGGCCCTGCCAAGGCAACCTCAGTTCTAGCCATCACATTACTGTTGTTGTTGAGTGCCGCTGAGTTGGTTCTGATTCATGTGACCCTCTTTTAAGAAGTGGCTGGTGAAACTCTTGAATGGGCTGACCTTGCAGTTCAAACCAACCTTGCAGTCCAGCATATTAGCCCACAGTGCCACACCAGGACTCTAGCTATCACATTGGAGTGAGTTAATTAAATGTTTGACCAAATATAGCAGGTTAATTTTTGAGTAATAATTGTGTATGGCCTATAAACGTTATAAATTTTGGCAGGAAAAAAAGGTTCCCCATCCCTGCTGTATAGGATTTCTGAGGAACAACTGGTGGGTTTGAACTGCTGACCTTGAGGTTAGCAGTCCAGTACTTATCCTACAGCATCACATCAGGACTCCCAGCTATAATTGTTAAGTGCTATCAAGTTGGTTCCAACTCACAGCAATCCTGTATAGATAGCATTTCTGAGGAATAGTTGGTGGGTTTGAACCATCGACCTTGAGGATCACAGTCCATTGCTAATTTTACAGTGCTCCATGTTGTTGTTAAGTGGCATGGAATCAGTTCTGACTCATAGTGACCCTGTATAGGATTGCCAAGTTGTGGCTAGTGATTTTGAACTTCCAATGTTGTGGTTCAAACTGACCTTGTGGTCCAGTGCTTTATTCCACAGCGCCGCACCAGGACTCCACAGTGCAACATGTTGTTGTTGTTGTTAAGTGCCATCTAGTCGATTCTGACCCATAGCAACCCTGCATAGGGTTTCCAAGGAGTAGCTGGTGAGCTTGAACCGCCGACTTTGCAGTTCATATGGCTTTGCAGTCTGGTGCATTAACCCACAGCACCACACCAGGACTCCTGGTATGCAACATAGAGTCACCTAAAAGGAACAATTAGAAAAAAAGTAGATCAGGGTACCCCCAACTCAGTGGGTTACAGGCAACCATTGATTGTTTTGTGCTCACAAAGGTAACACACACATACAATTCCACTATCTAGGTCTAGGAAACAAAACAACTTAAAAACCGTATCTGTTCAATGTTTATACCTGTGTAGTCAGGATGTGTGCAAATATACCGGAGCTGGAAGGGGTTACTGAAAAGGGGGAAATTGTGGGTCCTGGAGACTTTGGTCCTGAATCACCCGACAAGTCTGCAACTGAACTCACCTCCAAGGTTCAACTTCAGTCAGGAAATGTTGCTGTTTTTAGGTGCTATTGAATCACTTCCAACTCATAGCAATCCTACGTACAACAGAAAGGAACACTCAGCTGTCCTGCACCATTCTCACACTCAATGCCATGTTCTAGTCCATTGTTGTAGCCACTGTGCCAATCCATCTCATTGAGAGTCTTACTCTTTTTCACTGTATGATGCCCTTCTCTGGGGACTGGTTGTTGTTGTTGTTAAGTGCTGTCGAGTCGATTCTGACCCATAGCGACCCTGCCCAGGGTTTCCAAGGCTGTAAATCTTTACAGAAGCAGAAAGCCTCATCTTTCTCCCACAGAGCAGCTGGTAGTTTCAAACTGCTTACCTTGAGGTTTGCAGCCCGATTGGTAACCACTGTGCTACCAGAGCTCCTTCTGGGGACTGGTACCTCCTGATGATTTGTTCAAAGTATGTGAAATGAAGTCTCACTATCCTCACTTCTAGGGATCATTCTGGCTGTGCTTCTTCCAAGACAAATATGTTCATTCTTGGTATAGTCAATATTTTTCATCAACATCATAATTTAAATTAATCAATTATTCTCAATCTTCTTTATTCATTTCCAACTATTGTTTACATATCTGGCGATTGAAAATACCATGACTTGGGTTATACATACCTCATGGCAACATCTTTATTCTTTAACATTTTATAGAGGTCTTTTACAGTAGATTTGTCCAATGCAATATGGCATTTGTTTTTTGTTTTTGTTTTTAAAATTTTTATTGTGAATTGAGTGAAGGTTTACAGACAAGATCATCAGTTTTATATTTAACAAATCATTACAGTTTGTTTCATCTCAATGATTGCAACCCCCTCCCTGCAACAACAGTTATCCCACTTCCTCCCTGTGGTTCCTATTGCCATTCCACCCTCCTTCCCATCTCTTTTCACATATGTCATTAGCAAATGTTGCCTGTTTGATTTTGAGTGGTTGACCATTCCATGGTGAGCGTACCTTACTAGTGTTGCAGTATCCCCTATGTACCTATCTGCTGCTTGACTGAAAATTGGACCATGAGGGTGAATTCCTTTCCAGATCGGAAGAGTGGTCAAGAGTCATAGTCTAGCAGTCTTCCAGTTTCTTTCTGACCAGTAAGCCCAGCCTATTTTTATACTTTTAACTTTTGTTCCACATTTTCTCCCACTCTATCTGGGACCTTGCAGTTGGTAGTGATAGCCTGGTACCATCATTTTCTTCTGGTTGCAATACCGTCATTTGATGTCTTGGCTTCTGCCTCCATGAACGTTGATCATGGACCCAAGTAAAATGAAATCTTAAACAACTCCAACCTTTTCTGTTTATCATGATCTAGTTTATTGCTTCAGTTGTAAAGATTTCTGTTTTCTTTACATTGAGGCATATCCAAAGTAAAGACTCTAGTCTTTGATCTTCATCAGCAAGTGCTTCAAGTCCTCTTTGCTTTCAGCAAAGAAGGTTGTGCAGTAGATCAAAAGAGCAGCATTTTCCCAGGGATAAACCTCAGAGGGCAGAAAGGTATAGGAAAACAGGAAGAAGGGAGGAATTGGAAGAGTGCTTTTACACTGTGGGGATTGCAATCAATGTCACAAATCAAAATGTGTAAGAATTGTTTAATGGAAAACCAGTTTGTGCTGTACATGTTCACTCAACTCACAATTAAAAGTTAAAAAAAAAAAAAGAAAGAAAAATGGTGGCTTAATATCATAAAGTGGTGGGGCTACATTATAAGTTAGTTTTAGGATTAAATGTGTTAATATTTACATGTTTGTTTTTAAGAAAGAAAAAGTGAGAGAGGAAGGGAGCCAGGTTAGAAGAAAGGACAGAAATCTCTTGCCGTATTCCCTGTGGTCTGACTGCTGTATGTGGCACTTAGGTCAGCAGGAATGTCAGGACTTGACCTGCCTCGGTGGGCAGAGAGAAGCCACTGGTAACCAGAGAAGGGCAAAGCCAAAACTCCTCTCCCAAAGGCAGAGCCAAAGTTGTGGAGGAGAGGTAGGTGTCCAAAAACTGTCACCTGTCCCCAGAACAGTACCCATGGTTGAATCGATCCCAGCTTAACCCCGCACACTTGGCTATACACTCCACCATCACCCCAAAACTACACTCCAACTCTCCCATTTGTACTTGGCACACACTATCTCCCAGTTCAGTCCATATCCCCTCCCTCTGTTGCCAGCTCCCCGCCCCCTTTCCCTTTCAAATGTCAGTTCAAAACTCATTCCTTCCAGGGAGTATTTCTGGACTAATCTACAAAACTTCAGTAGTTTGCTAATGCTTGCCTTCTTCATACACGTGGAGTATTTCATCAGAGGCAGATTTGTAATACTTCACAAAAAGTATGGACTTTAAATTGCAGCTCTGTCACTTTTTGGCTGTGAAATCTTCGGGAAAGTTACTTGGCCTCTCTGAGCATTAATGTCCAAAATTATAAAATGGAAATAATGATAAATCTAAAACAACCATGATAAACTATCGATGACATAATATATGTAAATGACCACAGGGAAAAAGTACGAAGGAGTAAATGAATACAAGCTAAGGTTATTATTGGTGACATAAAATTCAATGAAAGCAACCGTCTTGTCATATTCTAAACCACATCACTTCCGTATGAACTAGATATGAAAACATCCTTGTCATTCTTGTGTAGAAGCAGAATGGTAGAATTCTTACTTTCCATGGGAGAGTTCCTGGTTTAATTCCTATGCACCTCGCCCACTGTCAACGGAAACTTGCGCATGAAAGCAAAACTTCTAGGCCACAAAGACTAGAAAGTCCTGGCAATTTGCTTTGGAAAATCAGTCAGTGAAAACCCTCTGGAACACAATGATCTGATCTGAAACCAGTCATGGGAACGGCATAGCTGGACAGGTGGGCATTAATTGGGGTCAACTTCATGGCAATCAACAATAGTAATGATTCTTGTGTCTCTCCCCAAACCCCACTCCAGTCCCCTAACTCTTCACTGTCACAGTGAAAAACAGATAAGCAGCTGGACCACTAGGCTTTTGAAGTACAGTTCAGGACCCATAAGAGCTGGGTGGCCAATCTACCTGGATGCCTGGACCAGCTCAGGACCAGAAAAGAAGTGGGAGGTGGACCAGCTCTCAGTGAAATTCTGTTTGTAAGGGTTGTTGTTGTTAAGTGCCATCTAATAGACTTTGACTCATAGTAAGCTTCTATAGGGTTTCTGAGTGGCAGCTGGTGGGTTTGAACCACTGACCTTGTGGTGCAAACTCACATTGTGATCTGGTGCATTATCCTTCAGTGTAAGGGTAAATGACCGAAAATCTTCATGAACCCCCATGACCACCCTGCATGCTGCACCAGGAATCTGTGTCCAGAGGAGCCTGTTGCTGTCGTGGGCTGTCAAGTCGGTCCCAACACATAGAAACCATGTATAGGGTTTTCTCCACCACTCGTCTGTCAGTCTGTCATACTGTGATGGCTTGTTAGTTGCTGTGATTCTGAAAGCTATACCACCAGTATTTTAAATACCAGCAGGGTCACCCATGGTGGACAGGTTTCAGATGAGATTCCAGATGAAGACAGACTAGGAAGAAGGAGTGACAAACTACTTCCAAATATTTAGTCACTGAAAACCTTATGAATAGCAAAGAAACACTGCCGGATATAGTGCCAGAAAATGAGCCCCTCAGGTTGGAAGGAACTCAAAATGAGACTGGGGAAGAGCTGCCTCCTCAAAGTAGAGTTGACTGTGATGACGCGAATGGAGTAAAGCCAGTGGGAGAAAAGCCCAAGGGACCTTCATTTGCTGATGGGGCGGTACCTACTCGATGGCACCTAACAACAGCAAATAAGGTTTTCTAGACTTACTGGTGGGTTTGAACTGCCAACCTTGTGGTTAGCAGTCCAGTGTTTATCCTACAGTGCCACACCAAGACTCCTAAAGTCACATTATTTCTGGAGAGGACTTAGAAACCAGCTGCTCCCAGACTACCAGCCATTCCCCATGAAGGATGGAATAGTCCTCCGATGGCCCGTATTTTGAAACCTTTTGTCAACCAAATGAACAATAATAGTCTATCATTTACTAAAGGAGCTTTGGTGGATCTGTAGAATAAGCACTTGGCTGCTAACCACAAGGTTGGCTGTTCAAACCTAACCACTGCTCTGAGGGAAAAAGATGAGGCTGTCTGCTCCTATAATGAATTAGTCTCGGAAATCTTATACAGGATCACTATGAGTCAGAATTGACTTGATGACAGTAGGTATAGTTTACTAAGGGCCAACAATATGCCGAACCACTCAGGGTGGTGGTGGCTATGTGCCTTGGAGTCGGTTCCGACTTATAGTGACCCTGTATAGGGTTTCCAAGGCTGTAAATCTTTACAGGAACAGAACGCCTCATCTTTCTTCTTTTATAGATAATATTTAATTTAAAAATATTTGTTAAATAATAATACATTCATTTTCCTGTTTTTAGCAATCCCCTGCATATGTAATGACCACTCAGAGCTTCTGGTCAGCATGGAATAGTAACTGTGCATACAATGACTTGTTACATTTCACCCCAAAACAAGGAAATGCCCAGTTTGGTTGGCCAGGGCAGCCTTAGCAAGCTGAGCACAGAAATATTACCAGTAGTCATCCAAAGTCATTGAGACTAACCCTTAGGTCCCTCCTCCCATCACTACCGTCAAGGACACCAAGTAGGAAATTGCTGAGCTCAGCCAATAACCTCCCTTTGCAATTGATAGGCTTACTTGCAGAGGTGATCACCGAGAACAAGCCTCCTGACCCCTGTCTGAAAAGAGAAGTCTGGTCACTAAGAGGTCAGCAGGTCTGCCAAAGGAAACTGTCTCCACTGTACATGCTGTCTTAGGTCAGTCCCTAGAGTTTTGCTCAGATGACCCAACCCAACATGCCCCTTGCACCTATACTGCCCAACTCAACTTTCTCTAGCTTTACCTAACTCTTCAACTCCTTTCCTCCCACCTGTCCTAAAGTATCCACACCTGGCCCAGCCCTGGACCACTATGCTTTCCCTCTATGAAGACAAGCACTGCAAGGTATAGAGTTTCTGAGGAGAGACTGGTGAGTTTGAACCACCAACCTTACAGTACTGATCCTATAGTGCTGCACCAAGACTCCATAATACCGTTGTTGTTGTTAAGTGCTGTCAAATAGGTTCTGACCCACAGTGATGCTGTATAGGGTTTCTGAGAAGGGGTTGGCGAGCTTATACCGCCAAACTTGTAGTTCAAACTGACTTTGCAGTCCAGCACATTAATCTACAGTGTCACACCAGGACTATGTATATATAGATGTGTGTGTGTGGAGAAAGTGTGTGTGTCTCTGAGTGGTGCAAATAGTTAAGCACTCAGCTAGTTTAACTGAAAGTTTGGCTGTTTAGACAAACCCAGAGGTACTCTGGTCTGACCATCTGCTTCCAGACAGTCACAGCCTTGAAAAGTCTCTGGAGTACTTGGTTGTTGTTGTTAGGTGCCATGGAGTGGATCCCAACTCATGGTGACCTTATGCAAAATAGAACAAAGCACCACGTGGTCCTTCACCAACCTCACAATCCTCACTGTGCTTGAACCCATTGCTGCTGCCACTGTGCCAATCCATCTTGTTGGGGCCTTCCTCTTTTTCACTGACCCTCCATTTTACCAAGCATGATATCTTTCTCCAGGGACTGGTCCCTCCTGATAGTATGTCCGAAGTATGAGAGATGAAGTCTCATCTTCCTAGATTCTAAGGAGCATTCTGGCTGTACTTCTTCTAACGCAAATTTGTTTGTTCTTTAGGTGGTCCGTGGTACTTTTAATATTCTCCTCAGTAACAATATTCTACTTGATAGCAATGGCTATATACCAGAGAACGTCAAAAAGGCAATGGAAAAATTCCATGATCTTTTCATTTGATTTTCCATGAACTTTTTGAAGCCCCCCTCATATATAATATAATGTGTATGTGCATATAGAATAAATGTAAACAGAAAGCATGTTCCAAACAGATTAGGTCTTCTGTCTTCTGACACCACAGAACATGGTACATGGAGAATACATTTTTATATGTCATTGTTGTCTACATATCTATATTATGGGAGAAAACTCCTAAGAGATGCACGTTTTCCTTCCCAGACATACAATTGCCAGTTTCTCTCACCCCAAACATTGTAAGACTCTTGAAACCAAGCAATTTGATTTGCATCTGAGGAGTCTGTGCTGCTTAATTTGAAAGTCAAATAAATATTCACTAGAAAATTGTCACTAGTTTACCAGCACACACTGAAGCAAAGACCAGGCTGATTGGGAGGCATACTGTTAGGTATGGCAGGGCAAATGGCTATCCTGCTTCACTGCAGGAATTTTCACCAACTGAGAACTTTCCCATCCAAATGTGCTTTGTCCCTTCAAATGACACACCCTGGGAACTCACGCTCTAGCCCAGTTACACTGCCATGCTTAACACCCCCTAAGAACTCCTCTTCTGCAAGTGCTACCAGAGAGCTTGTGGCACATTCTCTGGGAAATGCTCAATGATGGAGACGTTTTCTCCTTGAGGAAAGATCTGAGTTTGGGAAACGGTTGAAAGTCCTTCTGTGCCAAGTCTGATGCATAAGGTGAGGGTCAAACTGGGAAAGGCTATTTTGAGCAAAAGTGAGGTTTGGATATTAAATAACAAGATCTCTTTCATGTGTCTGTGACAGGCAGTGAGTATGTGCTTTGCAAAGTGGCTCTTAAAGGTAATTCCGAAAGAGAAGTTCTTAGACTATTTTGAGCAGTTGCATTTTGTTAGAATCAGGGCATATTCGTTCAAATTCACTGCTTCAAAGGGGTCCACTGTTACATGGAAGCATGATAAAGGCAGCAAGGAGGTTCCACTGCAGCAAGGAGTTGAGTCCACTCTGCAGCCAGGCCCCAGGCTGCACACATGTTTAAGGAGTCCCCTCTGGTTAAAAAAACAAAACAAAACAAAACAAAACCGGCTGGGAGGAGGCTGGGCAGATGGTTGGGCAGCCCCTCCCTCCAGGCCTGCTGCCTTGTAGGCTCTGTTCTGAATGACACAGATAATTAAGGTAAGTACTATTGCAGCTCTGGGTCAGAGCTGCCAAAATGGGGTGAGCCTTCAGTGTGTCCGAGCTTCCAGAAGAATCCGTATTTCAGGGGCTAACAGCTCATCTGCAAATAAAATAAAATATCCTCTGGCTGCAGCCAGGTAGCTCGCTCCTGCCTTTGGCCTGAATGTGATTAGCATGTTGGAGTGGAGGCAGGGATGGGGCAAGGGGGTTTGGGAATGCAGGAGGAGGGAGTCTGTGGGGTCTTTTGGAGGTCCCTGAGATGTGAATTTGGTAATTGATTTCCAAGAGGGTTATTTCCCTCCACTCTGTCTCCCTAGTTCCAATTCTTGAAATTAAGCTCATTTCTAAGCAAAACTTCACATGGTAAATCACCTACTTACCGCTCAAAGCCTCAGAGCACAAATGCTAAGGAGCTGACCCAGGCAAACCTCAGTTAGACTTGAACACGTTTTCCTCCCCAGCTTGATGGGGAAGAGTACCGTGGCAGGGAAGAAAGCCGAGCTCCAAGTTCTGCCCCAGTTTTTGCCAGACTCTCAAAGGTAATGCTAGGAAAGGTTCAGCAAGATAACGATGACTGTGTGCATGTAAGACTGGAAGGAGGAACAAGTGATGAAACCCCAGGGTATCTTATTCCAAAATGAATCCTTGTGAAGCTCATGGTATCTTAGTCTAAAAATAATCTTTGTGACGCTGTTCATTTGACTCAACTTAATTTTTAAAAACAACCTGTTATTTCAATGCATTCAACTGTTAGTTGTTTTATAAACGGATTTTGTGTATGAAGTTCCTGCCTCTTCTTCAGGGAGACAGGAGCCTTGACAAATATACACAAACTGCATCATACCCGTACCTCAGATGGTAGTCTTCCGCCTCCTGAACATGTACTCAGTAAGAGGGAAAATACAAATTCTATTCTTCTCCACCGGGAATAACAAAAAGAAGATAGCAATCTTCGTACTATTTTTACAAGCCTAAAACTATCCTGAAGTTAAAAGTTTATTTTAAAAATGTATATTTAAAAAATAATAAGACAACATCATTTAAATATAAATCTGCCTACAGAATGAAAATAGATCAAACACATTAGGTGATTTGTATTTTTCAAAATATACTAGGTATGTATCCAAGCGGTATTTTCTGAGTCTATCTTATATGTCTCTCCATTTAGTCTCTCTGAGAATCTTGGAGTACACATGGGTTGCATTAGGGACTTGAAAAGTTTTCTCACATCCAGCAACACAAGAAATTACTCCCAGTATATCAAAATTTTTCTGTTGCATTGTTAAGGATCCCAGCAAGCCTTTCCTTTCTTCACCCCAATTTCAGCATGTGGTGAAGGCATTAGCGAGGGTCACAACACATTATTTCCCGGATCTAGTTAGGTGAGGAGGAGCAGTTGACTTATACATAAAAATGCAGTCGACTTTGGGAAGTGTGGTCTGTTTTAGACAGCCTGGCTATACAAAGCCTGTCATTCCTTAGCCTGTAGTCAGACTCCTAAAAGTCAAACTCTAGCAGCTCTTTTCGGACACATCAGAAAACACACACACATGCACACACTAAGCTTTAATATTTCTGATACCATCCTTCAAAATATTGTGAAACACTATTCCTACATTAAAAATTTCACAAAGAGGAGTTACACAGGGTAAAGTCAAAACCAGCATGAGAGTTTTCTGTTTCCCTGAAAATGTTTCTAAGATGTACACAGCAAATGAGCTTAATTGCGCCACAGTATTAATGTGCATCTTCTGTTAGGAGAAAATCTGTGACTTCATCAAGGAATAGTATTCAAATATATTTTCATTGTCCCACTGCACAAAGCTAAGCTTAGGCAAATCCTAATTATTATTCATTCTTCTTGTTTAATTCATAATTTGATGCTAAACATGGTGATACAGCAATGCCCTACAAATTTGATTGCATCTTTCCTTAGATGAATTTTCTTACCGACACACAGGTTTGTGTTTTAGACTAAAAATTACTTTAAACTTACAAATGAGCAACATAAACAGTAACTAAGAAAGCTAATTTTTAAATTTACAAATATATTAAGCCAATATAAATACCTCTTCAAATACAAAATATCTTTTTTTTTTCCCCCTTACTATATTCATTCTGTCTAACTGCATTTCTCAGTCTTTTCCAAACCCTCATCTGAAGCAAAACTCCTCCAGACAAATGCTTTTGGTTTAAAACTAATATTTGCCCCAACTGGGTAAGTGCCACAGAAGTAAAAAGGTTTTTGCAAAATATTCCACAACCTGATTTTTAATTTACTGCATCATCAGCTACTTTTATGATAATATTTAATCTACTGAAACAAAACCTGTCCTAGGAGTGGGGCAGGGGGACAAACAGCAAGAGAATTTATTTTTAGCAGCTCCGTTCTCATGTAAGGTGGCTAATGAAAAAAAATGAAGACAGTCATGTCTCATCTAAGACATTCTCCCTCTCTATCTTATAGTTTTTCTTCCTTCTTTCCACTTATTTTTCCTCCCCAGCCCACCCCCACCCCAGTGTCTGAGCTAACTTGAGGACTATTATTTCACTAGGTACAGTTAACAAGCCTCAATAAGGCGAAAGGCATCAGTAGAGAAACAATTCACCCCCCAAAATTTATAGTGTGATGATAAGTATAAATATTCAACCACAGTCCAGATGTGCAAAATCCTAAAATGAAATTAACTTTGGTGAATACACTACAACATGAGGTCAAGTTCGAAAAATTTGGCTCAGATGCCCAAGTACCAGTCCTTGATGGTGATGTCATTATTTATGAGTTAGAAAAATAGAGAAAAGGGATCTTAAAATGCCTTGAAATTCAGTGGACTCCTTCAACTTAGGCATTTAAAACTTTTTTACTTTAAGAGCTGTTGGTTTTTGTTTTGTTTTTTGATATAACTCAAATGGGAGTAATGACAAAACAAAATCAAATGAAGTATTCTGTTAATTTTTTTTTTTTAAATCGTTATATCCCTTGTCCATTAAAATCAATTTCCTGGTAGCTAAGCTTTGTAGTCAAAAGCAGTAAAACGTATCACTGTGCAAGTGAAAATATTCTTGACAAAAAATAATAATAATAATAATAATCGTGCCCTAAAGATGCAAACTATAATGGAAACATAACCAGGGACTTTTAGTTCCTTTAAAAAATATATTAAAAAACTACCTCAATCAAAAGAGAATCTCAGTATTTTTAAGTGCTGGATGGAAGTAGGCAAAACTCAAAGTCATCAGAATGGGCCCTTCCTGAGACGGAAGATGTTACTGGAAGGCTAGCTTGTTTCTTTGGGTAGAAAACAGTTCTTTCCCAGAAGCACTGTGCACTATAGTAGCCTGTGTTCTGCAAAGTAGAAAATGTCACTCGAGCATGAACTGTAATACCAGCATGTACATGTCCACACATACCCTTTCCTCTGCTAAGCAGCTGCATCAACTGCAAAGTACAGGACAAACTAAAGAGGATGAAAAAGGCCAACAAATCAAAGCTACAATGGTTACAGCCATGGGACGCTATGGAAAAAGTTCAGGTTTCGCTTCTGCCTGACGTTAGGACGTTTACTCTGGAAATGTAGGAAAGTTTCCTTTAAGTGCTGTAATTAGCTTGTTTGAAAGCTCTCTGATTCACCTCCCCACCTCAATTCTTACTATCATGAATTTTGCATTATTCTATGCACAATAATGCACATAAAATTAAATAAACAATTTAATTAATTTAATTAAAATTAAATATTAAACATATTGTGTATGAGGAACCTGTGCCTTTGATTTAATTGGGCAGGAGTACCCAAAGCAGTTTGGGTAACAGCAGAAAATAATTAAAAACAACAAGTACGTTAGCCTCTGGGTACAAGAAATAGTTGGGAGCCTTCTCTTGAGGAAGGTTTATTTAATTAAAATTAAACTAATCTTTGGAAAACATTTGATAAGCATTTCATAATACAAATCATAATCCAAAAAATGAGGCTCAGCCTGCCTCTCCACAATACAGGAAAATCATGTTAAATAATTTATCTCTGGCAGTAGCTTTTTTTCCCTGACACCCACACAAACACATACACATACACACAGAGTAATTCAATAGACAATATTTTACTGGCTTCAAATTCAAGCTAACACTTGATTCATATAGAATCTAGATAAGTATTAGCAAAGTACATTAATCTTATCTACCATGAGAATTTAGGAGACTTAGTGCTTGATTTTGAATAGGCTGTGTACTTTTGGAACCAACAAGCCCCTACCATGAGAACATCCCTGTGAATTAATTTAAAAGAAAACTTTAAGTGTTTGGGCAGGTCAGTATTCTAGTCAGTGCTAATAACAGCCAAAAATGCAGAAAAAGCTGGGTTTCTAAGTCATCCTCAGATATATTTCATTTGCAAAGTATCAGTTTCATACCAGGAGAGAAAGGCTATTTTTATTTACAATTGTGTCCTCCGATTTATGTAGCTGCATCTGCTATTAAGTTGCAGACCATTAGGTAAGTTTAGGCATATTGTTGTTGTTAAGATGCCATCAAGTTGGTTCCGACTCATAGCAACCCTATGTACAACAGAATGAAACACTGTCTGGTCCTGCACCATCCTCACAATAATTGCTATGTTTGAGCCTATTGTTGCAACCACTGTGTCAGTTCATCTCGTTAAGGTCTTCCTCTGTTTCACTGACCAAGCATGATGTCCTTCTCCAAGGATTGGGTCCTCCTGATATGTCCAAAGATGAAGTCTCACCATCCTTGTTTCTAAGGATTGTTCTGACAGTACAAGTATTTCTTCCAAGACCGATCGGTTTGTTCTTCTGGTAGTCCATAGTATATTCATTATTCTTCTTCAACCCCACAATTCAAATTGATCAATTCTTCAGTTTAAGCGTAGTCCACAAAAAAAGTACAGTGACCAGGTCTGCGTGAGTACTTCCTTTAACAACTAATCACTGGGCCTGGCCAGTCAGAACTCCAAAACATTCATAGTCTTTTCCCAAACTAGAGTCCATTTTGACACTTTCAGGCTAGAAAAGAATATCACCCAAACCAGCTTCCCTGTGTTTCAATTTCAAAGTCACTGACTTCTGGAATCTCAGCTGACAAATGCCCAGATATAACTCTGAGCTAAAATCACTTAAGTTCCCATTGTCCACTTCTTAAACATCCCACATCTCGAAATGAAAATCAAAGAAGAGAACAATAAGTTATTTTACTTCTATTTCAGCATTTATGATAACTTACCTTATCATAGAAGTTTAAATATTTCATTATATTCGAATGATTCATAATGGATAAAGCAACTATCTTCAACCCAAAGATTTTACTGGGAGTATACTAATGCACTCTGTTTTGTCTTTTCAGCAAAAGAATATATAATCCTGATATCGACATCATATTTTTAAGAGTGATCAAATATACCCTAAAAATCATTGTTTTTCTATATAGGTGACCCATAGATGTCACCTGTATAGAAAAATCTGAATCATAGCTTAATCCTGCCTATACCAAGGTTACTTCGCAGTGTGACTTTGTAAAGAAACCATAACAATAGCCATGCTATTTTATAAGCTACAATTCAAAATGATAATAATTACATCTGAAATATCAAGCACTCCTCCAAAAATTCATCTAAGTTTTTAACCATTACTCTAATTGGCTTAACTTTTCTTTATTTTCTGAAGAACAAAGTACCTGTGGAGACTTCCAGTTGGGCTAAGAACCTGGCGATCCAAAGTGTGGCCTGCTTATTGCCAAACTTAATTAAAAATAAAAATTTTTTAAAGTTGGAGACATGACAGCTTAGTAACATGCAAGTAAAAAACCCTAAAGTCCATCTCCAGTTTAATGAACTCTTTTACATACTCACTGGGAGAGGTTTAACCTAGCTATGAGGCTGGCGCTGCCCCAGTGTTCTCCAGCCCGGACCACAGCTGCAGAAGAGCTTCCTCCTCTGCCATCCAGGGCTTGTCACTTGTGCCTTTCATTTGCATGTCAATCCTTTTACATGATTAATATGTATTTATTGACCAGGAAGCCTTCCCAACCTAGGACAAAGAGAGAAGGCAGTCCTCTTTTATAGGGCAGCCGTAACTTTCCTGGCAGGACTGACAATTGTGCACGGAAATAATTCTCTTCCAAATAAAAAGTTCCCACCCTTCAGATACACAGGGTGATAGAAAGGAATCAGTCAACACTGAAGGCCAAAATTCAAGTGCACACTCTCCTCCTTTACAGATAAACTCTATAGTTTTCCACTCCTATCACCTCAACCAAAGACTATGAACAGACCTTAAAAGACTAGGAAACAGAGGACCCAAAGCCTAGGGGTTTGTATCTGTCCTCTTGCCATGAAGGCCTCTAAGGAAGGCTAGGGCCTACCCACAGGGGAGGCTGGGCATGAATCCTCAGTTACCTGAGGGAAGAGACTTGCCTTCTTCTGAATATGAATCTAGAAATGGAACAAAGCTGCATGAAAACATATCCCATGATTCGATGCTTCGTTAATATTTCATCCACTCAAATCAACGTCACATTGCCCAGATTGGTATGCAGAGTTTTATTTATTAAACAGCAAACTTTATTTAAAAACAAACAAAAAAAGATTTTATGTCTACCAATAAAGTTGCCCAGAAATTCTCTCCTCTTACACCCCTTCACTCTCCCCACATACGAAAATAAACAACTAACAGTCAGGATGATCAAACAATGGCATAAACTTCCATTTTCACTGTGGCATCTGTCTCTAAGGTATTAGAAATGAGATTCTAGAGAAGTTTAGAAAAACTGTGTGAAAGGTTAAGATTGACTCCGGCTCATCTTGGTAGCAGGGTGATTAAATCACATGATTCAAGGTTTTATTTGTTTGTTTCCTTGTTTATTTTGGGCGATTCTAGGACATGTTTGATTTGATCGTTGCATCCTATATTAAATTCTCCACCCACAGAGTGACTGACGGTTCATTGTCTTGGCCGCACACTGAAAGCACAGGGAGCCAACTCTTTTTTTAAGATCCTAACTGTAGGAAATAGCAAAAGAATGCGACCTTCCCTTAGGTTCAGGTAGTTCAAGTTCAGCCTCTATGTGAGCCCAGTAACTTCTTGAAGGAAACACACACACATACTCATCAAAAGCTAGGTTTTGAGTCCCTAAACTTAGCACTGGCAAGAAATAAATCATCTCTCAACTCTGAGGTTAGCTCTGAATTCCTGCCCAAAGATTCAGTATCTTTGGCGTTTAGGAAAGGTGTTCATTAGGGCTAATTATAGCCACTTTATCATAAAAGGGAATTTGGGATGTCGGTATACTAAGCCTATCAATTACCTACACCTTATTAAACTATAAGAAATCAAGGGTACATGGTTCATTTTGGGAGGACCATTCCTAGGCCTACTCTGCTTACAGTCTGGACTGAGACCCGTAAGGAAAAGCATTTTAAACAATGTCGTTGTTGTTTGTTAGACGGCAACCAACTGCTATTTCACAGAGTCGTTTTTATTCAAACTGGTTTATATGTATAGAGTATGCCTTAAAGAATTCCAGAAAGAATCCTAGAATTCCAAGAATGCAAACTTCAAGGATTAGGCCTACAATGGTGAATTTACCACAAGTAATTAAACATAAAGTGGACTCAGAAAGATTTTTTTAATTTTTGCCCAAGTTTTGCCATACAAAAATAATGTGCATAATGGAGAGATTTTCCTTTGTCATAATTCTGAAGGACAATGTGCAGAACTAAACTCAGGACCCATTTCAGCCATACCCTCAGCTTCATCTACTTTACGTGACACCCAGGATACAAGGGGTCACCTGTATCCGAGTTTTAAATGCCTCCTTGCAAATCCAAGACTACGTTTCTGTAAGGTATCTGGGATTGCATCACACAACCACATTTCTCAGAAAAAATCGTTTTAAAATTCAGGCACATGAGTTGACAGAACAAATAAAAAGGATGAGGAGGAAAAGTATCCCCTCCACACCAAAAAGGTGAATATAGTGTCAAAGTGATATAAATTGGTGGTTTCTCTCTTCTACCTAAACAGATTCTATATAGTAAAAAGAGGGAAATAAATTTTTTTTTTTTCCCATGAAGATTTTGGCAATAATAATCTAAGGTAGGTATACCTACACTTGACTTTGCTTTCTGTTCACAGATCATAGTCCTGGTATAGTGCTGTAGGATAAAGCACTGTTCCTTAAGGTCGGTTTAAATCACAGGGTCAGTGGTTCAAACTCACCAGCTTCTCCATAAAAACCCTACGTAGAATTGCTATGAATCAAATCTACACAATGACACTTAACAACAGCAATAAATTTTAAGTTAGCCAACCAAACTAATCCCATAGGAGTTGCCTGTATCATTACCAAAATTAAGAGATGTATTCCAATTGTGTTTGTAATATCCCAAGACTCATCAAAGATTCATGTAACTTATCTGAACACCTGGGGCCACATCACACTAACACGGGCACCTGGAATATCTTTTTGTGCCTACCTTGAGTACAAAGAACATCATGGCCAGGTAGACTGACCAAATAATCCATAAGGACACAAATGAAGTTTCCATTAGATGTTTGTCATCGTTAGAATCCAAAGAAAAAAATAGCTTTTCAAATCACTGACCACCATCACTGGCTCTTTGGAAGTGAGAGTAGGGGAAACAAAGCAAACAAAACATAAAATAAAACTGAAAAATAAGAGAAAAAAAAAAACAAAAAACCTTTAGGCTCAAGAAAAAGGTTGAAACTCCTGAACACTTCAATTCTCTCTTTGGCCCCCTCCTCATTAATTTTGCAGGTCATTAATCCAGAATGGGCACCAGAGCATTTTGCTCTTTGTCTTCACATTAAAACGACTGAATAATTAATGAAAGTTGGCAACTATTCAGGCAGGCAGCAAGCCCTCTTGCCTTCTTTCTCGAATGACTTCAAGTTGTATCCCTTCACCCAGCTAGTCTCACTTTCTCTTACAATACCAGTGGGATCTCCTCAGGTGATGTGAGGTGAACTCCTTCTCAAAGAATTCTTCAGACTGCCCTTACTGGTCATGGAAGACCTGTGTGGAGAAACGGAGAGCAGCTCTCAAGGGCAGAAGGACTACTGAATGGACCAGGCTCCCTTGAAGGCCGTATATAAACAAGTGGCCAACTATATCATGAGGAAAACCACATTGTTAGTATTAAATACTTGGGTGTCCATGCTGACACCTAAGAGCATGCTTACACTAATTTCTACAAGATGTCTTCGTAAGAAAGCCAACCCCTTTTAAAATAAAAGCAGCACTTCTGTTGTCCCAGCAACCTGTGAGGTGGATCAGGTAGGGGGAAGGAAGGCTGGTGGCTCCTCCTGGCCAGTCACCCCCATCCCCAGAAACAACAGCTCTTGTGTTATAAGGGGCTCCCAGTGTGGGATGGCCGGAATGTGGAGAAGCCACTGTATCGGAGTTAATAATACAGTGTCACAAAGGAATTTAAGCCTGAACTCTGGAAATGTTCCCGTTTAGGAGTTTATATTCTGTCTTCAGACTTCTCTGCTCTGTCTCGAAAAATTAAGAAGCCTCTGTCATTTTTCTCCCGCAGGCCCTTCCACTTCCTCACAGCTGCCTCTTGCGAAATGGTCAAATGGCCTGATTATGGAGGAGACAACCACCGAGGACACTAGGTGAGTTTTGTACACCAAAGGTTAAGATTCTGAATCTGTTTCTAAACTGGCCCACTCTTTCCAGAGGGCCCAACCTTATACTGTATATGTGTACCTGAGTTTTATTTCGGAAAACCATCCAAAATAAACAGCTGCATAGTCAGGATTGTGGGCACAGGAAGCCCACAAATAGCAAACACAACCAGGGAAAAACTCACTAGCTTACTAGTGAAGTCCTTGTCTCCAATCTTCAGCCAACTTTGAATTCACAAGCTCACTTGGCTGTGAGACTCCGACATGGGGGGAAAGCCCCGGAAGTGGGTTTACCTGGTAAAGGGAGACTTGCTGGTGGATGAGATATGGCAGTTTCAAGGGCTAGTTTGGAAGTGAAATGTGAAGGTGAATGAGGTCAGGAGGTGGATGGTGGGTCTCCTGATATGGGTGCAATGCTCTCAAGTCTACTATGAATTGCGAGTGAACAGGCAGGTACAGTGAGGATAACCTGAGTCTCACACACACCCACAAATGCAACACGGGTCCTCAGGATGACAGCCTGGACTTCTGCCACTTTCTTTGTTCCAAACTTCCTCAGCCCAAGTCAAGGGGTCTGTGGTTAGGCCACACCCCACCCATCAGCAGGTCTCCCTTATCCAGTCCACTGCTGGAGCTTTCCCCCACTAGGGTGTCTCATGGCCTAGTGAACTTGTAAACTCCCGAGATGGTGATGACTGGGGATCTCAGACAAGGAGTTCGCTCACTAGGCTTTCCCGGACGTGTTTGCCATTTGTGGGAATAAATGAAGCATCAGTAATCTCCATAAAAGAGCTTTCACGCTTCATTCTCTGAAACTAAGTTGGGGACTTAGAGGAGAAAGAAAAGGGAGACTTTTAATTTAAAGTAATCATCAACATTGCCGCTAGAGGGTCTTTAAAGGAAAGGTGGTCTCCACACCACCCAGGGAAGCAGGAGGTAGGGCACTGCTCTTTTGCTTTGAATTGGTGGGCCAAATTCAAATGTGGGGCAACTCTCTTTGGTGGTTTGAGGAAAGGGTGTGGGATAGTAGATGGGAGAGAAGTAAGTGAAGCTCTGGCCTCACCAAGGTATGAATTAGGGGCAGCCTTGGCCACTGTTTAGGGACAGGAGTCTCAAACTTCAACATAGAACGTCATTTTCCTGCCTCCGCGTTTCTAGTTTCACCTGGTGGCTGGTGGTCAGCTTTGTTAGGAACAAAGTTTGTGCGTGGGTGACACAGGAAACTCATCCACCCAGCTTCCCGGTCCTACCCTTTAGAAAGTCTAAGAACAATTTCAGCCCAGAAAAGGAGACTGTATCCACTTTTGGCTGAATGAGATCTTAAGAGACGTTGTCCTTCCATCCGCCCTCGGGCAGACACTGAGTCCCTCACTTCTATGCCAGTCCCAGACCAACCAACACACAGCCTCTCACACTCGCTTAGAGTTTTTTCGAGAAGAAAACACAAACCCTGGGCTTGATGTGAATGGAACGGTATTCTGTCGTTCTCCCTGGAATAGATATGACAAGGTTCCAGGTGGAAGCTCTTGGCCTCCTGCTCTTAGGAGGGCATTTCAAATAGATCCCCAAGTCGGAAAGCCTGAGGACCTGAGGTGAAGGTCAAAGCTCAATCTGCCTGGCAAAGGAGCCAAGAACGCGCTGTAGCCAGACTACCGTCCACCACTGTAATCGGCCTCACCCTTTTGGAAGCGCCGTGGGACCTGGGCAGACACCTCCCAGAGAAGTTTAAGCGCGAAGTGCAAGTTGACTCTGCTAGTTTTAAGAAATTTCAAGTAAACAGTGAACCCAAGCGAGAAACCGCAGTTGTGTCTAGGAAGCAAGTTGGCCAAATATTTACAGGGAAGAAGAGGCGGTGGGCAAATCTCTTGATTCGCCTGGAGGTGGTCGATTTATTTGAGGGGGGGGGGAGAAGAGAGAGTAGCAGCAGGAAGCCGAGATGCTACTGCAATTTTTTGCTTACTCCCCAAACAAAGATCCCACAGAGTATTTCGGAAGGCGCTCACCTAGTCTGCGAAAGCTCAGTTGGCAACCCTTGTCGGCCCAAGTTGCCCCAGCCATTCATCGTAGAGGAGGCGCCCCAGGCCTCCGAGCCAGGGGTACTAGCAAGGCCGCCCAGGGCGTAGAGCAGGCAGTGGTTTGAATCCCCGCGGTGTAAGTGCGAGCGCGCGCCTCGACTAACCCTTCAGGACTAGTTGAAACAACACAAATAAAGCGGGTCTCCGCAACCTTCCCACCCTCCCCCTTCCTTTTCCTAGGGTGATCAGACCCCAGGCCCGTCGCTCCCAGTCACAGTTTGTGCAGTCAAGACTGAAAAGAGACTGCAAGCCGACGCGTTACTCCACCTCGAGCCCCAGTGGCCTCCACATGGGAGCCCCCAAGTCACTGGGGTACCCGTGGTGACTCGGGATTGCCGGGGGCAGGGTGCACCGCTCTGGCTGTCCCCCAGGTCCGCATAGGTTTACATACGCCGGCCCGCGCAAGCGGAGCCGACGGTCTGAGCGCTGGGGCCTCCCCAGGCGCAGCACAGCCGCCTGTGGAGCAAACTTGGGAGCCGGGCCCCGCGGAGAACCGAAGGAGCTCCAGGGCAAACTCCGCAGCCGAGGGCGATTTCGAGAGGCCTCAGGAGGAAGACCTCAGGAGCGAAAATGGAAACCTGGGAGTAGAGAACGGGAGACGAAAACTAAAGGCCAGGAAGCCCCAAGGAACAAGACGGAGAGGAGAGGGGCTGAAAAGTGAAACCCGCCAAGACCGAAACAAACCGAAACAAATACAAAGAGCAACCGCCGGGGGAAACCGGAGTGAGGGGTGGAAGGGAGAACCCGAGGTCTACGACCCTGAGCGCCAGGGACCGAGCATAGGGAGGTGTCGGGCATAGGGGGGAGCAGGGGGAGGAGGGGGTGAATGCAGCTTGACCATAGATAGGTTGGGCTCGCACCCATGCTGGACTAACAGAATTGGGGGTTCCCGGTTCCTGGAGGAAAGGCGAGGTGCACTCAGAAGCCTCAGCTGAGGCGTAAACGAGGTTCTTCCCTCAAGCCTCGGACTGGCGAGAGGGGTCCCAGGACAGTTCAGGCCTGCTGCCTCGGCTGCGTCAGCCGAAGATGGCACTGCTGACCGGAAGTGCATCTGAGACGCGTCCTCGCTGGCGGGCTATGGGTGCAAACAGCTCAGGCCCTGGCTGGACCCAGGCCAAAGTAACAGATGCCGGGATGGGGCAGGCTGTTTCATCGTACCCTGCCTAGGCTATGAGGGTAGAAATAGAAACTGCTGATGGGGGATATGGGATGGGGAGGGTGGTGGTCGTGGTCGTTTAAATGTGGTAAAAGATCGGAATTTCTTGGACACCTAATCTGAGTCCCGGGTAGGAAGCAAGGAGAGTATTGCACGAGCAAATATTCGGGACTTGAGTTACTACCTTGAGGGAGGGCGCAGATGCGGGGGTACTGAGGGTTGCGGGTACTTCAGAGTCAATAAAAAAGAGAACTGTCCTTAATCCAAGTCAGCCCCAATCAACTATGCCCCCAAGTCTAGAAGACTGATACTACTCTGTAGGTATGCGTACCGTCCTTTATTAAATGATGCATAATTACAATGTACTTTTTAAATGTGGTTTAGTGTTAACTTTGGCAAAACGACTCTACCTAACTTTTCTTATCTGTAAAATGGAGATAACATTCAACTCAAAGAATTTTTGTGAGGTTGAATGAAGTTATGTAAAAAGTAGCTAACAATATGCCTGCTTAGATTATTATTGATCTTAAATTTCTGGAAATGGCATGTTTCGGATTATCTCCACTCTGTCTAGAAGCCAAATCCTGTACAAGGGGGTAAAGATGATGGGGGCCAGAGGGAACTGCTGAGGTGGTGGGATTTCGTTTGCTTCATCATGTACATTTCTGTAGTTAGAGGCAGCTTCTCCCCAGCGGTAGGAAACCTTCCAGGCAGCTCCAGTGCCTTATTGGTAAATACCCTCCTTGTTTTGTGCATTGTCAGCAGGAATGTGTGGATCTTCCTGCTGGGATTGGTGAATGTCAGTCAGGGCCCCAGACCCCTCTTGCAGAAATACTCTTCCAAACTGGTATACTTGTGCTTGGGTTCCGCCTGTCTCTCCCAGAGGGCCTTCCTCCGCTCTGCATTGTAATTGTCGTTTCTCATGAGGCTGCATTTAGAGGTGAACTCAGAAGAGCAAATTGTAATGACCCAAACCCTCTGGGAAATTTGGGTGAGAGATTTGCCCTCTCCTACATTTAGCCTGCTTCATTCCCAGGAGGCCGGCCTAGAAAGGCAGATGAAGGGTGGGCTTAGCTGAAGTGGATTGTAACAGTGGGCCTGAAACTAGAATCACCCAGATACAGCTGCTTCTAGGGAGGAGATTTCAGGGAGGACTTTCCTCCCAAATTACTGCCCATACTCTTCCTGCCAGCATGCAACCAACCCACCCTCTGCAGCCCCAGTTCTTTCTGACATCCTCCATGGTCCTTCCTAAGTCCTGGAAATGAAGTCTACCTAAACTGACCTGGAATGAAGTCCAATTAAGCACACAGGTGTGTATTGGACATCCATATGTGTATTCCTGCCTAGGTTTAAATTTGTGCCAGAAACTTCTACATAGGCAGGCACTATGAATGTGCTTGCTGTCAGAAATCCTATGGCTATTTAGTCCATTTCTGTTTATTTGCATAGAGGGAGTCCTGGTGTGGCACTGTAGGATAAGCCCTGGACTAATAACCGAAAAGGTCAGCAGTTCAAACCAACTCCACAGCACTTAACAACAGCACCAACATGTACATGTTTTGCATGCATGTGCATGATTGCACATTTGTATGTGCATAAAGCATGTGACTGTGTGCTCTGTGTTTGCCTGTGTACTAGCTTTGCCCAGTTGGTGGTACACTGGGAAGACCACTGGACGCTTAGGAAATCTAGGGTCTTAGCCTCCAATTTGCCATTTAGGGTCTCAGCTTCCCATTTGCCCTGTGCCTTTGAGTGAGGCACTTTCACTCTCAGAATTTGTTTTACATTTGTTTTGTCTTTTTTTTTCTTCACTTGTAAAATAAGTTATTTTTATTCAAGAATCCCTGAGGGCCCCTCCTATACTGGGACTGCATATAGAGTCACCTAAGGCATTTGAGCCTCTCTCAGAATTGCTATACAGGGTTGCTATGAGTTGTAACCAACTCAATGGCACTGAACAACAACAAAAACAAAGCATTTAGAAAGGGTAGAGGCTACCAGAGACTCCAGTGCTCCTTCTTTCCACAAGTTGCCACTCAAGAGAAGTCCTCTCAGCTAAGTTCAAAGTGGGAGAGAAAAGTTGAGATCTAGTGGGGGGGGGGGTTGAACACCTCAAAAGGACCTGGGCTGTGAGGCAAAGCGAGGGGAAAAGTGTTGGGTGACCACCCTGCAGCTCCCTACCTCTTTCCTCCAAGGATGTTCATAGGGAGGTGCAGGTGTGTCTGGGGGTTGCCTCTGAATGGCTTTCTCAAACAAGCAAAAGAAAATACATACAGACCACTGGAAGAATTGATGGCATACACTTTCTATAAAGAGGAGTTTGGTGAGGCCCCCTCCAGTTCTGACTTTGACTTTGGCCTCCACCTAAGAGTCAGTCAGTGCTCACCCCTGCCCCTTCAGCTTGTCCTTTTCTACTGAGGGAAGATAGAAGGAAGGAAGAACTGGAGTGCAGTGGCCTTCATGGTGTCATCATCTCTGAAAGGCTTGCCACAGGTGTCGGGGCTGTGGGTACCACACAGGAGACAGGCCAGCGGCTCACTCCTCTCTCTGTTCCCTGGGCAATTTAGCCAGGGGACCTGAGTGAAAAACTGGACAAACATATTGTTGTTGTTAAGTGCCGTTGAGTCGGTTCTGACCCATAGCAACCTTATATAGGGTTTCTGAGGAGGAGCTGGTAAGCTTGAACCTTGTGGTTCAAACTGACCTTGCAGTCCAGAGCATTAACCCACAGTGCCACACCAGGACTCCTGGACACATATACACACTCACAAACACCAAACAATCCGTATGATGTCCATACATGCAACACACTCCACATCTCTCAAACTTAGAATACTTATTCTCAATTTCATCCTATCACTATGGGTCAGAACTGACTCAATGGCATTTAACAACAACAACAAATGCCTACACACAGGTCAACCCACACACATATGCACACACAGACATATAACACAGCCCAAGCACCCAAATACCAAAATACGTCCCCCCCCACCCCTTCTTCTTTGCTGTCTCCTTCTTCTGCCCTCTCCCTAGCCTCCTCCCCTTGATGGTACTGAAGGGAAGGGAGTTTCATTGAGAAAATGGAAACCTTTGCCCTCAAAAAAGGGCCCATGATCAATACTGTTTAGACTTGGCTAGTGTGCATTTCCTCCAGGGTTAAGGAAGATTTAAGTTTATGGTTCAATCCAATCTTTTTAAAAAAAGGGCAGAAAATGAGAGAGTTGGGATGGTCATCTCTGGTATTTATTTCAGTGCAGCCCAGGCTAATCCACAGGCTGTTCACTAAGCCAACCCCATAAATCAGATAAATCAATGCCTGTTTATGATTATTATTACTTTCTTTTTTTAGAGGGGGTACAAGAAATAGTTCTGAGTAGAGTCCTCCTTCCCAGTCCTTATCCCCAATCAGAAAGAAGGACAAAGGGAAAGAGGAGGGAGAAAAGCTGGGAAATGCATTCTGGAGGCTGACTTCAGAGTCTCTGTTAGATTCCTGAAACAAAGGTAGTTCTAAAGAGTAATGCAGATATAGAGATGGACACACAACCTTGAAGGAAACATGGACAAAGTGTCTCTCTCAGAGCATCAGTTTCCCCCACTGAACAATTGAGACAATTCTAATTTTTGCTCTCATCTATTGGAAGGTAAAAGGAGATTGTGAGTCAGGAATCAAATTACATACTAACGACACTCACACCTATACACTTAAATACAATTGCCCAAAGAGGAAACCATCTGCTCCCTCTTCTCCATAGTTAAGGAGAAGAGTTCTTGATTTTGATCTCCTGGTGGGGGTCAAGAGAGGCCCGCAGAAACTAGATGTTTCTTCTTGCTGAAACTGCTCAAGTTGCCCCTGCCTCTGTCTCAGGACCTGGTGGGCTTGAAGGAGATGTTTAGGGACCCTACAGAGCCACAATGTGGAAGAGTCTCAGTAGAGCTGAGCACCATTCCCTCAAAAATGGTCATAGGTGGATATGCTTGGAAAGGGAGAAGGATCTGGGACTGAGCTGACTAAATAAAGGAGGACTATCCTGGGAGTCCTGGTGTGGGGCTGTGGGTGAATGTGCCAGACTGCAAAGTCATTTGAACTGCAAGGTTGGTAGTTCAAGCTCACCAGCTGCTCCTCGGAAACCCTACACAGGGTGGTTATGGGTCAGAACTGACTTGAGGGCACTTAACAACAACACAGTCCTGAGCCCAAGACCTCGGTCCCCTAACCAGAAGGTTTGAGAGCTTAATGATTCCAGACTACACTCCCCAAACGAAACAGCATTTAAGCTCCCAACCACCAAGAAGTAACTCACTTGGGCCACCTCAAGGACAAGGCCCATCTCACTGCTTCCAATTCTGTGCACTCTGGATTGGTTGAGCATCTGTTACGTGCAGGGATTACGCCACACACTCAAGAAAATGATAGAAGATGGGATTGGAAACCAATGGCAATAGCCACTGTTTCCTCCAACTTCACTCTGAACCATCAAGTCCCAAGCCCCTAAACCCAGGAGGGCTTCTAGGCTTTGTGAGGTCAGGGTCTAGCTCCATCACTCCCTCGGGAGTAAATAGGACATCCAGGAGAGTTTTTCACATAACCATCCCTGAGGTACCAGGAAAAAAATCTGAGGGAAGAACACAGACGGCAGAGTTTCCACGCGTGCATAAACCCTACAAACATGCCCACAAACATTCAGGTGTGCAAACCCAAATGAGCATGAAACACCAATATCCAAATGTGTATCTAATTACAGAGAACTGTGCCCAATCGTATAATACCTATTTATACCCTTCCTCATACCCTTTCCAAGCCCTGACAGAAATATACAAACAACGGGTATTCGGATGCCCCAATAGTTGCACATAACCATATATGTACACAAGCATGCAAGAACACCTGCAAATCTAGCCACACATGTACAGGTAGGTGTAAAAGAGAAAAAAATGTGAAATCGAATTTACAATCTGGGGGGCAAAAATCCATGACAAAAGGAAACTGGCATCTCCTGAGGAGAGAGCCCGCTTTTACCTCCTACCCACTGAGTGTGCAAAAAACCAGGAAGAACTAGCCCTAAGGTCAGGGGCAAAAGGCAGACTTTTCCGTCTAGGAAGTGTAGGAATTCAGGAGAGCCCTGGGGGCTTGTTTCTGGGCCCCTCCCCTTGGTCCAGAAGTAAGTCAGTCTTTGTAAGCATTCCAAGAGGGTGGGCGTCGCTTAGATTTTGTTTCTAGAAGATGCAGGCCCGCACCCACCTCGGAATCCGAGCCCAGAACGAACCCTGCACAGGGACCAAGCAGCCGCTGCTCCCAGCAGCTTCTCAGGATCCTCTCCCCAGGCTTGGCCCTGCCACTGAATCTGAGCCCTCTAAGGCTCCACGAGCCACCTCCAATAATCCGCTTCACCAACGGAATCCCTTCCCCAGACGACGAGCGGTGAAAATCATGCGCTGAGCTACCAGCTCCAAGGGCCCCTCGCCCTAGTTTACAGCTCAAGACACGAGGGAGATCCCCGCCTCTGCCTCTCCCTTGTAAGGCCTTCTGCTTCTGGAGGAGATAACTGGAAAACCCGTTCCAGGAATAAAAGGGGAGGAGGGTTGTGTCGGATGAAATGAGGAGCAGGTTGAACACGAGGAGGCTGCGCAGCAGGCAGGGCTAGGCTCAGCGCAAAGAGCAGCCTCAGCCATGTTTCCAAAGCTAGGACTGGGTTTCCGGCCTACGGCTTCCTGAAATTCAAGGGGAGACCAGGAGTGTCCTGCAAAACCCTCCAAACCCCTGTCAAACCTTTATGGGAGCCACCTCTGCCCCCACCCCTCCTCTGCCACGCGATCGTTGTGCGGGGACCGTTAAGGCCGCCCCCAAGTCTCAGCCGAGGGCTCCCAGGCCCGCTGCTCTGCCGGTGGTGTGTGCAGGGGTGCGTTTGGTGTGTGTGCAGAGGTTCTGAGTAAGGTGCCAGCCCGGGTTCATACCCTTCCCAAGGCCGCAAAGAGGAGGGCCGCCAGAGCGAGTGAGCACAGTGTACACTTTATTTCAGACTACAGGTTTCTGAACATAATAAAATCTTTGGCTTGTAGCGGCGGTTCAGTCTCGCAGTCTGTGGGGTCGTATTTCTCAATAAGTCTCCGGAAAACGAAAGGGGAGCAGGACAGACAGACCGACTGAAGAGGCCGGAGAGGTGGGGAAGAAGCGAAGGGCAGACACTCGAGGAACACTCTCACGCACACAAAGAAAAGTCCCAGAAAAACACCGGGCAGCAAAGCGGGCGGGAGGCACCCGGAAAAAACGAGGACATTCAAAAGAAAAAGGCAACGAAAAGGAAATGGGGCAACGAGGCGGAAGTGGGGGGATAAAATAATTATAATAATTATAATAATTATAACAATAAGAATAAAAGGGATTAATAAAAATGTCCGGCAAATAGAGATCGCTACACATATTTCTTTTCCTTACCTGAAATTAAATATATACAAGGTCGTAAGCGGTTTGGCTAAATAGAGCTTTAAGGAGTTCGCAGTTGCGTCCCTTAAACTGTGAATACAGAAGAGATCTGTTTTTTCGATAGCACCTGTCCATGTCTTTCTCCTAAATTAGAAATGTTTTGTGATTCTCCATTCTGAGAATCTCTTTCTCTCTATCCCGCGGAGCCCTCTCTCCTTTCGTTGATTCTGGTACCCCCGAAGCAGGACCGGAGACGCTGCAGTGGTGGAGCTAGGAGGGGGCCCGGGCGCTGCGACCGGACCAAGCGCGCCGGCCCTGCCGCCGCCGGCGGCTACTCGCTCTCGTCTTTGTCCTGCACGGTGGTGGTGGAGTGGTTGTATAGTCCCTGCGCCATGAGGTGCAGCGCCAGGCCGTTCTTGATGCCTGTGGCTTTCTTGATCTTGGCGCGCTTGTTCTGGAACCAGATCTTGATCTGGGACTCGTTGAGGCTGAGTTCCTGGGCCAGGGTCTGCCGCCGCTGTTCCGTGATGTAGCGGTTCGCCTGGAACTCCGCCTTGAGTCTTTGCAGCTGCTCGGCCGTGAACGCCGTCCGTGGCCGCTTGTCCTCTTTCTCGTTCTTCTTCTTCTTCAGCTTTCTGGTGCGCGGACCTGCAGCAGCGGAGAGGGCCGGGTGGGGGTAGGGATGAGGGCAGAGGGGAGGGGGGGAAGGGCAGAGGAAGCCGTGAGAATTGCCTAGCCAAACCCGGGTCTCATCCAGTGCTTCCCGGGCGCTTATAGAAGCCCTCTCACTGGCCAACCCTCGGATCACAGTGTTTCTAGCCTGGCCGCTGGGGTCGTCGGGTTCCTTTCTGGAAGTACCAGAAGAACCATGAAAAATTACCCAAGCTTGTAGGTACACCCCATACCTCAATTCATTACAGGATAGAAGCCCGGGGACAGGTCAAACTGACAACACTTTCCAGCCCAAAAAGTAGCAATCCCATCCAATTTAGCAAAGAGTTGTAAGTCAGGGGGCTGCTTTCTCACAGCCCTAAAATTAAAAAAGGTTCAGGTCCGGCAAAGAGGTCAGGCCCTGGAGGAACTTGTCAGTGAGGGTAGCTCTTCATCCCCTACCCCAGGGAGACAAGAAGAAAAGGCCCTGACCCAGCTGTATGCCTCATCCTCATAACTCTGCCCCCCCCCCACCCTCATTCTCTGCTTTGTCTCTTGGATCATACTAATAAAAAAGAGAGAGTCCTACCCATTCTTCTACCCAACTACACGACATGGTCTCCCTTTGAAAAATTATGTGCAATTGTAGGTGAAAACACCTGAACAACAGAAACAGGGCAAACTGGCTCACTTTGCTGCAAACCCATGGCCTGTGCAAGGACAGACAGTAAACCCCTACTCCTAATCACGGAGCACAACGGGCAGAGGAACTGAAACATAGGGGCAATTCCTGCAAAATTCTATAGTTTTCTCCCAACAGAGATATGGGAAGCAACCACAGAAAACTCCCTAGGAAAGTGAAGTCTCCCTCAAATCCTAGCCTGGAAGGAAGCAACCCCAGGTAGAGGTAGAAAGAGGAGACTGACTGGAGAGTCTGTACCTTTGAAAATTGTACCTCTGTCCATCCTCTCCTCACCTAAGTCTTTTGATATCTACTTCCTGGGCCCTGCCATTATAAGAGCTTACTTGTTCAAGCTAAGCCCCTGTCAGGCCTGTTAAACCCTAAAACTGTCTAGAAGGAGGAGTGAGTCTTCACTGATCTCCAAACCTGGTGACAGAGGGGCAAGCTAGGCAGCTTTTGACTCCTGGGGTAGGCCGTGTCTGAGGTTACCAGTTGTGACAGAGTCAAGAGATGACAGAGACTCTGATCTGAGTTGAGGCTCATCTCCTGAACTACCCATGCAAGAAGAAAAAAAGAGGTTCGTAGCAGCCAGTCCCCCCGCATCTCAGGCTCAAAGGAAGGAAAGCAACCAAGAACAAAGGCCAGGCCCACTCCTATGCAGGGCACAGAGAGGACTGGGAGGTTGGGTGGTGGAGAGAGGAGGCATTGGTTTGGATTAATAATTAGGTGAGCAGGCAGAGATGGTTCAGAAGATGGGCACATCCTCAGAAAGGCCCTGCTGTGCTTTGTGCGTCCGGGACATGTTGGAGTGTTGTTGTGTGTTTGCGCACAAGGCACGGACACTTGTAATAAAATCGTAGCCTCCCGGCCAGCCCAATCCAAACGGCCTGACAGCTCAATCACTCTATCCATCAGGCGAGTCAATCAAAGCAGCTTTTCGGAGGTTCAGGGAGCCGGTAGTGTCAATAACGGGGCTCGAGATGGCGGGGGCTGATAACGCGCATCGATCTGCGCCCGCCCGCGGAGACCAGTCGGCTGAGAGCGGCTCGTGGTTTTGCTGTGCCCCGGGTCTTGTGGGCCCCAAGCGCTCGGATCTCGGATAGTAGACCAGAGCCAGTCTCTCCCTCTTTTCGGCCTCCACTGGCTTCTCAGGGCTGCTGGCTGACGCGGCAGGCAAGTGTCGGCCTTCTCTACTAGGGCACTGTGGCTATTCCAAGGCAAGCCTTGGCCTCTGCTTCATCAAGCACAACAGAAACACTGAAAGAGGGCCGAAGAAAAGCCGAGCATAATGGGGCTGCAGATGGTCGAAATTTGCTAACCGGCAGATGTGCAGGAAGAAGGAGTGAAAGAAGGAAGAAGCCAGGCCAGGCCAGGAAAAGACGGAACCGCAAATATGAAGAAGCTAGCTCTCGGTGCTATCTGCCCTGGTGTCTAGCCCGAGCCTGACCTTCTTTCCTCTCTGTCTGTTAAGTTCCAAATATCTAGGAACCAGAGTTTCCTGGGGCTCCGACAACCGTCTTTCCCAGGATTTTCTACCCACCCGGGTCTGACTCTCTGCAACCGGCCCAGTGATGTGAAGACACATTTCTCTCCCTTCTGTATGTCTCCATTTCTAGCGCTATCTATTATATAAAATTAACTCTCCACAGAAAACATCGAGGTGTTGCTTGGGTGCTTGTGTCTGTAAGAAACACGAAGAGCTTATTTCTCTGTCAAAGCCTTGCTCGATTGCAGTCTCCTCTGGGTCGAGCTGGCGGAATTTCAGACTCAGATCTAGGCCCACATCCCCGAAGGCGCTAAACACCCCTTCCCTGGAAAAAAAACAAAACAAAACAAAAAAAACAATACAAAAAACCATTGACTCTGATTGTGTCTTCCCAAGAAATAATAAAACTAAAACAAAAAGAAGGTCCCAGGGTTTCAGAGTTCAAAATCGAAGGCTCAAGTATCGAGCCACGGTTGCCAGGAGCAGAAGCACTGTGGGTAGTGGCTTCTGGGCCCAGGAACGCAGAACTGGGCGCATACTCGCTTGGGTCTGGGGCCAGCGATAAGAAAAGGAGAGCAGGCGAAGAGAGCAGAGAGTGCCCAAATTGGGGTTTGCTATGCCCCACGCAGAGGCTGGGAGTTCTAGGGGCGTCCGCGTAGCCGGTAGGCAAGGCGCAGCCTGGGGTTGGGTACTCACCGGAGGACGGGCGATCCGAATAACGCGTGCAGTAGACCCAGGCGGGCCAGACGAGGGGCTGCTGCGAGTCAGTTTTGACCACGGGCCCACCGTTGGCTGAGCCCATAAGCAGGATGGCGGGGTTACTGTGCTCCGGATACTTGGCGCTTTGCGCACCCGGGCTCCCGGCGCTACCTCCACTACCGCCGCCGCTGTCCGAGGACTTGGCCGCTGCTACTACTGCCACCGCTGCTGCAGCCGCCGCCGCCGCCGCCACCGATGGGTTTCCAACTTTTGACGCGCCCGCACCAGTGGCGACCGCAGGCGGGGAGCCGTCGGGCGGGACACAGTTCGCGTCCGGAGCACAGAGGAGCGAGGCGGCGCCTGACGCCCTTGTACCCAGCGAATGGACAGGGTCTCTACCTGCGCCAGTCTGGCCTCTGTCACGCTCGACCCGGCCTCCTGCTCCTGCTCCTCCTCCAGCCGCCGCCACCAGAAGCTGCTGCGGCGGCTGCTCCTTTTTGCAGCCGAAGTCCGGTCTCAGGATGTTGTCGATGAAAAAGTTGGTGGTGCGGTGCAGCTGGGCCGCGGGCTGCGGCTGGTGAGCAGGCGCCGCGAGATGCTGCTGCGGCGGCGGCGGCGGGGGCGGGGGGTGCGGGGGGAGATGAGGGTGGTGGGCCAGGGACTGCAGGCAAGGCGCCGCGGGAGGCGAGGGGGGCGCGGGCTGCGGGGACACGGGAACGCTGTCTCCATCGCTGCCGCTGCTGCCGCTAGCGCCTGGGCTGAGGCTCAAGCTGAGGCCGCCCGGAGCCGCGGCCGCTGCCGCGCCGAGGCCTGAGTCGCGCTGACTTTTAGGTTCCGGCTGCTGTTCTTCCATGCTCGGCCGCCCTGCCGCCCCGGCCGCAGCGCCGGCCCCCGCCCCCCCTCCTCACTCCCCACCCCACTTTGCCAGCGGCCCGTGGGGGTGCGCGGAGAGAAGAAGGCAGGCGAAATCCCAGCGAAGGCACGGGGCGGGTGCAGGAAAAAAGCCTAGGCTCTTGGCCTGGGTCTTTCGCTCTTATCGAGCAGCTAGATCTCGCTGTCTCTCTCCCTCGCTCTAATTTGTAGACATCCAGATATGGAGACACTTGGCAATTTCTTTTTTCTTTCTGCGACCAGATTCAATGATGTGTTTTAAATGGGGAGGGAGCCACGACCAAAAATAAAGGAAGAAAAATTAAAGAAAGAAAAGGAAAAAAAGAAAAACGTTCCAAGATTTTTTTTTTTTTCGTAAAGGGAAAAAATAGTCTTTAAAGTCTAGCCTAGTCTTTCTAGGCAGTAATGAAGGGTTTGACTTCCCCGAGTGTCACGCTCAGCTGTGCCCAGAGCGCGAGGCTGGCAGCGCATTTAATCGCCTTTGCTTTTTTTGCAGAGCGAGCGCGTCTCCGCCAGCGCCGGGGCTGCCTTTTTTTTTTTTTCAAATCTCTGACAGCTCGGATCTTTGCACAAACTCTCTCGCTTAAAAAAAAATCACCCAGGCACACTTTTTGCCTTCAAACCGGAAGCACGTGAGTCAGGGCCGCACGTGTACGGGGCCAATGACAAACCAGGACTCGCGCTGACACCCGGGCCGCGGCCCAATGGGCGCGCGCGGAACTTTGCGGATAAATAATCCGGGGGCGGCGGCCGCGGGCTGAAAGGGGGCGCGGGGGCGCGGGCGTCGCGCGTCCGGCCTGTCCTCCCCCACCCGCGCTGCCGCCCTTCCCCCTCCTTCAGGTTGGGACCAAGACGCTGGCACAGGAGACAGGGGGAGGGGTGAATTGGGGGATGTAGGCAAATAGAGAAGCAACTCCATAAACAACTTGTTGGAGAAATGCAGGATTATGGGTGCGTGTGCGCCGAGCGCAGGGTCAGGAATCAGGGATCTCAGCTCTTTGCATCTCCACGTCTAAAAAACTCAGCCTTTTATGTTCTCTTTTGGTCCCCCTTGGTGTTAACAAGGGGGAGAGATGTCACTGTGTGTGTGTATATATTGAAGGGGGAGGGTGATGCGAGGAGGTCGGTGATTCGAAATAGACCTAGAGTTATTTACTTTCAGATACGCAATTTATTTTTCACAAACAGAAAAGCCTGCTTGCCGAACTAGCAGCGCCCGTTTGTCGACCACACGCAAAATAGTTTCTTTGCAGGTCGTTCCCGGGGGATCCACATCCCCACCCTTCCCTGTCTGAACACCGGGGAGCTGCCCTGGCGCCGTAGAGTCAAACCCAGAGGACGCCGAGAGCCCCAGCGTCCGGCGCGCAGCGCGTCTGTTCTCCGCTGGCTGCTGAAATCGGGGCCGCAGCAGCATCGTGGAGTTGTCCCGGGAGGGCACTTGGGTCAGAGAGTCATGGCGAGGATCCGGGCTTTGGGGTTTCGTATTAGGTTTCCTTGCAAAGTAATATCAAACAAGTAAAAGTCCCTCTTCCTTAGGTGTTTACCTGGCTGGCTAAAGATTTGAATAGCGATTTTTTCCCTGGTTGCAGGGTAAGTAATTTCCCTGAAGTACAGACGACTCCATGGGAGCTCCAGCTCTAGCCCTGCGCGTTCCTCCCAAACTTTGCATGCTACATGACTCCAGTTACTCCCGCGCTTGCTGACATTAGTTTCTTGTCCGCTGGGTTCTTTATCTCTTGTTTTTCAGTCGAGGTATCCCAAAAGAACTCCCATGGCCAGGGATGCGGGGGAAAGGGAGCCGGTGAGGCGCTGGGTATCCGCAAAGATTCTCTGACAAGCGGTTTTGCAGTGTCAACATTCGACTATCTACTGGAGCCTGAGTTGCGGAAAGAAAAGGTTTCGACAACCGAGGCCTTAGCCTGGATGTCATCTTTGCAGCTCTAGAGACTCTGTCCGCCATCCTACCCCAACGGGGGTGGATGGGGCGGGGGGAGGGGGGGCAGCAGCAGAAGAATCTCTGTGGAATATTGTCTACTTGGGATATGCAAAATACCCCCTCCCGTTTTCCAGAAAAATCACCGGATTAGGAGTAAAAGAAAACGAAAAACCACAACAGTGCAAACTAACTCAGTGGTAGCCATTTCTAAACGCTGGAGCGGGAATTTGTATTGCTCTGGTAGCGCAGTGGTTAAGCACTGGGCTTTTAACCTAAAGGTCCTCAGATTGAACTCAGCAGCCCCTTTCCTCAGGAGAAAGATGTAGCAGTCAGCTTCCTTGAAGATTTACAGCCTAGGAGATCCTATGGGGTAGTTATACTATCCTATAGAGTTCCCTATTAATCGGAATGGACTTGGGTTTTTGGTTTGGTGTGTCTTCGGATCTGCCTTTTTGACTACACCTGCATGTTGGCCTGGAAGTTCGCCAGGTGTCCTCAACACCTCCCAGCTGCGCCCAACCCCACCTTGGGTCCCTCTCAATCTCACACCCAAGGGTTCCCCAAAATCTCCTAGAGCCCCCACCCTTAATCCTCGAAACGGGGGTGGGATTTTATTTTTATTTAAGTTCGCAAAATTGAAATCTTTATCCCGCAAGCAAGCGTGGGTACTTAATTAAATTCTAATTAGGACACTATCAATATCCTATTTAGCCGCGTAGCTTTTGTGCGCCGCGGTCCCTTTCAGCACCGTAAATAGGGTCTCGACGCCTTATCTCGCCTGCAGGAGACGCCTCGAGAAGGGCTGCGGAAGATAATTTATAGGTTTTAATTACTCTTCATTCCGCCTGATCAGCTTGGCGTTCATCACAGGCCTGTGAATAAAACCCTGGTCAAAAGCTCTGTCACATCGCGCTGGCAAGACGCTTAATCAAAGTGAGCGGCCCCGCGCGCCGCGCGGCCCGGCTCCTCCACGTAATTTCCAGCCAGCTGATAAAGCCAGCTGAATAATGCCGCGGCCCTTTGGAGACACCATTTACAGAAATGACTTTATTGACGGCTTAACGTCGGTAATTCATTTTACCTTTCATGTAGTGGAGCCCGGATTTGTTACAGTAATGGGATGATAAATGCACCCGCGGCCCGCGAGCTCGAGCTGGATTAGGCTGCTCATCCCCCACCCCCAGGCCCGGCCTGCGCGGACGACAAGCTACGCACCTTGCGTCTCCCGCGCTGCGAGACCCCCACCCCGGCCGGCGCCTTCCTCTCGCTCCAGAAAATGAACATACTATTGAGAACTCGGTGTGAGTGGGTTGCTGCCCTGGCAAGTTTGGAAGTGAGCTGAGTGAGAGCTGAGAGTGACAAATATTGGCGTAGACTGGCGTGTCAGGAGTCCAGAGAAGGACTCTGAATGCGCCCAGGGCTGGGCATGTGCAAGTATGTGGGTAAAGAAGTTGGGTTTGTGTGGAAGGGTGTGTATGCACATGTGGGTACATCTGTGTGACTGTCCTTTCCGGGGATTCATTTCTTCTTTTAGAAATTAGGTAATTTCCTCCAACCTTACAGATGTCTAAGCCAGGGTGGCTGGCTGGGAGGTGAACAGGCAGAAAGCAGCCTTGTGGGTGAGAATTGGAGAAACTGCCAAAAGCAGAATGAAGCAGCGTCTTTTTCCAAATTGAGTTCCATTCTCCAAATTCCTTCTGCTCCTAGGCCAAAGGCATAGAATTTAGGGTCACCCAGTGCTTATTTTCATTGCTTTGCAGTTCTAAACAGTGTAGTTGTCTTAGGCAGGGGTTCCATATCTCAGAAATAGGTAGGGTGCATCCCACCCCAGTTCCATTTCCATATACAGCTCAGAAAAAAAGGGGGAGATTGACAAGGAAGAAAAACATTTTGCTTTCTTTTAAATACTGGAAAGAGAAAATAAACTGATACCTTTTCTAGCATAAAAGCAGGAGGTCAAAGGAGGACTTCAATGTTGGGGGTTTAGGAGTGTTGCTAGTGATCCCAGCCCTCCCAAACCCTCTTTTTACAGATTTCTTTGATTCTCTGCAGTTAACCATAGGTTTCCAGTGATCAAAAGACACCTAGCAGGATAGAAGGGAATGATGCTTATTTGTATTTGAGGATAAATGCACCCTCCATCCGTGAGCTCTGGCTAGATTAGGCAGCTCACCCTCCACACCCAGGCCAGGCCTTCACCAGATGACAAGCTACGCACCTTGAACCTCTAACAAGAGAAATTTAGGACCATATAGTAGAAAACAGATGAGTGTTTCTAGACAGTCTCAGAGGGAACTATAAGAAATCGTACTTTTGTTTTGCTTCTTTCTCAGTCTTACAAAAAACATTCATCTCAGAATGGCCAGAACTCCAGGTCTCTGAACTATTTGTGCCTATTTGTGTACACAGAAAAACCTCACCGAGAGAAAACTCATTTGTAAAGCGCTTTTTTTGTGTGTATCTGCTCATGTTTGTATGCCTAGCAGTATACCCTTGTATGTGCACACTGGTGTGTGTACTGGAGCTAGTCTCCCCGTTAGGCATGAGGAAATGTGTTTGTGTGAGTTTCGGTGTATGCTGTTTAGAGAAGAGAATTGTTTCGCCAGTCTAGCCTGCCTTGCTGCAGTATTTTGGATTTCGTTTAGGCAGAAACAAATATTGAGGTCCCGTGTGCTTCCACCTCTCTTCCAAGGATGGAAGCAAGAAGGAAAATTGCGAAAGAAAACCTCAGCCCGTGTGCGCCATGAGCCGGGAGTTCAAGTGTGTTCCATGAACACGGTGGTAATCGCATTTCGAGTGTAGATCAGATGGCGGTGGGGCCTCGTGGAGCGGGACATGAATTAATTGTCGAAACACAATAGCGTGCAGCCTTCCTAGGGGGACTGGGTGACCAGCGGTTTTGTTGGGAGTGAATACAAGGAAATTTCTGCTACAAGTGCTGCGGTATTATTATGAGCTGGAAGGTCAGACTATACATCGCAGGTCCCCAAAGCCTATAGACCTTGGGAAATGTGGGGCCTCGAGCCACGTCATTGTACCTGACAGTCCTTTCAATAGACTAATTCAATTAGTACTAGGGGTTTGGGTCTTCATTTGGAGGCGACAATAATGTGGGGAGGTAGGTGCGGTAGGATTCGTTGGGTATTGGTTGGAGATCCTGAACAAGTCTGCCAGCAACTCCGAGTGGGGCTAGGGGAGGCAGCGAAGGGAAAAGCTAAGGTGGGTGGGGTCCCGTGGGAGGCAAACTTCGGAAACTAGAATGCTCTGCTGATTCCGAAATTGCGGTGGCAGCTTTGTTTGCAGACCGCTAAGAATCCTTTGGGGGGTGGGGGGAGATTTCTGTTTTCTATGTGCATCAAAGTCCGGGTTCCTAGAAAGCCCAAGAAAAAGCCTTCTGCTGAAGGTTGGCACCTTTGGGATTGTCAATATTTTGATTTATGCCGATATCACCCAACCTTCTCCCAGGATCCTCTCCCATTTATCAGAGGGAGCAGTTCACAACAAGGACCTTTTTCATTCTAGAAATGTGTTTACTTCCCCTACCGCCTCTAAAACCTGGACAAGATGAAAAACGCGAGCTCTTTCTCTTCTAGTCTCTGATGCTGAGGGAAATGGGAACTTATTTTGGTAATTATCGCAAATGGGCCTCGATAGACAAAATTCTGAAAGGGTTCCCAGGCCCTGGTTTCCGTTATGAGTCCCAGCGGATAGCACACGCACCGGCGCGAGTACAGTGCAGAGACTTCACCGTAGCTGCTCGCGGGTTTAGGTGCCGAATTCCGGCTGCGCGGACATGTCCCGGAGTAAGGCCCTCGGTTTGGAGTATGGGAAGAGGAGCCATGGGCATCTCCTCTGTATCCTCAAACTGCTCCAGGCCTGTGGCCACACAGCTAGCCACGTTCCTGGAAGCGAGGATTTTAAAGCTCCTGCGAGGTTCTGGAAAACAGGACGACTACAAACAGTTGTCTCTCTCCCCATACATACACACACACACACACACACACACACACTTTAATCAGATATTCAGTTTCTCTATGTACACCGAATCCCAACCAAACCCCAGAACTGGAACTCCAATATTCAAACACACACATCTCGAAGAAAAAATACGGAGTTAATACTGTGTCCACGGCTCGATTTTTCTCTTTATTTCGCTTCCTCCCCTCTCGCCCTCTTTCCCACGAAAAAGGTTCCTGGAGTCAGGCGTCCCCAGGCTTAAGGGACACCTCGACCACCCCAGTCCCCACCTGTCTGAGAGGTGTCTCCTGTCTTGATCCGACTCGGCGCCGTTCCAAGTCCATACCGACTGGCCTATAACGTGTGCGCGCAGGTGGGTGTGAGAGTGGGAGCGTGTAAGGCGGGGCCAGTGGAGCTCCGAGGTCTGCGGCCCCCTTGGCTCTGTTCAAGCTTCCCCAGAGGTCGTTCCAAAGGTGGGGACAAAAAATAATCAACGCGAGAAAAAAAGAAAAACACAGTCCCGCCGAGTCCTTTGCACAGAAGCGCTTCAGGGACTCCCAAACCGTGCTGGATTTTCTTCCCTCAGAATGAACTGTCTTCCTTTTCCCCTAGACTCTTAAAGGGGGAGTCTGGGAGCTCAGCTCCCACTGACCCGGGAAAAGGAAGCAGAAATCCGCTCACCCAGCTATCTGTGTCTTTGCTCCGCTGGCGTCTTCCCACCTCCTCCCCTTTCCACCCTTGGGGTCTGTAGCCTCAAGGCCCTCTTTCCGAGGAGAGTTTAGGAAAATTACCGGGTTCCAGCCAGGTTGGCGCTGTGGGTTCCGGCCAGGTTGGAGTGAAGAGAAAAGTTTAGTATGGAAAGAGGACTGGAAGGATTTCTCCGCGGCCTAGGGGTGGAGAAGGGAAAAATTTGTGAGCATCTCCCCTTCACTTCAACTTCCCCACCCTACCACCTCCAGCCTCTGAATGGATCCGGTAGGGGGAAGGCGAAGGGTGGCTACAGCAGTAACAAGGCCTTTCAGTGGCACCTTTCCGCTGTTCCAGCAGAAAACTAGGTAGAGAGTCCGTGGCGCGCCTGCGTAAGGATAGTGACTTTGTGCGCCCGACTGGGTGCAGAAGAATCCTGTGCATTTTAGGGTCCGTTTGATCCTCGTAAAAATGATGGCACTGTGTTCCTGTGAGCACGTGTTTGTTCGTGGGCATGAACTCCACGTGTCCATGGATAGGGAGTCTCCTCAGTATGTGCGTTTGTGAGCCCTCTGGGAAGCGGAGAATCGCTTCCTCTGATTGAGACTTTGGAATTGAGTTGTGTAAAGTTGCAACAACCTTAGGGCTCTGACCCCAAACTAGTTGCTGGCTTCATGCTCGCTTCCAGCACTGGACTGTGGATGTTTACGACTGGATTAAAGCAGTCACCAGTTTAAGATTTTTTGTGAGCCCTCCCATCCCCCCGGGAAAAAAAAAAAAAAAAAAAACTCACCTCAGCAACTTTGAAACCCAGAGTTCTAGTGGGGGTGGGGGGAGTGGAGGGGCGGGCGGGTAACACGTGGCAAGGTCAAGATCAAAGGAACCTCAGCGAGGCAGAGTCCAAAAACTGGCTCTACAGAAGAGGAAACTGACACCCAGAGAAGGAACAGAAGGGAGTAATCCCACGGCGGCCGCCATTGGTCTTGGAACTGCAAACCTGGTTTCCGAGCCGCGGGCACCGGTGTTTTGTCCTGCGATTTAAGTCCCAGGTGAGAGGTCAGAGGAAGATGCTGTCCATCGTCCGGCAGCCAACTCCACTCCATTCACTCTCAAAGTAAGGGCCACCTTCTTCCTGGGGTGTGATGGGGGAGCGAAAGCGGGGTCACTGGAGACTGGGAATGCAATGGGGGAGACCTAGTCCTTCCTGCTGTTGGGTTTTGTCTAGGGGTGAGTGAGCGGCTATGGGTTAGCTTCCTTTTCACTCCTATTGCCTTAAGAACTTTTCAGGGAAAATAGTGCAGTTGGGAGGGTGAGGGTCAACTAGGGGAAGATAGGCCTCGCTTCCTGTTACCTGTCCTAGGAATGCCCCTCCTCTTCTTCGTCAAGGACGCCAGTCCAAAAATTGTTATGCAAAAGATCTCCTGGCGATCAAAACGGCCAAGCCAAATATCAGAGGAGAAGTCAATAATGGATGAGCAGATTAAGAAACCCAGCTCGCCGACAATTATCCCCTTAATTGAAAAAGTGCCCTCTTTCCCTTACTCTCCTCCTCCGATACTTAAAGGAAGAAAGTAGAGAAAGAAAGAGGCTGGTGACGGCGGCCGTGGAAAGAACCGCGGCGTGGACGTGTTTATTGAGAGGAGATACCGCCCTCTAAGGGTGATCCAGGGGTCCAACTGTCTTCTCTGGACAAGCAGTTCCAGCCTTGCCTGTCCGCCCAACTCTCCTTGGCCCCTTAAAAGATGAAGCGTGAAGTCGCTCTGAACCTGGACTAGATCGAGCCATGCGGCTGGAATAGATGTTTCAGGGTTATTCTTTTCAAACAAACCTTTGGCGCGAAGCCGGCCGCACTCCTGTGTACCTTAGAGAGCTAGGAGGGGAGGGAGCCGGATTTTAGGGGAGCCGGCGGACCGGTTATCCTATGAGGAACACGCCACCTGTCGGCCCTCTCGGGGAAGTGTGCCTGTGCAGGGCGTTCCGGGTCTGCGAGTAAAGGTTGACGGAGGCCAGACCGCAAGTGGCAGAGGTCAGGCCACTCTCCTGAAATTAGCACCTTCTCTGAACTCAGGGATATGAAAGGGAGGATACAACGGGATTTGGGGGGAGACTATGGAGCTCTGGTAGCGTAGTGGTTACGAATCGGGCTGCGAACCGCAAGGTCAGCAGTTCGAAACTACCAGCTGTTGCACGGGAGAAAGATGAGACTTTCTGCTCCCGTAAGGAAACCCTATACAGGTCGCTATGAGACTCCACGGCACATAACAACAACAACAATTCCCTTACCTTGGAGTCTTGGTGTGGCGCTGTAGTGTAAGCACTGGACTACTAAACCACAGGTTGGTAGTTCAAACACACTAGCCGCTCCTCGAAAACCCTATACAGGGTCTCTATGAGTTGGAATCTACTCGATGGCCTTACAACAACATCCCCTCACCTTAAGACAACTAAGGCCCACCAGGGTTGCTTGCCTTTTGATTCTGAAAACTGAAAATACTGGAGCTGTGTTGGGACTTAGGGTCTGGATTCCTCCCCGTCAGTCTGTTACATGCTGTGTGGCTAGTTCTCTCTGGGTCTCAGTTTCTTTATAAACTGAAGAAATTGCATTAGGTTGATGCCCTCCCACTTGTAATACTGAATCTGAGCAGAATATGCCAAGCCCTATTGTATTTTTCCATGCCTAACATTGTTCTCTACCAAAGGAACTCTGGTAGCATAGTGGTTATGAATCGGGCTGCTAACCTCAAGGTCAGCAGTTCGAAATTACCAGCTGTTTTGCAGGAGAAAGATGAGGCTTTCTGTTCTCGTAAAGATTTACAGCCTCGGAAACCCTGTACAGGGTCGCTGTGAGCCGGAACTGACTCCACGACACATAATAACAACAACATTTAATAGATCCTGGATCTTTATAATGCCATTTATGCCCTACATGTGTATAAGTATTGAGGGTACACAACCACCAACCAACCAATGTATAACTACTTCAATTATATTACTGTTTTCACATTGCTCCGAGGATTTAATTTGAGCGGGGTCAGATGTTTCTTGGTCCGAATTGTTCTGATAAATTCCCACATATTTTAAGCTATTTTAAGGAATCAGACAAACAAAAACGTCTCTAACTTTGTAGTGTGATCATTATTCGGATAGACCCGTGTTGCTGGGAAGCTCAGGGGAGAAGATGCAGTCCTAGGTGACCGCCAGCAGGTCCAAGAGAGGAATGGGGTTGCGGGGGACGGGGGAATGGGAAGGAGGGCTGAGGCTGGTGGAAACGAGAGGGAAGGCCAGGCACCTGGCAGGTCTGAGCCCCGCTAGGGCTTCTGGTAGGAAAATGAAAATGTCCCCGAGAGCAGAAAAGACCAAGAACTCAAGCTACTTCCCTCTGAATTGTTCGTGAAATTAATAAAATACAGAAACCAGGGGAGTATGAGTAATATTTTGCTCACGTTTCCCTGAGCCTATAACCTCGGCTTGCAGTTGCAGTTTAGCCGTTCAATGGAGGCGCCAGTTAAGCGCGGTGGGGTCCTTCCCCATCCACACTCCCCTGCAAAACTCGGAGATTGCCAACCAGAGTTGGACGCGCCCCAGGAGAGTCCCCTACACGGTTCTGGCCCGACAGAACAGTCAGGCAGAGCCAAGGGCAGGGCCCGCACAGGTAATTGAGCCCCGGGTTTCAGACCCACTGACCCAGCTGCATTGGTCTTCAGCTACGATTGGCTGAGGCGCAAGGCCTACAGGGCGTCTCCTAGAAGTTTAGCAGGGGCCTCAAGTCCCTTCATTTGGGACATTCAGAGGGGCTGCCACATTAAACCGAGAACACTGGGCTTTCGAAGTGGCCCCTTTAGGGTGTCTCCGTCTGCGGGTCTGGGAATCGTTCTGGGGCCTCACACTCATCTGTTGTGGTGAATTTCAGCGCCTGGAGAATCCTTCGTGGGGTCCAAGGCGAGGGTTGGTGCACTTATTTATAGACGGTAAAGTCAAGAGTCCTTGATGTCGGGTCATTTGCTCTCCGTGAGCGGAAGCCTAAACGAGGACCGGCGGGATGGGGATAGGGGGATGGGAGGAGAAAGGGGACTAGTTTGGTCCTCGCACTGTCGCCCGGGCGGTGCTCCTGCGGCTGGTAATTGATGGCAGCACTCCCGAGGCTGGGTCCCATTTGCAAAGATCCCAACGTTTTAGGAATCATTCTGACCGGTGGGATTGCCAAATGTACGCCTTCGGGCCTCAGACCTTTGATGCGCCCTCGTCCCTGTCCTAGACTCAGCTGCCATCTGGCTAAGTCGGACTGTCCTGGGAAATCGGGAGGTCCAGGCCTTGGCCGAGCACCGACGGCAGGTTGAACTCTGCTGCGAGCCCGGGGCAAGAGCTGTGGACTGAGCAGGGTAGACGCTGCCATCCGGCAGGACCGAGGAGCAGTTGGGTCTGTGTGCACCCCGCCTCTTGCCCTGGCTCTCCTAGACACGCCACGAAACCCACATTTCAGAAATCAGGATAAAGGCGCCAGAGGCGAGTGCGCTGCACAAAGCTGATGGAAAAACAGGACCTTTCCAGAAGCGATAGCGCTGGCGCTGCCCACAGTGGCGCCAAATGACACAATTCAACCGACTGAGGAGACCTTCTGATCTGACATAAGAAATGGCGGATTCATTTTAAATAACATTTTCACTTTCAACCAAATGTTGGCATCTGATTAAAAAGAATAGTCTGTCGAGGAAAGAGGGCTAGAGAAAGAAAGTAAAGAAGCCAACCGCAAGGATCTAGAAGGGCATTTCCTCCAAAGACTAGGTAAGACTCTAACCAGAAGGGATCCGAAGGCTTGCTGTGGCCCAGGCTTGTCCCTGAGATCTTCTTCATCTGGGTTTGCTCCTGTAATCTTCATGGTTACCCATTGAAGTATATAATGGATTACACTCGGACACGTAGAAAAATAAACTGACCCAAGGGCAAGTGGAAATTGAACCGAATCTCTCCCAGTTCCGGGAAAACCACGCGGGGGATGTCCCAAGTCCGCTAAGGGAACATTCAAGTACCCCTCAAGCCCCAACATATAGGAGGTTAAGAACCGCCTCCCCCCTTACACACACACCTTACTGATAAGGAGCCTCAGGGGCACCCTGGGGCAGGCCCCTGCACTCTGTGATTGAGCTACCTGGGTCTTCCAGTCTCTCTCCCCTCACCTTTCAAAGGAGCTCAGGGCAATGTGAGCGCTGAGCTGAGCAAGATCCCTCAACTCGAGACAGGGACCGGAATCTCAAAACTCTGTTCGCACCGGAGCCCATATAGCGCCAGACCATATAGCGTGGCACAGAAACTGTTGCCTCCCTTGGCTGGTATTGCCCTGTTCTTTCTGCTCCTTTCCAAGAGCAGTGACTCCAAGGGGCACGCATCCAAGTTGGGCTTGGTTGGCAGCCCAGGGACGCCTTGGGAGAGATAAGCGCCCATAGGCCTGCGCTTCTTCCCCCACCCCAGGCCGGAGTTTCAGATGTAGGACAGGGGCCAAGCTGAGGTCCCTCAGCATCCTAAGACCCCCGCTGTTTCGAAGATGAATCACCAATGCCAGGTCTTCCAGACTTTTTGGGGGTGGCTACAGGCAGTGACCTCGGTTGAGTCCTGCAGGGAACTTTTGGGGCACTGTTCCACTCCAGTTCCATGGAGACGTGAAATCCCAAGCTTCCCCATCCCCTGCCACTGATGCTGGGCCGTGGGTGATAGGGTTGTAGTAGGCGAGGTTGGAAACAGAAACCATAGGACCAGATTTCCCCCAGCTGGAAACAGCCTTTGTCCCCGAAAAGGCTCTAAACTCAGACCTGGGCATCCAGTGTGCATGTAGGATATTGAATCACATGGTGCAGCCGCTGCAGCGAAGCTGAGAAGCTGACTGAGAAGCTGACGTTGGGCCCAGGCTAGCAGCAATGAGGTAGCAGGCAAGGATGGAGACGAAAGGACTACAAGCATGAGGAAGGAGGAGACCAAGATTCAATCCTAATCTGTTCTTTGAGATCCCAAAGCCAGAAACCTATTGGTGCCAGGTCATCCACCTTCTCTGACCCACCACCCCTCCTCTATGCATGGCCTCTGTTGGTCCCACCTGATGGGGTCTGGGAATGGACTAGGTGAAAGGACTTCCCTGACAGAGAAGTGAAGCAGCCTTGGCTAAGTGGGAAATGCAGGTGTGCAGAGAGGAGGGGGCTGGTGCATCCTGTGACTAATTGCCAAAGTTTTAGTCCTGGACCCCCACTCCCTGTCCTTTGCTGCCTCTTCCCATTTCTTCTTTTCTGCTGTTTCTCCTTTAGCCAAGGGTCTTACAGCAGCACATAATACTAACTCCAAGGGAGACCCAAACTCCTAAACTACCACTGCCTGTGCCACTCCTCTACTTTAACAGACCTAATTAGGGTTTGGGGAGGCCTGGTGTGGTCATGCTAGTTAATGCACTGGACTGCAAAGTTGATTTGAACCACAAGGTCTGCAGTTCAAGCTCACCAGCCACTTCCTGGAAACCCTATACAGGGTTGCTATGGGTCGAAACCAACTCAATGGCACTTAACAACAACAATTAAGGTTTGTGAATACTAAAACCTTCCTATAAGAAGCTGCCTTAGGTTGGGAATAGCAACCCTGTGATTTTATAGGTACCTTGAAGGGAGAAGTTTGAAAAGAAATTGAGGGGGTCAGCAGTTCTGAATGAGTGTGAATTTGACCCAAGCTTTATCTGTGTGTGTAAAAAATGAAATTCCCTGAGAGGTGCACATGGTTTTCCCTTGACTACCAACCCAAAGGCTGATGATTGAAACCACCCAATGAGGCCATAGAAGAAAGATCTGGTGATCTGCTGCCATAAAGATGAAAGCCAAGAAACCCTACAGAGCAGTTCTTCTCTGCCACATAGATTCTATTGCATCATGAGATGCAATTGAATCTATGTTTCCCCCTGTTCTTGAGTCAAAATACATAAAGGAAGGAACCCTTGATCTTTCCCCTCACCTTCTCCTGGTGGTGACAGATAGGCTTCTAGGGGAGGGGATGTCGGAATTTGCAGTAAGTAGGGGAAGTTATTTACCTTGGCTGAGTCACTAGAGAGCAAGGAAGCAAAGAGACTCTACTTGGCCATCCCCTCTTCTTTGCTGGCCTTTAGCGTTTATCTCTTCCCTCTCTCTGTCAGTCTCCAGTTATCAAGTGTGGACTTGACAGGACTGTTGCAAGGAAAAACTAATTAAACGGCAGTACAATGCTTTGAAAGTATTAAGTGTCATGTAAAAGCCTAATGCTAATAATAATCTCGATGATGGTAATTATGTGCCGGGAAGCACATCCCCAGACAGCCCAGCGCTGAGCCTGTCTAGGAAGATCCAGGGAATGCCACACTTCCCTTTCTGAACTTAAGTTTTGAATGGCCCTGTGTGAGGTGGGTCCATCACCTGGGAAGGCCACCCAGCTTTAATCCTGCCTGGGAGTTCTTAAACAAATCCCTGGATGCATATGCACTGAAACTCAAATACTGTGTGCACCATAAAATGGTAATGGTGGTGAGATTAAATGAGATAGCTAGAATATGTCAGGTTCTAAGGGTCAATGCTTAGCAAACAGTAGTAGTTGATTGGGTTAAATTTACCTTGCCCTGGTTGCTTGACCAAGATGATTATTACAGAGTCCATGTTTAGATCTGATATGCTCTGGTTCCAGAATCCTGCCGTCTGCATTATTTCGTTGAGAGAGAATGCTTCCATTTTATCATCTGCCTTTTTTGGAGCTGCCTGAAAGGGTTGCTTTGGAGTTGTTATTTTAGTCAAAGGGTTGGCACTCAGTTGACACCCAGGTTCAGGACATGTTTCGTTCTAGGGCATAAGACCTAGCTTCTGAACAGCCTTTCTGCCCATTTTCCTTCCCCCTCCGACCTCACCTTCATACCCTTCTGAGATGTAAGAACTAGACAGAGGGGCCTCAGAAGAGCCTGGGAGGAACCCCTTCCCTTTGGAGCTTTCTGGCCATAAATTCTAGAATTTCTGTCACGAGTGGAGGTGAAAACATAGACTGCAAAGAGTGAATCCCCTGTCACTAGATGGCCAGACTTAATCTCTCATACTTAAGACATACTATCAGAAGGAACCAGTCCCTGGAGAAGGACATAATGCTTGGTAAAATGGGGGTTCAGCGAGAAAGAGGGAGAACTCCAACAAGATGAATTGGCCCAGTGGCAGCAGCAATGGGCTTAAGTGTAACAATGATTGTGAGGTTGGCGCAGTACCGGGCAGTGTTTCATTCTGTTGTACATAGTGTCAACAACACCTAACAACAACAATGCAGGTATTCAAGCTGAGGGTGGGGAAGTGAGTGGAGAAGATTTATTTCAGGGAGGGGAGACTGGTGGCCCATGGCAATAGATCTATGAGTCCAATCTCTCAGGTCTGGGTTATTCCCAGGGAATGGTCTCCCTCACAGGGCATTGGCGCTGGGATTTCTCAGAGTCTTTGGCTGCAGTCACCTGTGTGTCACAGTTTGACCATTGTGAGCTCAGGATTGTGGATTCATTAAGAAATTGCTGCATAGCCTTTTTTGTGGGAGACCCTATCATATTTAAAGATCAGGGAGCAAGATGTTCTTTCTACAAAGCAGTTTAAGGGATCAATATATCATCTTGTCTCTTCTTTCTCTGAACCCTCAATCCAGAAGAACAAGAGATTGTTGGATCCTCCTTGACTGCTTCCTCTGGCTTGCTTAAACTTAGGGTTTCCTTATAAGGCAACTTGCAACCATCTACCTCCTTCCCAGTCCCTCTCACAAGAGGCTTCCCTGCAACTGCTGGACTATGCACTGGTTTCTGCCCAAACCAGGGGAAGCCTTGAGGGCAGCAAATTTCAGTGACTCACAATGGAGGCTTCAGAGAATTTCCACCCCAGAAATTGCTGAGCCTGTTAGGAGTTTATAATCACTGAGACACACTTACGACACTCCTCACCCTTGACCTTTTGTGCCTGCGTGACTTAAAGAAGAATGGCAAATTCTGGAATCTTCCAGAAGTCTCTCTTTTGTCTCCCCAAATTTGGTTCTAGGATCGTCTTTGACTCCTATGTATTGCTATGCCCCCTACCAACTTGAGGAGTTGGGGATACTATATACTTTTCCATTCAAAAAAAGCAAATTCTTGGGTACTTTAAACACCAAATTCTTTATTTCATTTAAGTTGTTGTTCCTAAGTACTGTTGAGTTGGTTCTGACTCATAGTGACCCTGTATAGGGTCTTCTAGGAGCAGTTGGTAGGTTTGAACTGCTGAACTTGTGGTTTGCAGTCCAGTGCTGATCCTAGAGCGCCACACCAGGAATCATTTCAGTTAGGTAGCATCAAATTCACAATAGTTTACTTTTTAACAGTTAAGCTTTCTATATGAAATATAAGGCAAGTGACTTCTCAGGAGATTGTCTTTAAAAGGCACTGAAATAAAACAGTGGCAGTGCTTGGTTGGGGGCTTTAGACCTTGTGAGATTTCACTATCAAAATTGAACTAGAGGTTTATAAAGTCAGAAACACAAAATGTGTTAATATTTGAAATAAATTTAGAGTTGTCATTTCGCTCTTACCCATCCAAATATATGCTTTGCTAGGAGTCCTTGTATGATACTGTAAGATAAGTGCACCAGGCTGCTAACCAGAAGGTTGGCAGTTCAAACCCACCAGCTGGTCCTCGAAAACCCTACACAGGGTCGCTATGAGTTGGAACTGACTCAGTGGCACTTAACAACAACAATGAGAAGTTTGGGTGCTTCCGTGCCCAGGCTCCTCACTTGTTATGATGATGTGTATGCCATGTGCAAGTTCAGGGTCAGTGCCCTTTCTCTCACTTCATCCTGCTAACCACTCCCTGTAATAAGGAGGAAAAATTCACAGAAGACCCACCCCCATGTTCCCAAGCATGGCCTTAGAAGTCGATAAGTTATGCAATTCAAAAATATTCTTCCTGGGACTCATTGCCAACATCACAGACAACCTCACAGGTGTATAGGTGGTGTCCAGGCCAGAGTGTCCAGCCACAAGTCAAGAGTAATGGGACAACAAACAATAATGTGCCCTCAGCACCCCCAGTTCCTTTTCTGGATGAAAGCTATAACCCAGTAATCACCTTCAGTGAGAGGGAGTTGTCATTTGGAGAAGTGGAGAATTAATATGCATCCATGACTTGTAACTTTTTAACACGTTTGTAGGACTTTGTTGTTGTTGTTCTTGTTTTTACAGTATCAGGAAAAACTTGTATCCATATCAGATAAGTTACCTAATGAGACACATTTGAGATTGTAGATATAGTGTCTCCTCCGAGAATTTCATAGACATAATTAGAATGTATTTTTCTTTTGCATTTTGGTTTCCTTCCATTGTTGTTAGGCAGCACAGAGTGGAGTCAAGGAGAAGAGGGAACCCAAAATGCCTCCGAGGAAAGGCCTGGTGAACTACTTCCAAACAATTAGTCATTGAACGCTCAATGGAGCACTTCTATTCTGATACACATGAAGCCCTCATCAGTCATAGTCAAATTGACAGCTGGTAGTTGGTTTAAATTGGTGGTCAGGGAGTGTGGGGTAGACCAGGTGGTGACTGGCTAAGAGAGAAATCAGGAGAGGATATGGATTGAACAGTGGGACCCTTCAGTGTTGTAGAAGGGACAGGCTGAGCTGCCGGATGCTACCTGGAGGACCATAACTCAGGCTGGCTCTATTTGATGCTTTTCATCGCTACAGAACTCAGGACATTCACAAACTTTATCTGGCATCTCTATTTCTTCATTGGCCACTGTGTTTTCCAGGGTTGTGGGTACCCAAGCTTTTTGTTTAATAATTTCGGTTAATTTGTTCTATTAAAAGCATACTCTCATCTAAACAGGCCTTTCAGAAATTGAAGCTTATATTCCAATTTGGGCAGCCCCTCTCCTCTTCTATGGACTGTCAACACAGTATCAAACACTGAAAAACTATCTCTTTGTGCTTTCAGATGTTTCCATACTGTTGGATGTTTGGCAGCAGCATAGAATCTGGAAGCTTAAACATCCAGCATTTCCACCAGATAATAAAATGTGACCATGCCCCACATGGGGGATTGATTTCACCTCTCTGCCCTCTTCAGAAATCCATAGAGTAGAATGGACCAAAGCCCTGTTTGGTTGGTTGGTTATGTGCCGTGGAATTGGTTCCAACTCATAGCGACCCTGTATAGCGTTTCTGAAGCTGTTAATCTTTACGGGAGCAGAAAACCTCATCTTTCTCCAGTGAAACAGCTGGTAGCGGTTCGCAGCCCAATTCGTAACCACTACGCTACCAGAGCTCATTAAAGACCTTTAGTATCCACCAAATGAAACCCCTGCCCAAGCTTGAAAGGCAAAAGAGTGGAGCCAATTCATTTTGCTACCCAGTGTAAACTTCTCAAGCCTGTCTAGATGGCATGACCCAAATCAGTGTTGATAGGCTGCACTTGGCCCAGGATGGTGGTAGAAATTAATGGGCCAGGGCTTAGAGAATGACTAGAATAGGCGTCCTCCATCACATTTCCTGGTGAAGGACAGTTTGATAGAAGGGTTGTCCTGAACCTTCCCAGCGTGGAGTCAGGGAAGCTTGTGGAGAAAATGAGGTTGGCTCAAAGGAGACTTGAATTTGCTGTGGTAAGTTTTAGTTGGGCCCAAGAAAGTTCCTGTATCCTCATTGGTCTCTTTAGAGGCAGGATATTTTATCCCTCATATTTCATAAACTCAGATACCAGGTCTCCAGCATGTGAGTACAAGAAAGAGAAGAATGTATTCCATTTAGCGTTTAAATGATATGAATCTTAAAAAAAGATGGCAGATGGTGGATGTTCAGGCATTGTTCAGAAGGCGGCAGAGAATATGGGGCATTATTCAGGCTGTCCCACTTCTGTCTAGAACATCATCCTTACACTTGGACTGAATGTTCCTTGGTTCTGATTGTCCCTGTGATACATGTCAGCTTCTCTCAGAGCTGACAGATGTGACCACATCTCTGTGCTGCCCAGGACACTAGCTACTCACCACATTTGACTATTTGAAATATGGTTGGTCAAAATAGAAATATGCTGTATGATGGTAAATCAAAATTTTATTATTCAGGCATGTGGTCTGACTGGTGACCATGTTGGTCACCACCGATAAGAAGAAGTGGGGGAAAAATAGCAATTGAAGTTGTAAACTAAGACCAACCACATTCAATAGGCTCCTGTGAGCCCGGTAGAAACCTGGTTGGCCAGCAGTATGCCAAGACTTGGGGACTCCTGGGCCTAGAGTCAGTGACATAGCCACAGAGGACTAGAGTGGAGAGTGAAGCATCCAGCTGATAAGAAGTTGGGGGGAGATGCACAAGAACACCCACACTTGCAGTAGTACCCACTTGACCTGGCTTCAATGGCTGGATGATCAGAACTCAACTAGAAGAAGAAAGAAGAGGGGAAAAAGAGCAATCTGCTACAATTTGATGAACTTGACCTACACCTATGGATGCAGTA
>NW_006408641.1:6620873-6632160 GCF_000296735.1 Chrysochloris asiatica
TCTGAAGGGACAAGATCAGGGGTATAGGGGAGATGGAGTAAGGTCTCCCAGGGAGATTCTTAGAGTTGCCCCCTGTTGCACTGTTCACACTGGACTGTGAACCACAAGGTTGGCAGTTCAAACCCACTAGCTACTCCTAAGAAACCCTATATGGGTTCACTATGAGTCAAAATTGACTCAACAGTACTTAACACCAACAATAACTATGAAACTAAGACAGGTGTTATACTGAGACAACATGTCTGCCACCATCCACTGATGACAGAAAAACGTGCTTAAATACACTTTGTTTACAATAAACCTGTGTATAAAGGAATTGCAACCCTAGAAGCAATCCTTTTTTACTTATCCTGTAAGTGTAAAATACACCCCAGAGTTTGAAAACAGTATAAAAATAAAGGATGTAAAACATCTCAGAGATTTTTAAATATTGACTACATGTTGTTACGATAGTATTTTGGATATATTAAGTTAATTCGAATATTCTTTAATTAATCTGTTTCTTGTATTTTCTTTTAATTTGATTATCAGAAGATTTTCCACTTGCATACATCTCATATTATTTCTCCATTGGACAGAACAAGTCTAGGTAATCCCTTCCCTTCTGAAAACATTTGAAGGATTTGCTGACTAGTTTTCTTATCCTATTAGCCACGTGCATGGCATGGAGGTAGTTCAGAACTTCAGTAACATTTCCATTTGGCCACTTAGAACTGAAGGTACAAACCAGAGCTACAAAGGCCTTGGTGAGTTATTTCCAAACACTGGCTTCTGGTGACACTGTGTGGCCACTGGTAGGAATTACACCTGCCAAAGATAGCGTGATAGCGTTTTGTCCTAGTGTTGCCCACCTCTTACTTTTGTTACCACATCAGTTGCTTCAGTCCATCAGAAATGCTAAACTTGCAGAAAGATGTTTTCTGTTACGGTTGCTCACCTTACTCCCTCCTATGATTCCTCTCCATCTGCTTTCAACTATGCCACATCTGCTATATTGGATCTGGTACTCTAAACCTAAGCCACTGGTATATTTTACTTCTTAGTAGAGGAAACAGTTCCAGATTTCGAATAAGAGATAAGAATCGAATCCTAGCAACTTTGTAAAGGCATCAGGTAAAGGAAAATAGAGGGTTGTAGCAGATGAGTCTCTGTGATTCGAAGGTGGAGTTTGAGAAGGCAGTGAGAAGACTCTCAAATAATACCTCTCTGGTGGTGAATAACAAAGAAATCTGTTTGGGACCTAACTCAAAATTCAGAGTGGGATTGGAAGATGGAGTTGAGGTGGCCCGTAGTGATCAGTGATTTATGAGGAGATGATAGTACTTACTCACAATTTTTGTCACTTGAATGAGATTGAGTACCTTACACATATTGTCTCCTTTAACCCTCATAACAGTACCAAAAATCACACATTATTATGTCAAATGGACGGCCATTGGCCATTTTGAATCACACAATCATATGGTTTACTATGCTGAGAATGACGAATTTAACAGGAATGGTATCTCATTCAAGATGTATCTTGTCTGTGATAGGATAATACTCACATGCCTACAAGACAGAACAGTTAGTACAACTCTTATTCCACTTACACATGAGCCACCAAAGCCAATGATGAGGAACTTTAAGAATTCTACAGTCTGAAATTGATCAAATATTCAATAAAAGTGCATTGATAATTACTAGTGATTAGAATGGAAAAATTGGAAACAGAGAAAGCATTGATAGTTGGAAAATATGGCCTTGGTGATAGAAATGATGCGGAAAATCTCATGGTAGATTTTTGCAAGGCCAACAACTATTCATTACAAATACCTTCTTTCAACAACATGAAAGAATCTCACCAGATGGAATACATAGGAGTCAAATTGACAGCTTTGGGAAGAAATGGGGTCCTGGTGTGGCTTTGTAGGATAAGAATAAGCACTGTACTTATTCTACAGAGATTGGTGGTTCCAAACCACTAGCCGCTCCTCAGAAACTCTCTACAGGATCACTATGAATCAGAATGACTCAGTAACACTTAACAAGATAGCAACATGGGAAATGATAATGAAGAAGTTCAATATCATCAGTCAAAGCAAAGTCAGGGTAGACTGTGGAACAGATCATCAACTGCTTTTCTGTAAGTTCATGAAACTGAAAACAAGTCCATGGAAGTCAAAAGTCTATGGAATATGACACCTGAACTTAGAATGCATCTCTCAAGAACAGCTTTGACTAATTGAACACTAATGATGAAAACCAGAAGAGTTGTGGATAACATCAAGAACATTAGACATAAAAAAGCATAATGTTATTAAAAAGACAAGAAAGAAGGAAAAGACCAAAGTGTATGTGAGAAGATACTCTGAAACTCTGAATGGAGAGTGAAAGAAATGATGAAGTCAAAGATTTCAAAAGGCAGTTCCAGAAGACAAAGTGCAGTTTTATAATGAAATGTGCAAATACATGTAGATCAGAACTGAAGAAAAAATTCGAGGCTCAAGTTGAAATATTGAAAGATCTAGGTAAAATATTGAATGATACAGGAAGCATCAAAAGAATACAGAAAGATACACCGCAAACTTGCAGATAGTACCTATTTAACCTAGCTTCGATGGTTTGATAATCAGAACTCAACTAGGAGAAGATTAAAAAAAAAATTTTTTTTGATAACAGAAACAAGGGTACATTGCTACAATTTGATGAACTTGACCTATACTCATGGAGGTTTGTTGTTGTTGTTGTTGTTAAGTACCATTGAGTTGATTCCAATCCAAAGAGACCCTGTATAGGGTTTCCAAGGAGAAGCTGGTGAGCTTGCACCACCAACCTTGCAGTTCAAACGACTTTGCAGTGTGACGCATTAGTCCACAGCGTCACACCAGGACTCCACTCATGGAGGTAGTAACTCTAAATACCAACAGAGAGGGAAAGAGTCTTCACATCAAGTATCAATGCTATCCCCTCTATACACAGGGTAGACAGGGATAGGAAACTTAGACATTGGCTACCTAAAATGAGGAAGTGATAAAGTCATGAAGTGACTGGCTTACAAGGTTTCAAGGGGGGAGGTTAATTTAAGAGTGTGAGAGGGAAGAAAGAGTCCCCACTAGTTTTCATCTTGTCTAGATGGGTCTGGTAAAAAGAGACGGGGATAAGATTCTTGTGATTCAATAGTGAATAATTGTTATGACTAATTGCGACTGTCACAATTGTAAAGGTAGAAGTTTTGTAACAAAAATGGGGGAGTGGTTAATCTTACATTCCAGAAACAAAGGACCCTAGGATCATCAAGGAAGAAGAGCACAAGCGGAACGTGAGACCTTATCCAGAGAAGCATCAACACCACAGATGGAGGCAGAGATGGGAACATAGAGAGAGGGAGCAGCTGAGGACTCTGGATTCATGGGAAAAGAGGGACTAAGAGATGATGGCCAGGAGGCAGACTTGCAGAATGTGCCCTTTGGTGGTATAAACTATTATATATGCCTGAGTGTTTTTTTTTTTTAAAGCAGCTGAAGTGAATAGAGAGAAATACTGTTAACTGATGGTACATGGAGGAGATTATAACCATTGTAATGAAACCAGGTGTATGATTTATTGAATGTAAAACAGATTATCTGCCCTGTAAATTTTCACTCAATCCACAGTAAAAACTTTACAAGAGAAAAAAAAAAAGAACACTGAAGGAGTCACTGTACAAAAATAGTTAGGTGATGTTCAACCCTTTCAAGAGGTAGCATATGATCAAGAACTGATGATATTGAAGGAAGAAGTTCAAGCCACACTGAAGGCATTAGTGAAAAACAAGGCTTCAGGAATTGACAAACTATGAATAGAAATATATCAATAAATTGATGCAGTGCAGGAAACACTATTTTAGACAAAAAATTTAGACGACAGCTACCTGACCAAGTGACTGGAAAAGATACACATTTTTGCCCATTCCAAAGAAAGGTGACACTATAGAATATGGAAATTATGCAAGAGTTTCATTAATAGCACATTCAAGTAAAATTTTGCTGAAGATAATTCAGAAACAGTTGCAGGAGTACATCAACAAGGAGTTGCCAGAAATTCAAGCCAAATTCAGAAAAGGACAGGGAACTAGCAATATCATTAATGACAACAGATGGATCATAGCTGAATGCAGAGAATACCAGACAGATGTTTACTTATGTTTTATTGACTATGCAAAGGCATTTGACTGTGTGGATCATAACAAGCTATGGATAGCATTGGAAACAATAGCAATTCTAGAACACTTAATTGTGCTTGTGCAAAGCCTTACATAAACCAAAACTCAGTTAGAATAGAACGAGGGACCACCATGTGATTTAAAATCAGGAAAGACATGCCTCAGGGTTGTATCATTCACTGTACCTATTCAGTCTGTATGCTGAGCAAAAAAAAAAAAAAAAAAAAAAAAAATCAGAGATAATGAGCTGTATGAAGAAGAATGTGAAATCAGAATGGGATTTACATATGGCTCATTAACAACCTGCCATATGCAGATGACAAAATCATGCTTGCAGAAAGTAAAGAGCACTGGAAACATTTGGTCATGGAGCTCAAAGACTACGGCCTTCATACAGTATGGGTTACAACTAAACGTAAAGAAAACAAAAATTATCACAACTGGACTAATAAACAACATCATGGTAAATGGAGAAAAGTTAAAAGTTGTCAAGGACTTCATTCTACTAAGATTCACAATGAAAGCAGCAATCTAGAAATCAAATGACAAATTGCATTGGGCAAATGCACTGCGAAAAACCTTTTTAAGGTGTTAAAGAGCAAAGATCAGTTTGAGGACTAAGGTGTGCCTGATTCAAGCCACAGTATTTTCTGTGAAAGCTGGAAGACCAGGTAAAAATTGAAGCACTTGTATTATAGTGTTGGCAAATATTACTGAAAGTGTCATGGACCGCCAGAAGAGCAAACAAATCTGTTTTGGAAAAAGTACAGCCAGGATGCTCCTTAGAAGCGAGAATGGTGAGACGTGGTCTCTTACACTTTGGATAGGACCTAGACAGGGTCAACGAAAAAGAGGAAGAGCCCTAAATGAGGGCTCTATGACACAGTAGCTCTGACGCTGGGCTCAAGCATGACAAGCATTGTAAGAATGGTGCATAGCAGGCAGTGTTTCATTCTGTTGTGCACAGGGTAGCTATGCGTTGGAGTTACCTCAGTGACATCTAATAACAAACTGCCAATTGAAAATGTTTTGATATAATATTTGATACATACTATATATATATATATATAGTTTGCTCCTTCCTCATCTCACTCTTCTGTCTCTGCCAGTATAACCAATAACCCTATTAGTTGTGGTTGAGTTGATTCCAATTCATAGTGACCCTATAAGAGTAGAATTGTCTCACAGCATTTCCAAGACCATTCTTACAGAAGTAGACTGCCACATCTTTCTCTCAAGGAGGAACTGGTGGACTCGAACCACTGACTTTTTGGTTAGCAAGCAGTCATGCTCTTAACCACTGCATCACCAGGGCCCCTGCCCAGAGTAATCACTACACAATTATGTGTGCATCATTAGTTTACCTTTAAAAAAATAGGTTGACTATGTAATTGTTTAGTTAAACTTGAATTTGACCTTCAGAAAAATGTATCAAATGGTCCCCTGGGGCTTACTTTTCCCTTTGATATAATTTTTCTAAGATTCATCCAGGTTGTATGTAAATGGTATTGCGTCACATTCACAACAATATACAATTTCACTGTTTGAATATACTCCAATTTATTGATCCAATCTCCTGTCTTTGGACATTTAGGTTGCTTTTAGTTTTTGCTTCTGTGAACATCTTCTTTGTGTCTCTTAGTACACACAGGAGAAAATGTCTCTAGAAGGTTGTAAATAGATCAGTGGTGACCAGGAGTTTGCGGAGGAGAGACGAGGGATTTCAAGAGCTGTGAAGTGATTCAGCATGATGATGTGGTGGCACATGACCTTGTCTTCTGTTGATATATTTCAAATATATATATATATATGTAAACATTTAGGAGTTTGAGGGATCCTAGGAAAGCATGCAGACTGTGCCAAGAGAATTTAGCTGTATACACAGGTCTGAAGTAACCACGTTACTTGGTTTCCAAGGACTCACTAATAACCTGCGATATGTTAACATCCTCAAACTAACATCTTTGCTCTTAAACACTTTAAAGAGTCCTTCTGCAGCAGATTTGCCTAATGCAATATGTTGTTTGATTTCTTGACTCCTGCTTCCGTAAGTGTTGATTGTAGATCCAAGCATGAATTGTTACTCTTGAGTCCATTGCTGCAGCCACTGTGACTAATCATCTTGTTGGGGAACTTACTCTTTTTTGCTGACTTCCACTTTACCAAGCATGATGTTCTACTCCAGGGACGGATCCCTCCTGATAATACGTCCAAAATATGAGCGACAAAGTCTCACCATTCTGGTATCTAAGGAGCATTCTAGCTGTGCCTCTTCCAACACAGATTGTTTGTTAATCTTTCAATATTCTTGTGCCATACCATAATTCAAATGCATCAATTCTTCTCTGTTCTTTCTTATTCATTGTTCAAGGTTTATGTGAGACTATTGAAAATGCCATGGTTTGCATCAGGCACACCTTAATCCTCAAACTAACATCTTTGCTCTTTAACACTTTAAAGAGGTCTTCTGCGGCAGAATTGCCTAATGCAATATGTTGTTTGATTTCTTGACCCCTGCTTCTCTAAGTGTTGATTGTAGATCCAAGCAGTATGAAGTCTTGGATAGTATCAATCTTTTCTCCAAGTTATGACATTACTTATTGGCCCAGTGGGAGAATTTTTGTTTTCTTTACATTAAGATGCAATTCATACTGAAGGTCTTTGATCTTCATCAGTAAGCATTTTAAGTCCTCTTCACTTTCAGCAAGCAAGGTTGTATCATCTGCATATCACAGGTTGTTAGTGAGTCCTTGGAAACCATAAACAGTGTTGCTATGAGTCAAAACTGACTCAACGGCACTTAACAACACAACAATATAACATGTTAATATTAGCAAAAAAGTAGATGAGAGAACATGTGGGAATTCTGTACTCAGTTTTTCTGTAAATCTAAAATTGTTCTTTCAAGTCTATTAAAATGTTGTTGTTGTGTGCTGTGGAGTCGGTTCCAACTCATAGCAACCCTGTACAGGGTTTCCGAGGCTGTAAATCTTTATGGGAGCAGAACGCCTCATCTTTCTCCCGTGGAACAGCTGGTAGTTTCGAACTACTGACCTTGACGTTCACAGCCTGATTCGTAACCACTACGCTACCAGAGCTCCTTATTAAAATATTATAGACTTTAAATAAAGTTGTAAGCTAAAAGAAAAGATACCAAAATAAAGATTCTAGAACAGGGTTGGCCAACTTTGTAAAAAGTCAAGTACTAAGTCTTTTAGGCTTTGTGCCATCTGGTCCCCTGCTATTGTAATACAAAAGCAGCCATAGATATATATAAATGAATGAGTGTGGCTGAGTTCCAGTAAGATTTTACTTACAAAAATCCAGTCCATGGGCCATAGTCTGCCAGCTCCTGCCCTCAAATACATAGGCAGAAGTGGAAGTGCTAGGTCACAAGTAGCCAAGTGCTCAATTATGCAAATTTCAAATGATTTTCCCAAGAGACTGCATCGAATATACACTCATCATAAATGAAATCAATGTCAAAGTTCTTGTTAATCCATATTTTGTCCAGAATTTATCATTTTTGCTAATCTAATGGTGCAAAGGAGTCCTGATGTAGTGCTGTGGGCTAATGTGCCAGACTGCAAAGTTATTTGAACTTCAAGGTTGGTGGTTCAAGCTCATGTACAGCTCCTCAGAAACTCATGTACAGGGTCACTATGGGCCGGAACTGACTTAACAGCACTTAAGAACAACAGTAATGGTGTAAAGGGTGTCTCCCTCAGTTCTTTGCATTTCCTTAATTCTAGTGGGATCATTTATGCCTATTCATAGTCTTTGCTCACTTCTTTTGGGTTGTCTTCTTTCTTGTGCATTAGAAGGAATCCTTTACATATTCTGCATACTGATCTTTTACTCATTGAAGATGTAAATATCTCCTCCCCTTGTGACTGTCTTTTCACTTTGTGTGTATGGTGTCTTTTAAGAAACAGAGTTATTCATTGTAATGTTGTTAGGTTTATTAATGTTTCTCTTTATAGTTAATGTTTTTTCCCCCACACTTGTTTAAGAAATCCTCTGTCCAAAGTCAGTAAGATATCCTTCTGTATTTTCTCTTAAAAGTTTTGAAGACCTGCCTTCCACCCGTAAATTCTCAGCACATCTGGAACTGATATGGGGGAGGAAAGGATCAAGTTTTATTTTTCATTTTTTAAAAATTGTGGTAAAAAAATGTATAATAAAACATTTTCCATTTCAACATTTTGATATGTTCATCATGTCATACAACCTCATCACTAGCAGTTTCTACATTTTTCCATTACTCTTAACAGGCTCTCAGCGATTCCTAAGCAATAACTCCTTCTTTTCTTTTTTCCCTCCTTCCCTTAAAATCCAAATTTACCATTGAGTTGATTCTGACTGATAGTTACCCTTATATAGGGTTTTCTTGCCCTTAATCTTTATGCAAGTAGCTCTGTTAGGCAGGTAGCCTTTTATGAGAAAGAGATCTTGGGGTGATCCATCTTCAAGACTAAGGGAAGTATTAGGGGTAGCAGGCTAGCATAATAAAAGGAGCTCAGAAGAGACTTGTTTGACCTTCTAGAAATTTAAAAATAAGAACTGCACCCATCAAGGAAATAAGGAAAGTTCATGGGGAGGAGAGAAATTAAGTGAGAATGCTCCCAGGAAGGACTAGGAGGCAACCTTTGGGGTAGATGGTAAACTCTATTTTGTTGTTCTTGTTAGGTGCCATTAAGTCAGAATCAACTCATAGCAACCTTATGCACAGCAAATCGAAACACTGAATGATCCTGAGCCAACCTCACTACTGTTGCCACACTTGAGTCCAGTCCATCGATGCTGCCACATGGCAAATCCATCTCGTTGGGGGGTCTTCCTCTTTTTCTCTGACCCTCCACCTTACCAAACATGATATCTTTCTCCAGTGACTGGTCCCTCCTAACAATATGTCCTAAGTAGGAGAAGCGAAGTTTGACCATCTTGGCCTCCAAGGAGCACTCTGGCTGCACTTCTTCCAACACAGATCTGTTGGTTCTTTTGGCAGCCCATGGCACTTTTCAATATTCTCCTCCAACACCATAACACAAAAGCAACAATTCTTCTATAGTCGTCCTTATTCACCGTCCAGTTTTTGCATGTATATGAGATTATTGAAAATACCAGGTAAACTCTATAGTACCCAGTGAAAAGGGAACTGCATGAAGGGCTTTCTTGAGATAGGGGAATAAAACTCTTTGTGAGCTGACCATGCCTCATGTCTGCCCGTGACTACTGGGTTGGGCACCCAATTTTGCAAAACTGAATAAAGAAAACCTCACTCTCGCTAAAATGAGATTGGATTTCTTGATCATTTGTCGGTATCGACAATGTTTCCCACACTTTAGTAGCCTAAAGCAAACTGTTTGTGTCACCCAGGGACCTTCACATGCCCCTAGTAGTCATTAATAAATGTTAGTTTCTAGACATTCTCTTGTTTTAGATATTTCATACAAGTAGAGTTAATAACAATATTTGTCCTTTTGTCTCTAACTTAATTCACTTAATATAACATTTACAGGGTTCGTCCAAGTTGTATCATATATCAGAATTTTTTTTCTCTTTATGGATGAGTAATAGTTCATTGTATGTATGTACCATATTTTGTTTATCCATTGATCTGTTGATGGACATTTAGGTTGTTTCATCTTTTTGGCTGTTGTAAATAGTGCTGCAATGAACACTGATGTACAAGTATCTGTTTGCATTTCTGCATTTAAATTTGTTGGATGTATACATTAGAGAGGAATTGCTGGGTCACATAGTGGTTCTATGTTTAGCTTTTTGAGGAACTGCCAAACTGTCTTCCCTGGTGATAATGACACTGTTTGACAACCCATCCAGCAACAAATGAGGTTTCAATTCTCCACATCCTTGTTGTTATTTTTTTAATCATAACTTTCTTAGTAGGATTGAAGTGATGTATCATGGCGGTTTGATTTGCATTTCCCTACTGACTAAGGATGTTGACCATTGTGGTGAAATGTCTTTTCAAATCCCTAGCCCATTTTTAAAATTAAGTTGTTAGCATTTTTGTTGCAATTTTATTTTTTACCATTTGGGAAACCAGTCATCCCAATTCCAGTTCCTTCTCCTTCATTGATACATGTATGCCACTACATCATGGGAGTTCCATATATGGGTAGATCTGGCTTTGACCTCTATTTTGTTTTGTTTCTCATATAATTTTAATAACATTATGGGTAATCTTGATTTCAAATTACCCTCAACCAATTCTGCTTCAGGAGTGCCTTGACTGCTTTTAGCCCTTTTAAATGATCATGTCAAACATGTTAACTTGGGTGATGGGTAAGAAAGTTAAAAAGAAAAAGGGGAAAGAGATGAAAGGAAAAAGGAAATTGCTTTCTTCTAATTTCTTTTATCTACTTCCCCCCCATGTGTTGGAAGGGAAACAATATATAATTATTTTCTCATAAGAAAAGAACATATGTGTTGTTTTCCTTTGAAACATGAAGGTCAGATTACTACAGCAGCATCTTCTGTGCTGTTATGACATATTTAACACAGCACAGTCTGACCTCTTATTCCATCTGAATCATTTATTTTCTCTAATAATAAGTTCTCCATAATGGTGAATTATGATGATCAGAAATGTTTTTGAAGACTACCTTGTGTAATAAAGTAAATAAATAAAATATTAAAATAAAGATATAAAACAAAAAATAAATGAAAAACCCAGGAGAGGGTTCCTGGTAGGTCCAGGGACTGGATAGCTTCATGTACCCCAAACCACACACACACACAAGTCTTCAGAATCTTGTTCATGAATGGAATAAACTGAATATTTTTTTCTTCTTCATTTAATGCATAAGAAAATTTCTTGACCTTGTACTTTGGAAACATGTTTTTAAAAAGCATCATGTCAAATTTTCTGAAATAATATTACTGGGAATTTATTGGGATTGTATTGAATACATAGATCCGCTTGGAGACAATGAATCTTCCTATCTGTGATCATAAGCTATGTCTTATAGCAACATTATCTTTTTTTTTTTTTCTCCCCCTCTCCCTACTTGTGTATTGCCCCCTCCCTAGCATCCAAACTATCTTGTGTCTAATCCCTGCCCTGTGCTCCACCTTCCC
>NW_006408641.1:6644918-6659874 GCF_000296735.1 Chrysochloris asiatica
CGGATTTCTTGCTTCTGCCACAAACTCACCAGCGGTAAGTCTTCCAACCTTCTAGATATTCCTTTATATGTGGTTCAGAGTACTGGGACCATTCCCTGAGCCTTCTTGGTCCTGCATTCTGTGTTGTTCTTGGCAGAGAACACTTCCACCTGATACGCCTTCTCATTATCTTTTATTGAACAGATGAGGGAACAGGTGGAGGAAGATTAAGTGGCTTTTCTAAGGTCACACATCCACGTAGCAGCAAAGCTACCATTTTCCCAGAAGCCGTTGCTGTGAACTGCATCATGAAATCAGTGTTGTGGGGCCTCTGTCCTGGACAACCAGTCTCCTGGTAGGTAAGTGTCATGGTTGTTGTTGTCAGGGCTTCAGGCAATGGTGCTGAGATGAGAGTCCTGTGATGAACTGACCAGGCAACACAAGGAATAAGTTAATGCTTTCAAAGAGAAGCATGAGCGAACTCAGCTCCCCACAGTTCAGACACACTTAAAAAGGGGTTTCGGTGCTGTATTTGTTTCATGGGCAGTGTCAGTTTTTATTCCAGAACAAGGTCTGTTTGGGGAGCAACTTGGTTTTGGGAAAAAGGATTGGTTTCAGATTTGGATGAGCCAAACCCTTGTTGTAAGAATCATATGACAGAAAGTTGAGTTCAGGCCCCAGCTCTGCCATTTTCAAGCTGTGTGTTCTTGTGCAACTTGCTTAACTACTCAGAATCACAGTTGTCTCATCTGAAAATAAAAAGGATATTTATTATTTCTTCCAGATGAGGTGTCACTGACTGAGGGGATTAGTTTAGACAATTAACTTAACTTAGACTAGCATGCTAGTCCCAGTATCCAGCTATCTAGTGAGAGCTTTGTGAACTCTTGAGTTTCTCCTTCCATCTGAGTTCCAGAGAGCTGGGACTCAGAGCCTATCCACTTTTGATGCTTAGTTGTATAGACAGAAAGGGCTCCCAGACCCATGAAACTCCAAATTTCCCTTGAACCCAGAGTGGCATGGCAGCAGCTCAAAGGGCCTCTCTCCTGGAGCATTCATTCCACAATGCACAGTCTGCCACTCCTAGACAAGGACACGCTTTGCTGAAAGTACTTGTTAATAGGTCCTTGGTCAAGGAGATAGCAATCAGGACTTTGCAAGTCACCAGGGGACCCATGAGGCAATGGTTGGGAAATAGGGTATGATGTACAGATAACAAAGGGCTATAATTAGCACATTCAGTGTGGAACACATGCAATGGCACATGTTGATGTCTTTCAACCCATCAACCCATCAAGACAATTCCTGAGTCTTCGAGCTTAAGAAGGTCCAGTCTTTGCATAGTGTAGTCTAGAAATTTCCTTGCTTGCATGGAGAACAAATAAAAACACCAACTCAGCTTATCTGTGTGTCTGCCAAATCCAAATTCAAGGAGTTAAAGTAAATTGGCATTTACTATTTTTCTTGGTCTTTAATTTTTTTATTTATTGGTCTATTTTATTGAGGAATAACTTACATTCAGAAAAGTTAGCAAAGGTGAAATGTCCAGCTTACTACACTTTTACATATATAAAAAACTACCACCTAGCTCTGAATATTCAACATTTCTTGTCCCCAAAGGACTCCCTTGTGTCCCCCAAAACTATGTGTTGCAAATCCTAACCCCTAAACTACCAGCTGTTCTGCGGGAGAAAGATGAGGCTTTCTGCTCCCGTAAAGATTTACAGCCTCGGAAACCCTGTTCAGGGTCGCTATGAGTTGGAACCAACTCCTTGGCACATAACCACCACCATATAGTGGTTATCAAGGAGCTCTGGTAGCCTAATGGTTATGAGTCGGGCAGTTCAAAACTACCAACCATTCCTTGTGAAAAAGATGAGGCTTTCTGCTTCCATAAAGAGTTACAGCCTCGGAAACTCTGTACAGTGTCACTATAAGTCAGAAACGACTCCAGAGCCCACCACCATCATCACCATCACCACTACCATGGTGGTTATCAAGGAGTCCTACTATGGCACAGCAGGTTAATACCCTGGACTGCAAGGTTGGTTTGAAATACAAGGTTGGCCTTTCAAAATCACCAACCACTCCTCAGAAACCCTATACAGCATCACTAAGAGTTGGAACTGACTAGATGGCATTTAACATATTGTCACATGAGAAAGCTGTGGTAGTCTGCTTCTGTAAAAGATTCACAGCCTTAAAAACCCAATGGGATAGTCCTACTCTCTTCATTGAATGGCTATGTATTAGAATTTGACAATGGCAGTGGGTTTTGTTTGTTTTGCTTTAGTGGTTACAATCCTGCTCAAATGAGTTGTCTTTGTTATGTTAATAAGTATGAGTGTAGGGTGTGTTTTAAATCAATGTCTTTTGAGATTAAAAACAGCAGATGAAGCAAGCAAGCAGTTGTGGGTGAAGATAGGTGCCCTGTCGCTTGAAGAAGCAAGAGTCTTCCCTTAGGAAAAGCCTTGCCCTGGAGCAAGCACACTGAATTCAGACTTCTGGTCTCCTAAACTGTTCATTAAAACCATTTATTTGTGGTATTCTGTATGGAAGCACGATACAGCTAAGACACCTCTCAGTCACTTCACACAGTAGTAGCCACTGCTTTTACTTCAGTCTCCATAGATCAGTTGTATACTTCTGAAGTTCCTATGAATAGAATTATGTCACATGTACTCTTTTGTATAAAGAATCTTGGTGGCATTGTGAGTTAGGCTTTGGACTGCTAAGTGCAAGGTCTGAAGTTCAAGCCCATCAACTTCTCCTTGGAAGAAAAATGAGTTGTCTGCTTCTCCAGTACTGCAACAGTTTGTCGAAAGATTTCAATTTGTATTCCGTGCATTCCTGGAGCCTTGTTCTTTGCCAATACCTTGAGTCTTGAACCTCTGTAAGTTGTCTGTCAATGTATGCTTGCAGTCATTTCTTTATTACCTTTAGTAAAACTTTACTTGGATGGCGTATCAAAGACATTGTTCAATGATTTCCGCATTCCATTGGGTCACCTCTCTATGGAATGGGCACAAATACAGATCTCTTCCAATCAGTTGGCTAGATAGTTGTCTTCCAAATTTCTTGGCAGAGCTAAGTGAGTGAGTGCCTCCTGTGCCACCTCACGTTTTTGAAAGATTCCAATTTTTATTCCTCCTGTAACCTTGTTCTTTGCCAATTCCTTCAATGAACCTTGAACTTCTTCCTTCAGTATCATTGGCTCTTGATCATATGTTACCTCTTAAAACAGTTGAACATCAACCATTTCCTTTTGGTACAGTCACTCTGTGTATTCCTTACATCCTCTTTTGATGCTTTCTGCATCATTCAATAATTTGCCCAGAACCTCCTTCATTAATGAAAGTTGAGGCTTGAATTTTTTCGTCAGTTCCCCCAGCTTGAGAAATGCTGAGCGTGTTCTACCCTTTTGATTTTCTGACTCCAGATCTTTGCATATTTTGCTATAGTATTTGACTTTGTCTTCTTGAGCTGACCTTTGAAATTTTGTATTCAGCTCTTGTACCTCCTCATTTCTTCCACTTGCATTAGCATCTCTACACTGGAGAGCAAGATTAAGTGTCTCTCCTGACATCTATTTTGACCTTTTCCTTCTTTCTTGTCTTCTTAATGACTTTTTACTTTCTTCCTGTATGATGTTCTTGATGTCATCCCACAACTCTTCTGGTCTTCGGTATTTAGTGTTTAATGTATCAAATCTGTTCTTCGGATGATCTCTAAATTCAGGTGGAGTATATTTAAGGTCATATTTTGGCTCTTGTAGACTTGTTTTCATTTTCTTCAGCTTCAGTTTGAAGAAAAACATGGCATCAGAGTTGGAGGAAGACTCATTAATAGCCTGCAATACGCAGATGATACAACCTTGCTTGCTGAAAGTGAAGAGGGCTTAAAATACTTACTGATGAAGATCAAAGACCACAGTCTTTGGTATGGATTGCATCTCAATGTAAGGAAAACAAAAGTCCTCACCACTGGACCAATAAACAACATTCTTATCAAAGGAGAAATGATTGAAGTTGTCAAGGACTTCATTCTTCTTGAATCAAATATCAACACTCATGGAAGTAGCAGTCAAGAAATCAAATGATGTATTGCATTAGGCAAATCTGCCACACAAGACCTTTTTAAAGTGTTGAAGAGCAAAGATGTCAGCTTGAGGACTAATGTGCGCCTGACCCAAGCCATGATATTTTCAATAACCTCATATGCATGTGAAAGCTGGAGTGTGAATAAGGAAGAGCATTGAAGAATTAATTGATGCTTTTGAGTGATGATGTTGGAGGAAAATATTGAAAGTGCCGTGGGGTACCAGAAGAATAAACAGATCTGTACTGGAAGAAGTGCAGAGAGATTGCTCATTGGAGGCCAGAATGGCCAGACTCAATCCAGCAATATAAATAATTTTGACTTATATTGTTAAAACATACTTACCTATACTGTTAAAAGATGTATATTTCTTGACTCCACAACTGTATTCTTAGGATTTTTAGCCCAAGAAAGGAATCCTGGTGTGGCTTTGTAGGACTGCTAATTGGAAGGTTGGCTGTTCAAACTCACCTATTACACCTCAGAAACCATATACAGGGTCACTATGAGTCAGAGTTGACTCAATGGCACCATGTAACAATAACAATGGCTCAAGAAGATATTTAAGATTATGTGTTGGGAACTGTGTGCAAAGGTACTTACTGTAATAATATATGTCATCAGAAAAAAACTGATTCCTCGTTATTGGTCTGACAAAGAGTTAAATAAATTATGCCATTTTTTGTTGTTGTTAAGTGCTGTCAAGTAGGTTCCAATTTATAGCGACCCTGTATAGGGTTTCTAAAGAGCAGCTGGTGGGTTTGATCTGTTGGCTTTGTGGATTGAAGACCAGTGTTTCTCCTACAGCATATTTAAGCTCAGGCTGAAGCTGAAGAAAATGAAAACAAGTTCATGAGGGTCAAAATATGGCCTTGAGTATATTCCACCTGAATTGAGAGACCATCTCAAGTACAGCTTTGATGTATTGGACACTAACTGCCAAAAATCAGAAGAGTTGTGGGGTGACGTCAATAACATAACACCTGAAGAAAGCAAAAGGTGATTTAAAAGATAAGAAAAAAAGACAAGAGCAAAATGGATGGCAGAAGAGACTGTGAAATTTTCTCTTGACCATAGGAATGATTAAGCAAAGGAAAGAAATGATGAAGTTAAAAAGCGGAACAAAAAATTTCAAAGGGTACCTAGAGAAGACAAAGGAAAATGTTATAATGAAATCTACAAAGATCTGGAAAGACATGCTCAGCATTTCTCAAGCTGAAATAATTGAAGAAAAAATTCAAGCCTTGATTTGCAATATTGAAAGATTCTATGGCAAAATATTGAATGATACAGGAAACATTGAAAGAAGAATAGAACACACAGAGTCTCTGTACCAAAAAGAGGTGGCTGCTATTCAGTCATTTCAAGAGGTAGCAAATGACCAAGAACTGATGGTTTTGAAAGAAATCCAAGCTGCACAGAAGGTGTTGGCAAAAAACAAGCCTCCAGAAATTGATGGAATACAAATTGATATGTTTCAACAAACTGTTACAGGTCTGGGGGTGCTCACTCATCTATGCCAAGAAATTTGAAAGAGAGTTACCTAGCCAACCAATTTGAAAAGATCCATATTGTGCTCACCCCAAAGAAAGGTGACTCGCACAATGTGGAAACATTGAATAAGATCATTAATATCACATGCAAGTAAAATTTTGCTGAAAATAATTCAAGAATGGTTACAGCAGTATATTGACAGGGAGCTGCCAGAAATTCAAGCTGGGTTCAAAAGAGTACTTGGAGCAAGGGATATCATTGCTGACATCAGATCAATCTTGCCAGAAAGCAGAGAATACCAGAAAGATGTTTACCTGTGCTTTATTGACTGTGCCAGGGTTTTTGACTATGGATTGTAACAAACTGTAGATAACATTTCAAAGCATGGAAATTCCAGAACACTTAATTGCACTCATGAGGAATCTGTACACAGCCCACGAGGCAATTAGAACATAATAAGGCGATACTGAATGGTTTAAAATCAGGAAAGGTGTGTACTGTACATACTTATTCAATATTATGTTGAGCAGATAATCAAAGAAACTGGGTTATAGGAAGAAGAGTGTGGCATCAGGATTGTAGGAAGACTCATTGACAACCTGAAATAGGCAGATGACACAACCTTGCTTGCTGGAAGTGAAGAAGACTTGAAATACTTACTGATGAAGATCAAAAACTAAAACCTTCAATATGAATTACACTCCACTGTAAAGGAAAAAAATGAAAATCCTCACAACTGGACCAATAAATAAAATCGTGGTGAATGGAGAAAAAATTGGAGTTGTCAAAACTTATTTTACTTGGACACACAATCAACACTTTTGGAAAAAGTTAAGAAATCAAACATGTTTTGAATTAGGCAGATCTGCGGCACAAGACCTCTTTAAAATGTTAAAGAGCACAGGTGTACCTGAGCCAAGTCACGATATTTTCAATTATCTCATAAACATTGAACACTGAATAAAGAAAACTGCAAAAGAATTGATGCTTTTGAATTATGGTGCTGAAGACAAATATTGAAAATACCATGGACTTCCGGAAGAACAAAAAATCTGTATCGTAGGCAGTATAGCCAGAGTCCTCCTTAGAAGCCAGGATGGTGAGACTTCATCTCTTGTACTTTGCACATGTTACTAGGAGGGATTGGTCCATGGAGCAGGACATCACGCTTGGTAAAGTGGAGGATCAGTGAAAAAGAGGAAAACCTCCAATGAGATGGACTGACACAGTGGCAGCAACACTGGGCTCAAACATAACAATTGTGAGAATGGCACAGAACAAGGCAGTGTTTCATTCTCCTGTGCCTATGGTTGTTAAGAGTCAGAGCCTACTCGACAGCATCTAACAACAACAACAAGAATCCATTAGTTGGTTATGAAATCAATTTAGAGAGCCATATTCAACATTTAAAAACTAAGAAAATACTTTAGATTTTTAAATTCCAAAATGCATTCACTACTAAGGGAATTGCTCCATGAAAACTCTGTGGTAGTATATTAAGTGGGATAACACACACAAATCAATCACATAAACCATGGGGTCAAGTTAATGGGAGCTTAATGAAATGGCACAGGTCCTTGGTTAAGCATTTGGCTGTTCATTGTAAGGTTGGAAGTTTGAACCCACTCAGTGGTGTCCTGGGAGAAAGACCTGATGATCTGCTTTCTTGATTACAGTCACTAAAACCCTAGAGGGTAGTCTACTGTGTCTCGTGGGCTCTCTATGCAGTGGAATCCATGGCATTCAACAACAATAAGGAAATAACAGAGCCCTGGATGGTGCAAATGGTTAACATACTCAAGCTGCTAACCAAAGGATGGAGGTTTGAGTCCACCCAGAAGCACCTAGGAAAAAAGGCCTGGCTATCTACTTCCAAAATATTAGCTGTGAAGCACAATTCTAATCTGGCACACATGGGGTCACCGTGACTCAGAGTTGGCTTGTCAATTGCATTTCGTTTTAATGAAATGAATGAGATGTGCCTTCACAGATGGCTAGAGGGGAGTTCTGGGCTTCCAGATCATGACCTAAATGTATTCTATCCCCAGTTGAGGGTTGCCTCTTTTTGGTGGTCGTTGTCCTCTCTGTTCTAAATATCTCTAGAGATTATTCTGGGTTGGTGGCCATTTGAGACACACATACATTTGATGTAGCAATTTTAGGAACTTCCCTGTTAGATGGTGGCCGTGTAATTTTCAACCTGATCTCAGCAGTCTGGGCTAGGAGAATATCTGGGATACAGGCTCTTATCTCCACCTTCTTATTGTCAAATGTCTGCCATGCCCCTGTGGGCCCAGGCTTTTCCTTCCCTCCATGTACCATATCTCTGCAACTGAAGATAAGAATCTTAGTCTGCCCAATTTGAGACTTCCAAGCATGCCATTTCTGACTCTATTGGGTTTGAAAGTGGGATTTTATTTGCATACCTATTTTATACCGCTGTGTGTAGTGGACTACAGTGCTCATTAATGTGGTTAAGGATCAAAACAGCATCTGAGGATACTTGCATGAGAGGAAAAGAAAAAGGGATGCCAGGGTTTAGATCCCTGAGACATTATTAACATGTTTAAGGGACGGACAGAGGAAGGTGAACATGCAAAGAGATCTGAGAAGGAATGGATGAAGGTGTAAGAGGAACTCAGGAAGATGTTTATGCAAAATGCTCCTGCTTTCCTATAAAAAAAATGATCTGTCTATAATCTAACTATCATTTGAAAGATATGGGCAAAAATGATGACAATGGATACCTTTGATGAGTAGGATTATGGATTATCTGCCTATGAATGTATATAGGCTGTAATGTATGCCTAGATATCTAATGTGTAAATTAGCATGTATAACTTTTTGAAAAACAAAACACAATAATACATTTTTAAAAATCTGTTATCTGCTAGTGCTCACAGCCAGACTAAGAACCCAATTTGCAACAATTTAAGGAGTGAAAACATTCACTGAAGCTATTCTATTGCATGCATTTAAATCAATACTTGTGCCCCTAAGTAATTTGCAGCAGAGAATTTCACTTAAAGAAAAGTTACTGATTGATCCCCCAAAGGAAGTAAACAGGTGTAGACATATGGATGGTGCTTGCCTTGTGGGTTTTGTGTAGGCTAAATTTTGTTTTTAAATTTCCATTTAAGATATTGGAAGTAAGTTTGATTTGATAAAGTGCTAACCAGTTGGTTCTGACTCATAGCCACCCTGTTTCTGAGGAGTAGTTGGTGGGTTTGACTTACCACTTTGTGGCTCTAATCAATCTTGCGATCCAGTGCTTAATACTACAGTGACACACCAGGAAAATCAGAAATAATCAAAAAATAAATGGAACTCATAAAGATTGATATCGTAGGCATCAGTGAGCTGACATAGACTGGTATTGGCCATTTTAAACTGGGCAATCCTATGGTTTACTAAGCCTGGAATGACAAATGGAAGAGGAATAGTGTCTCAAAATGGCAGAGAAGGCAGAGACTTTGAGCCAATACTTTGTAACAAAGTCACGGCAGGCCCAAGTGAAATGGATACAAATGGAGATTCTGGAGCATCAGAGGCTAGGACAGAGAGATGGACTGAGTGCTAGAAAAGCAGGTATGTTGTAGGCTGGCATGGAACAGCATGGTCCTCTTGAGCTTAAGCAGTCTGCAGGTACAGGACATGACTGGAGGTGGGCAGGAAGGGGGTACAGTTCTCCCTTGTACCTGTGTCCTCCTAGTAGCCAGGGGTATGGCCAGATCCATCAGCTAGTGGTACCCCACTATATACAGAGTCAGAAAATATAATACCAGAAATGGTATCAAAGCTACCTGATAAAGAATTCAAAAGAATACTCTTTAGGCACCTTCAACAAATTGGGATACTGATCAAGAAAGCAGCAGATGAAATCAAGGAAAACAGACAAAATTATATATGACTTTAGAAAACAGACTGACAAAATAAAGAAAATAATGGGAAGCATACAGAAACAGCAATTAGAAACCCAGATGATTAACACCAAGATTTCAGAAATAGGTAATACAGTGAAAGGATGAAGAAGTAGAATTGAAGTAATAAAAGGTAAAATTACAGAGCAGAAACCATGCAAACAAGAAGACAATCAAATGACTTTTATAAAACTCTGAGAGAAAAAAATTGGCAACAAAGAATCATACACCCAGAAAAATTGTCCATCAAATATGACAATGAAATTAGGTCATTTTCAGATGAACAGAAATAAAAAGAATTTTTTTAAATTACAGACCAATCTTATAAAAAAATGCTAAATGTAGTTCTTTGGACCAACAACAGTATACAACAATTTGAGGCTAGCATATATGACAATATTACCTAGAACTTAATCTAGATACATAAGTATTCTAAGTAAAGAGACTTACAAGACTGAAAATAGAGAACCAGAGATAAATTGCAACAACAACAACAACAAATCCCTTAAAGTAAACAGAAAGAATAATGTAGTTACAGAACTTCCAAACGAAGAGACTATTAAGTAGATTTCTAGAAAAATAAAATAAACAAACCTAACTATAACCCTAAAAAGTAGACCAAGCCTTACTCATAGCTCATCCCTTACCCCTAACATTGACCGTAGTCCTAACCATAACCCTAACACTAAATGACGCCCGAGGCCTAGACTAGACCTAGCTAAAGTTCTACCCTAACCCTCACTCCTTACTCTTACTCATCCCCTACCTTTTGCCTATTAAAAGAGCATTTCAAGATCTATCTTGAAATACAATGCTATATGTGATAGGAAATTTATCCATATACCTGAAAGGAAGACTAGTTAATATCACTATTATTCAAGTTTATGCACCAACCACTAAAGGCAATTATTATGAAATCAAAGAAGTCTACCAACTTATTCAGTATGAAATTGATCAAACATGAAATCAAGATGCATTCATAATTACCAGTGGTTGGAATGATAATGTTGGAAACAAAGAGGAAGGATCAGTAGTTGGAAAATATGGTCTTGGTTATAGAAACAATGTTAGAGATCACATGATAGAATTTTCAAGACCAGTGACTTAGTCATTCATTGAAAATATCCTTTTCCAACTACATAAAAGGCTATTTATACATGTGAACATCACCAGATGGAATAAACAGGAATTGAATTGACTACATCTCTGAAAAGAGATGACAGAAAAGCTCAATATCATCATTCAAAGGACAGGAGTGGCTTTGTAACAGACAATTAACTGCTTACATTCAAGTTCAGGTTGAAGCTGAAGAAAATTTAAACAAGTGCACAAGAGCCAAAATATGACCCTGAATAAATTTCACCTGAATTTCGAGACCATCTCAAGATTTGATGCAATAGCCACTAATTACCAAATACCAGAAGAGCTGTGGGATGATACCAAGAACACTATACATGAAGTTATCATTAAGAAAACAGGAGAGAAAGAAAAGACTAAAATGGATGTCAAAAGATACTCTGAAACTTGGTCTTGAGTGTATTGTTGTTGTTGTTAAGTGTCATAGACTCAGTTCTGACTCATAGCAACCCTATATAGGGCTTCCAAGGAGTGACTGTGGGTTTGAACCACTGACCTTGCAGTATTAACTGATCTTATAGCCCAGTGCTTATCCTAAAATGCCACACCAAGACTCAAAAACTAAAGTAACTAAAGGAAACGAGGAAGTTAAAGAGATGAACAGAAAATTTCAAAGGGCAGTTCAAGAAGACAAAGGAAATTATTATTTCAAAAAATGTGCAAAAAAAAAAAAAAAAAAGTGCAAAGACCTGGAATTAGGAAACCAAAAGAGAAGAACACACTCAGTATTTCTTAAACTGAAAGAACCGAAGGAAAAATTGAAGCCTTGAGTTGCTTTATTAAATGATTCTATGGACAAAATACTGAATGATGCAGGAAACATTAAAAGAAGATGGAAGGAATACACAGAGTCACTAACTACCAAAAAGAATTAGTCAGTGCTCAACCATTTCAAAAGGGAGAATATGATCAAGAATTGAAGGCATTGAAGGAAGAAGCCCAAGATGCACTGGTGAAAAACAAGTCTCCAGGAATTGACGGAATACAAATTGAAATGTTTCAACTAAGTTATGCAGCTTTGAAGGTGCTTACTCATCCAAGACAATAAATTTGCAAGATAGTTACCTGGACAACCAATTGGAAGAGACCCATATTTGTGTTCATTCCATAGAAAGGTGACCCAATGGAATGCAAAAATCATTGAACAATATAATTAACAACACATTAATGATGTTAAATTTTGCTAAAGATGATTAAAAATGATTGTAACAGCACATTGACAGGGAGCTGCCAGAACTTGAAGTCAGATTCAGAAGAAGACTTGGAATGAAGGCTATCACTGCTGACATCAGATGGATCTTGGCTAAATGCAAAGAATACCAGAAAGATGTTTACTTGTGCTTTACTGACTACACAAGGGCATTTCACTGTGTGGATACCATTAAAAAAAAAAAAAAATGTGTATTCTAGGACGCTTAATTGTGTTCATGATGAATCTGTTCATAGACCAAGAAGTAGTTGTTCAAACAGAACAAGGGGATTCTGTGTGGTTTAAAATCAGGAAAGGTGTGGATCAGGGTTGTATTCTGTCACCATATTTATTCGATCTGTATGCTGAGTAAATGATCCAAATAGCTGGATTAGATAAAGATGGTGGCATAAAGATTGGAGGAAGAGTCATTAAAAAAATGCAGATGACATAACCTTACTGGCTGGAAACAGAGGACTTAAAATATTTACTGATGAAGATCAAAGACTACAGACTTCAGTATAGACAGACTGCACCTCAATGTAAAGAAAACAAAAATCCTCACAACTGGATGAATAAATAATATCATGATAAATGAAGAAAAGATTGACATCTTTAAAGTGATTCATTTTGCTTGGATCCACAATCTATGCTGATGGAAGCAGCAATTAAGAAATCAAATGACATATGTTGTTATTGTTGTTGTTAAGTGCCATCAAGTCGGGATCCGACTCATAGCGACCCTGTACAGGGTTTCCAAGGAGCAGCTAGCTGGTGAGTTAGAACTGCTGCCCTTAACGGCCCAAACCGACGTTGCAGTTTACCGCATTAACCGGCAACGCCACACCAGAAGTCACTATATAGCACTAGGCAAATCTGCTGCAAAAGACTTGTATGAAGTGTTAAAGAGCAAAAATATCACTATGAGGACTAAGGTATCCCTGACCCAAACCAGAGTATTTTCAATGGCCTCATATATATGTGAAAGTTGAACAATAAATCAAGGAATACCGTAGAAAAATCTGTAAGGCCCCTAAAAACGGACCCTATCCTGGTGAGAGACCCCTAAAAAGATCAACAGGACTCGAGTTCACTGCAATAGCAAGAGGTTTATATTTTTTCCCAACGCGTTGGGGTCTACCTTCATAAAGCCTCTCTGCAGGGAGGTGAAGGCCACCCCAGCTTGTTAGTTTCCCTACCTTTTAGAGGATTTTATCAGCTGTAGTGCATCATCAGCTGCAGTGAGTATAAACAGATTGGCTTTTGCTATTGCGGTGACTGATTGCATATGAGGGGAAACTGGGGAAATTCCAATGATTCTGAGGGCGGCCTGACCTTACTGTTTTTCTCTAAAATTTCCTGGCAGCTGGGCCTAGTCACATTTTTGATAAGCTAAGGCCTAGGTGTTTTTAGATGGATCCCAAAACCGGGCTAAAGTTTGGTCAAGACAGTTTCTTTCCTTACAAATCGATACATTTGCATTATGGTATTGGCAAAGAAAACTGAATGTGCCAAGGCCTGCCAGAAGAACAAACAAATCTATTTTGAAAGAAATACAATTAGAATAGAAGCCAGAATGGTGACACTTCATCTCTAGTTCTTTGTACATGTTGTTAGGAGGGACCAGTCCCTGGAGAAGGCCGTCATGTTTGGTAAAATGGAGTGTCAACCCAAAAGAAGTCCCCCAAACAAATGGATTGACATGGTAGTAGAAACAACGGGCTCCATCATAACAAGTGTGAGGATAGCACAGGACTGGGCAGTGTTTCCTTCTTTTGTCCATAGGGTCAATATGAGTCTGAACTGATTCAACAGCATCTAACAACATTGTGCAAACAGCCAACTGCTTGGCTAGTAACCAAAAAGTCCACCCAGAAATACTGACAAAAGAGAATCCTGGTGAATTACTTATGAAAATTCAGCCATTGAAAACCCAATGGAGCAGTTCTACTTTGACACACATGAGGTCTCGTGAGCCAGAATCAACTCAGTAGCACCTGGTGAGTATTCTAGGTAGAAAAGATGGAGACATCATGTCCAGTTGTTTATGGTCCTGGGGACTCTGATATTGGCACTTTTGTGCAATTTCAAAATGGTGTGTCTTTCTTTGCATTCAAGCGTGAGTAAGATCTCAGGCCCCACGTGTTCCCTGGAAGGTACCCCTGTGGAGGATACAACTTCCCAACTGCAAGTGGGAGCCCTGGATGAGATAGCTGACCTGATTGAAGATGTAATCTTTGCGAGACCACAGGGAGGGAGTCACCAGGATTATCCATAGATGTGGGTGATCTGTGCAGACAGTCCCACCAAAGAGGTGGACTGTGTCTGGGTGTGTGACTCTGTCCTAAACTCTTACAACCAGTGTGTAACCACAGTTCCATTTGATTAGTCCAAAACCACAGTGGAACTGACCAGACATCTGACAAGGGTTTAGGAAGGAGAGGCTTGAACAGGGTTGTTGACAAATATTGCCCAATGGGTTCCACAATACCCTATGTGAACCTTGAGATCCTGGAAGATGCTAGTCACAGACCAGTATGTCTTAATAATGCTTTGTCCCTGAGTTGGGAGAAGTGAATTTCACTTCTTTCTGAAGAGTTATAAAAGGAGAGAGAGCAGTTGGATAAGTGGTAATTTTGGATAAATGATCCCTCTGTTTGCGAAGGCATAAGGGCCAGGGCCATGTGAACAGAACTGAGCTCTTTCCTCTTAAATGAAGTGACACTCGAATAATGATGTTGGCCAGTACTGTCCCTAATTGAGTTATAATTAAAGCACTTCTAGGAAGAATAAAGTTAAGACTCTGTTCTCCTTGCTTAATTAAATTTAGGTTAGCATATCTGGAGAATTCTTATCCCACATTTCTCATTGTCTAAAGAGGGATTTCAAAATTGTACATTGTTGCTTAATGGATGAAGTTTAAGAATGGCACAAGGGTTTGCTTCTCTCTAATTATAAATAGTTAATTGTACAAAGAATCTAATTAGGTTGCCACTGGAGGGAGATGGAAGTGAAGATGAGATGGATCTCTTCATTAGGTATGGTTCTGAGGAATGAGGGACAGGTAGTTTTGTGGGGTTCTGGCGGCTTCCAGTGAAGCAATCATATATATTAAATATATATTTGGGATATTACATCT
>NW_006408641.1:6661319-6662295 GCF_000296735.1 Chrysochloris asiatica
AAAAAAAAAAAAAAAAAGCATATCTGAGGTAGAGAAAAACAAGGAACCAATCGAATCCTAAACCATAAGGTGCTGATAGCAAATTCCAAATCTCATCTGAGAAGGCAGTTCAGCGGGCGCTGCAATAGTTTGTAGAAGATTGTGTGGCGTCCAAATTCAGGTCTACCACATACAAGTTCTGTGGCCTTGGGCAATGTACTGAATCTGTTCATGACTCAATTTTCTCCTCTGTGAAATGGCATGTACCTCTCAGCGTTTTCAAGACAATCAAGTGCTTAGTTCAGGGTTTGACTTGTGTTTCATGCTACAAGTTGAAATCAACTCAACAGCTACCGGTTTGACTTGTTTTTTGTTGTTGTTCTTATGATTATTTAAAAGAGCACAGGTCGTAAGGTGGGTTGTGTCTTGGGCTGTTCACTACAAGGTCATCAGTTTGAATTCACCAGCAGCTCCAGGGGAGAAAGATGAGGCTTTCTGCTCCTACAAATATTTACAGTCTTAGAAACCCTATACAGGGTCACTGTGAGTTGGAACTGATTCCACGACATACAACAGCAACAGCATGATTATTTAAGGACTACTTTCTGAGGAGTTCTGAAATGGTGGCCCCCACAAACCTATCTAAACTTCATTGGAAAAGGTTTTGTTTTCTACTTATCATCTCTTGGGCTCAGTCCTCAGGGGTGCACCCTGAGAAACCACAGAGCAGTAAAAAACTTCCTGTCTATGTGCATGGGGTGGGCAGCCTGTTGGCAAAGCTTTATTCTTTGTGGTATCTCCAGAGGGCTGAGACTGGGGCTGGCTTGCCTCTGCTTTCTGGAGCTAGGAATACCATGGTGCCTAGGGACTGTCACTGATCTCACCTGGATAGTCCCCGTTGCCCTCCTCATTGCTCCTCAAGGATATTTGCTAAATAAACAACCAACTGATGGGAGAATCCAGAGGTGCTCAACTGGGGCTACTTTTTTTTTTTTTT
>NW_006408641.1:6665395-6692612 GCF_000296735.1 Chrysochloris asiatica
AAAAATCAATAGATTTCTTGCTTCTGCCACAAATTCCCCCAGCTGTGAGCTTCCAACCTTCTAAGTATTCCTTTATATGTGGTTCAGAGTTCTGGGACCGGCCTCTGAGCCTGCTTGGTCGGGTATTCTGTGTTGTTGTTGGCGGAGCTCTCTCCTATACGTCCACCCGATCCGCCATCTTGTTTGTTCCTTGGGGCTACTTTTGATGCAAGGAGACAGTTCAGAATATCTGGAGATACTGACACAATCGGAGTGGAGGGGGATGGGTGTTCTAGTGGGTAAAGGCCAGGAATGCTATTAAACATACATCATACAACACCCCCACCACGAAATATTATTGTTGTTATTAAGTGTCAGGTCGGTTCCAATTCATAGTGACTTTGCATAAGCTTTCTGAGACTGTAAGTCTTTACAGGAGCAGAAAGGCTCATTTTCCTTCTGCCCACAAAAGACAGTTATGGTTAAGTGCCATCAAGTTGGTTCTGACTCATAGCGACCCTGTATAGGGTTTTCAGGGAGTGGCTGGTGGATTTGAACCATTGACCTTGTGGTTAGCAGTCCAGTGCTTATCCTACAGTGCCACACCAGGACTCCACAAAGGATTATCCTGTCCAAAATGTCAATAGTGCTAAGATTGAAAGCTTAAGGAGTAACCTGTCCTTTGTCCAAGGCGCCAAGCCTGGCAGTACAGTCTCTAATGGCACCTCAGCATGGTACAACTCAAACTGAAGATACGTACTTCCAAGCAGCCTCTATCTGCATCCACCACTAGGTCTCCTTTACAGGGGGCCCCATTTGCACTTCCTTCCTGGAAAAGGGTGTCAGAGTTTTATGCCCAAATTGACCTGGGAGTGTTTTCTCAGTTTGGCCACCAGAGGGCGATGTAGGGATGCTCTTCCAGGAACTCTTTCCCCCAACGCAGAACTTGACTCCCAGGGGTGTCATTCACTCCTGGTCCCTTTAGGAGTCTTCAGATGAGGAAATTTGAGAAAAGGGAGGGATGATCTTAAGGGCGGATTCAATATCCCCTACTTGCTTAGCAATTCTCTGATCTTCCTTCCCAAAGAAATTGAGATTTGTCCCTTCCACCTCCCAATGATCCATGTAAACAGGATGAAACGTTCAGTATCTTGTGTCATCCTCACAATTGTTGACATATTTGAGTGAATTCTTAGGACAATTGTGCCAGTCCATCTCATTGAGGGCTTCCCTGGTTTTCACTGACCCTCTATTTATCAAACAGTCTGTCCTTTGTGACAACTGATCTTTCCTGATGTGTCCAGAGTAAGCCAGTGCAGTGCTCGCTTCAACAGCACATATACAAAGCAAGCAAGCCTAGGTCTCACCAACCTTGTTCTAGGAACACTCTAGTATATATTTCTTCTAAGACTGATTTGCTAATCTAGTGAGTATTCTGAAGAGTTACTTGCTCCCGCATTATAAAACTGCATTCTGTCATTCTTGTCTGTAGACAGAAAGAAGCTCATGTGATGGGAAATGAGAAGATGCATAGACAGAGGAACTTTGTAGGGAATCTCCTGCCAATATTATCTTGATGCACTGCTTCAGGTGCTCAAGTTGCTAAATGAAATGTTGGTGGTTCAAGTTCATCCAGAGGCATCTTGGAAGAAAGTCCTGACAATCTACTTCCAAAACATAAACCACTGAAAATCCCATGCCATGGACACTGTTTAGTGGCACACTGGCTTCTTCTACCCACTGTTGTTGTTAGGTGCCACTGAGTCAGTTCCAACTTATAGTGACCCTGCCGGTCCTGAGCCATCCTCACAATTGTTGTTATATTTGAGCTCACTGCTGCTGGCACTATGCCAATCCCTCTCGTTGGATGTCTTCCTCTTTTTTGCTGACCCTTCACTTTACCAAGCATAATATCCTTCTCCAGGAACTGGTGTCTCCTGATAATACATTATAAGTATGAGAGATGGAGCCTCGCCATCCTTGCTTCTAAGAAGCATCCTGGCTGTACTTCTTCCAACCAGATTTGTTGGTTCTTCTGGAAGTCCGTGGCTCCTTTAATATTCTTCTTCAGCACCATAACCAAACACATTAATTCTTCTATTTATTGTCCAACTTTCACATGCATATGAACCAATTGAAAATGCCATGACTGGGATCAGGCACACCTTAGTCCTCCAACTGATATCTTTTCTCTTGAACACTTTAAAGAGGTTGTGTGCAGCAGATTTGCCTACTGCAAGACATTATTTGATTTCTTGACTGCTGCTTCTATGAGTGTTGATTGTGGATCCAAGCAAAATGGATGCCTACTATGACACACGTGGAAACAACCTGAGTCAGAACCAGCTGAATGAACTGATGGTATATATGACCATACCACCCTGACAGGACATTTTAGAGAGGTTTGGTAGCTGACCCAATGGCATACAGTTAATCAAGTCCAGTTCTCCCATGACATCATGGAGGCTTTTATTCATCCCTAGCGGGAGTGGACTGGCTGCTGGCTACATGCAGGGTATGGTCTCCTCTAGTGAGGGGAGACACTAACAGGACAGGAGCTGGGAGAGCAGGCGCAAACCTGGTCTCAGACCATGCTAGTTAAGCTACTTCCTTGTATAATAAATCCCCATACTCCTGGGATTTAAGCAGGACTTTCGTCAGTTGCCATGAAATTTATGAAGTCATCTAAGGCAGCCCTAATGGGAGATCTGGCAGAAGGAATGTAAGAAAACTGGAGAGGCTGAGCTCTTGGGTTCTGCCTAGGACCAGAAGGACCCAGTGTGTCTTCCCTGGAGACTCTGGGCCAGTGGAGTTTCTGTGCATCCAAAGTTAAGAGTGAACTAAAGGAAAAGGGTTCTTATTTCATAGCTCTTTAACTGGACCACCGAGTATATTGTGTGTGTTTGGGAGTGTGTGCATATTGTAGCGGTACGTATATACTGGGTATGCATAAGTATGTATGCATCTATGCACTGCTTCAATGATTCCAGATTATGAATGTGCTTCACATTCCCTACCAATCATTCATTGTCCTGTTGGCTATTCTGGAGCTGAACATTTACCGCACAATGTTAAATGTTGCCAGTAGAGGGTGGTGGAGGTCCACTGCAGGAAGAAGGGGCTTCTCTTCCAGGAGCCTGGGTGCTTTGCATTCTTCCTGCTCTTGAGGTGTGTCTCACACCCAGGGGCGCCCTCATCTCCCCGAAGGCGTTTCAATGCCATCCCTAAGGGGCAGCTTTGTGGAGAGTCTGCAGGCCTCTCCTGGAAACCCCATTTGGTTTCCAGAGATTTCAAGAGTGTCCCCTGGCTTCCTGGAGCTTTCTGCTGAGTCCCCCAAGGGTTCCAATTGTTGTTGTTATTAAGTGCCATCAAGTCGCTTCTGACCCATAGCGACCCTGTATACAGTTTCCAAGGAGTGTCTGGTGAGCTTGAACCACCAACCTTGGGGTTCAACCCAACCTTGCTGTCCAGTGCATTAATCCACAGCAAGCTTTCCAAAAAGTCCAAGAGCACTCCCTTTGCACAACTTCTTGGCAAATTTTGTTGGCACCCCAAGGGAAAGTTTGCTGCTTGGAAACCTCACCTGTGGCACTTCCTCAATGGCACTGCAGGATAATGCATTGGACCGAAAGGTTGCTTTGAATCGCAAGGTTGGCAGTTCAAACCTACCAGCTGCTCCTTGGAAACCCTATACAGGGTCTCTATGAGTCGGAATTGACTTGAGGACACCTGACAACAAACAATAGTGGGCTACAGCCACACCCTCTCCAACAAGGCTTCGCTCTCTGTATTGAGTGGGGTCTCCCAGATTTGTTTCTTCCTTGGGTACTTTACCTCAGCACTAGGATAGAGCTTGTACCGCGGCCTGCTACCTTATCATCCTTTAGAGTTCTCTCTACCTTTAGTAACCAATTCCCTGGTACTATATTTTTTTGTTGCTACTTAATAAATCTTTATTTAGCTTTTCTGTTTAAAATCCTGGGTGGTTTTTGTTCTCTTGTCTGGACCCTGAACGATACAGTGAAGGTTTTTTTGTCTTTCAATATCTGTCAGCTATTGGTATTCTTTTTGTGTTTGTCCTGCTTGTCGATGGCCTTGTTTGTAGAAATACATCAGAAAATGAATGCTTTTATTTCCCCAAGGACAGGAGACATGAGTCAGTGTGCTAAGTGGTTCCAATAAGTGACCCTGAAAATGCTTAGAACTGAGTAATATATACTGCTCCCCAAAAGCAATTCCTACAGTTTCAAATTTCAGTATTGAAACGATTACATTGATTATAGCACTAGGCAATTAGAGGTGGAGAAGTCACCTTTCCTTTCTAGGCCTCAGGATTGCCTTTTATAAAATGAGAATGCAAAATAAGGTTATTTCTAGGATACTTTCCAGTTGTTGTTGTTAAGTGCCATTAAGCTGGTTCTGATTCATAGCGACCCTGTATAGGATTTCCAAAGAGCAACTGGTGAGTTTGAACCACTGACCTTGTGGTTCAAACTGACCTTGCAGTCCAGTGCTTACCCTACAGCCCCACACCAGCTATTGTTGTTGTTGAGTGCCATGAAGTTGCTACCAACTCATAGTGATCCTGTATAGGGTTTCCAAGGAGCAGCTGGTAAGCTTGAACCATTGACCATACGGTTCACATTAGCTATAAAAGTTTTAAATTCCACTGCTGAATGTATGTTCCAGAATATTCTATGTTTTCTTATCATCCATAGAAGATGTAGAATCTTCAGTCTGGAATTTAAGGCTATCTAGGTACTGTGGGTTAATGTGCCAGACTGTATGTAGTCATTTGAATCGCAAGTTCGACGGTTCAAGCTCTCCAGTCGCTCCTTGGAAACCCGATACAGGGTTGCTATGGGTTGGATCCGATTCGACGGCACTTAACAACAACAACAGTTCCCTAGAACAGTGAAAGTTTTTGTTTTGTTTTGTTTTGTTTTCCCCAACGAATGTGCAACCACCCCTTGGAAGACTAACATAGCCTTTAGTGAGAATGAACACTGAGAGATTATCTAGTTGAATACTCACCTTCACAGAAGAAGCAATGTACACCCAGAATAATTCATTGGCTTGCCCAAGGTTATAGGTTATGGAAAAGTTATGACTAGAACCCATGTCACTGGGGTCCCAATTCAGTTTCCTGCACTCTATTGTTTGTATTGTTGTTGTTGTTGTTAAGTTCCATCGAGTCTGTTCCAACTCATAGCAAACTTGTATAGGGTTTCTGAGGAGTGACTGGTGGGTTTGAACAGCAAGGTCGACAATCCAGTGCTTATCCTATAGTGCCACAACAGGCCTCTCTAATGCCTTGTTTGTTCTTTTCTTGAAATCATGTCTGTGGCAGTAAGAAGAGAAGTTTCTATATTCCTGGAGCTTGGCAGTTTCTCATTTAAAGGAGAAATATACAAAAATGGAGGATACAAGTATTCTAAAGACCAGCTTTGCCTTTAGCTGATGGTGAATGCAAACTTGCTTCATGCAGTTCCTTAAACCAGAGCACTCTAAGGATGCTTTCACTAACACTGAATCTCTTACACTTGGTAAAATACACAAGCTCTTCACTGATTTTTGTTTCATCTAATCCAGTGCTTTTTAAGCTGGGGTGCCTGTGTCCCTCCAGAAATATTTAACAAAGTCCACAGACATTTTTGATGAGAAGGGGCCACTAATGGTATCTAGTAGGTAATGGTAAGGGATGCTGCTAAACACCACCTACCATGTACAAGACAGCCCCACAGCAAAGAAGTATCTGATCCAAAATGCCAATAGGTTGAGAAAACCTGGTCTACTTAAACATGTTTTTAAAAATCAAAGAACACAGAGCCGAAGAGAGGCAACCCCTATCCAGTGTGGCCATTACCCCTCCGCCTCTGACCAGTGGTCAGCCTGGCTCGGCTTAAACCCTTTGGAGAGGGCCAGAGGCCTCTCAACTGTGGAGCTTATTGGAGGATTTGATGTTTGGTTAATCTCAAGATTCATACAATGAGAAGAATTCTATACTATGCTCTTGTTTTTAATTGCACAAATAATTGTAATGTTGTTGTTGGTAAGTGCTGTTGAGTTAATTCTGACTCATAGTGACCCTGTATAGGGTTTCTAAGGAACAACTAGTGGTTTTGAACCGCCAGCCTTGTGGTTAGCAGTCCATTGCTGACCATACAGTGCCACACCAGTACTCCAATATTGTAATAGTAATGCTAGAAATTAAAAAGGAAATTATTCATCAGAAATTATTTCACTGTTCCAGATAACTTTTAATTTTCTTATGTTATAAACCATACATTGCTATATATACATTTAATTTTTATAGAGCCACAATCTATGTTTTTCATTTGACTTTTTTTTGCAAGCATGTTCCGGGTTGCAAAACTTGTTCTTTATTGGTGATAACAAAATAATATTCTCTTAGTTGAATGAATCCTTGCCCAGTTCTTAGATATTTAGGATGTCATCAATTTCTCCACTATGGTAGATAATACTGCCCCAGCTATCATTGGACAAGCAGATTTACCCACGTTTCTGATTTAATTCCAGTATGCTGTTACTGTTTTTGCTAGGTGCTATGAAGTTCCGACTCACAGGGACCCTATGCACAGTTGAACTGAACAATGCCCAGTCCTGCACCGTCTTCACAATTGTTACGTTTGAACCGATTGTTGCTGCCATTGTGTCAGTTCATCTTGGTGGCGGTCTTCTTTTTCACTGACCCTCTACTTTTTCAAGCATGATGTTCTTCTTTAGGGACTGTCTCTCTTAATAATATATCCAAAGAATAAGAGACAAAGTCTAGCCATTCTCACTTCTAGGAAGCATTCTGACTGTGCTTCTACCAAGACAGATTTGTTTGTTCTTCTAGTAGTCCATGGTCCATTCAGTATTCTTTGCCAACACCGTAATTCAAATGCATTGATTCTTCTAGGGTCCATGAAAAAATTCATTGTTCAACTTTCAAATGCATATGTTGTTGTTGTTGTTTAATGTAGTCAAGTCAGTTCTGATAATGATCTTGTATAGGGTTTCCAACAAGTGACTGGTGACTTTGAGCCACCGATCTTTTGGTTGAAAATACCATGGCTTAGGTCAGGTCCATCTCAGTCTTCAAATTGACATCTTTGCTTTTGAATACTTTACAGAGGTCTTTTGCAGCAGATTTGCCCAATGTAATACTTCATTTGATTTCTTGAGTGCTGTTTCCACGAGCAATGATTGTAGATCCAAGCAAATTAAGTCTTTGACAACTTCAATCTGTTCTCCCTTTATCACGATGTTACTTATTGGTCGAGTTGTGAAGATTTTTGTTTCCTTTATATTGCGGCACAACCCATACTGAAGTCTGTAGTCTTAGATCTGCATCATTAAGTATTTCAAGACCTCTTCACTTTTAGCAAGCAAGGTTGTGTCATTTGCATATCTCAGGTTGCTAATGAGTCTTCTTCCAATCCTGATACCATTTTCCTCTTCATATAAACCAGATTATTTGATCAACATTCAGATTGAATAAATATAGTAAAAGAATATAACCCTGGAGCACACTTTTCCTAATTTTAAGCCATTCCGGTCCCCTTGTTCTGCTCTAACAACTGCCTCTTGATCTACATACAAGTTTCTCATAAACACAATTAAGTGTTCTAGAATACACATTCTTCACATGTTGTTCATAGTTAGTAATGATCCACACAGTTGGATGCCTGCACATACTCAATAAAGTACAAATAAACATCTTCTGATATTCTCTGCTTTCAGCCAAGAGCCATTTGATGTCAACATTGATACTCTCGCTTCACATCCTGTTCTGGATATGCCTTGAATTTCTGACAGCTCCATGTCAATGTACTGCTGCAGTTGTTTTTTAATTATCTACAGCAAAATTTTACTTACATATGATATTAATGATATTGTTAGATGATTTTTGCATTCTGTTGGGTCACCTTTCTCTGGAATGATCACAAATATGGGTCTCTCCCAATTGGATGGTCAGGTTGCTGCCTTCCAAATTTCTTGGCATAAATGAATGACTCCAGTGCTGCCGCATCAGCTTGTTGAAAAGACTTCAATTTGTTTTCTGTCAATTTCTGGAATCCTATTTTTTCACTAACACCTTCAGAGCTGCTTGGACTTCTTCTTCCTTCAGTACCATCAGTTCTTGATTATATGGTACCTCTTAAGAAGATTGAAAATCAACAACTTTTTGGTAAAGTGACTTTGTGTATTCCTTCCATCCTTTTTTGATTCTCATCATCATTCAGTATTTTGCCCATAGAATCCTTTAATATTGCAATCCAAGGCTTGATTATTTTCTTCAGTTCTACTAGTTTAGAAATGCTAAGTGTGTTCTTCACTTAGCATTTTTGACTTTGTCTTCTCCAGCTACCCTTTGAAAGTTTCTGTTCATGTCTTCTACATCATCAGTAATTTTAGTCGTTTTAGCTTCTCTATGCTGAAGAGCAAATTTCAGAGTGTCCTCTGACAGCCACTTTGGTTTGCTTTCTTCCTGTATGATGTGCTTGATGTCATCCCACAATTCTTTGATCTTTGTTCATTAGTGTCTAGTGCATGAAATCTGTTCTTGAGATGGCCTTTAAATTCAGATGATATATATTCAAGGTCATTATTTGGCTCTTATGGAGTTGTTTAATTATTTTAATTTCAGTCTGAACTTTCATATGAGCAATTAAATGTTACATTTGGCCCCTGGCATTGTTTTGACTGATGGTATTGAACTTCTCTGCCGTCTCTTCCAAGTCAATTTGATTTTTGTGTATTCCATCTGGTAAGGTCCATGTGTATGGTCATGAAAGAAGGTATTTGCAATGAAGAAGCATTGGTCTTGCTAAATTCTATTATGCAATGTCTATCACTGTTTCTATCACCAATGCTGTATTTTCCAATTACAGATTCTACTTCTTTGTTTCACGTTCCTATTACCAGTAATTATCAATGCATCTTCATTGCATATTTGATCAATTTCAGACTGAAGAAGCTGGCAGAATTCTTCAATATCATTACCACTGATTTTAGTGGTCAGTGCATAAATTTGAATAATTGTGGTAATGACTGGTCTTCCTTGTAGGCACATGGATATTATCCTATCACAAACATCACTGCATTTCCAAGATATATCTTGAAATATTCTTTTTGATGATGAACATGATTCCCATTCCTCTACAATTCGTCATTCCCAGCATAGTAAACCATATGATTGTCAGATTCAAAATGGCCAATGCCAGTGTATTCCAGCTTTCTAATTCCCAGGATATTGATCTTTCTGTGTTTCATTTCATTTTTTTTTACAATTTCCAATTTTCCTAGATTCATTGTTTGTACATTTCATGATCAGATTACTAATGGATGTTTGAAGCTATTTCTTCTCATTTTGAGTTGTGTCCCATTAGCAAATGAAGGTCCTAAAAGCTTTGCTCCATTCACATTATTAAGGTCAACTGCTTTGAAGAGGCAGCTCTTCCCCAGTTGTGTTTTGAGTTCCTTCCAAAGTGAGGGACTCATCTTCAGACAATGTTCTGCAGTTATTCATAAGATTTTCAGTGGTCACCACATCAAGAACAACAACAATTATTTGAGAAGTGGTTGGCTTCTTCTTCTTCCTAGTCTGTTGTAGTCTGGAAGCTCCGCTGAAACCTATTCACCATGGGTGACCCTGCTGAGATTTCAAATACCAGTGATGTAGCTCTCCAGCACATCACAGCATTAGCAACACACAAAGCACCACAGTACAACTGACAGACAAGTGGTGGTTTTTCCAGTCTAAATCCCCACAAGTAGGAAATTTCTGTTGTCAGAAGAGGACATTACCAAAACCTCTGGGCCACGTACAGATATATACACCATTGGAATCAGTCCCTGCAAGCTCTTATTACTTCTAGGAAGTTGCCAGAAAGTTGGAAACCTTGGCAGCATTTCTGTTCTTCTTCTGAAACCAGCTACTTTGTCAAATGCCTTTGTAAAATGTAGTTTGTCTTTTACCTTGATGACAGGGAATCTGTACAGGTCACCAAAAGTTACCTTAGATTTGTACTAGGCTTGTGGGTGAAGTTCGCTCCTTGTGACTCGTGATACCAGGAAATTTGTGGAGCTGATCTTGAAGCAGCATTTCACTTATCCTACACATTACTTTGAGCTCTGGTAGCATAGTGGCTATGAATAGGGCTCCGAACCTCAGGGTCAGCAGTTCGAAACTACCAGCTGTTCCGTGGGAGAAAGATGAGGATTTTTGCTCTTGTAAGGATTTCCAGCCTTGGAAACCCTGTACAGGGTCGCTGACTCCATGTCACATAACAACAACAACACATTACTTGGGGTGAGGAGAAGGGTTTCTGAACTTTGACCTTGCTAACTTAATCTTTGGATGTGTCTTAATTTCATAGTGCTGTTGTAACATAAATATCATGAATGAGTGGCTATAAAGAACAGAAATTTATTTTTCCGCACTTCTACAGGCTAACAGTCCAAATCAGAATTTTGACCACTTAAGTTCCTTCCTTGTCAACTGGGTGTTCCTTGATTCCTTGGGTGGTAGACATTTCTCATCTGGAGTGTGCCTTTCCCCTTTGGGTTCCCTCTGTCTAATCTGCTCTTTTTTTATATGTAACGCAGAAGTGATTAGGTTTAGGGCACAGCCTACACTGATACAGCCTCAAGATAACCAAAAAAAAACCTATTTCCAAATGGGATTACACCCACAGGTAAAGGACAGGATTCCAAAATATTTTTTGAGGAACACAATTCATTCCATAAAAGGATGGGAAGATGGCAATTAACTGAATCTGTAATGTTCAAACTTTTGAATGTACTGAACTGATCTAGAAGGCTTGTTAAAAGTAGACATCTAGGTTCCAACAAAACCTACTAAATCAGAAACCTGAGGACCAAGGTAAAGACATTAGTATTTTTACCAAACAGCTTTTTTCTAGAATAATAATAATAATAAGCTTTTATTTTGAATTGAGTGAAAGAACATCAGTTTTGCACTCATCCTATAGTATTTCATATCAGTGCAATGACTACAATCTCCTCCGTGCATCATTCAACAGAATTTGCTTCTATTCCCTCTGTTTTGTTTTGTTTTTGATGTACACAGAAACACTCAGGAATATATAATCATTTAAACAACCCAAGGGCACATTCTGCAAGCTTGCCTCCTGGCCACAAGCACACAGTTTTTCTCTTTGCATGAGTCTGAGTCCTCAGCTGCTCTATCTATCCATGTCCTCATCTCTGCCTCCACCTCTGGTATTACCACTTCTCTGGATAGGGTCCCACATTCTGCTGGTGCTCTTCTCCCTTGATGGCCCTAGGGTCCTCTGTTTCTGGCATGTAGGATTAACTACTCCCCCTTTTATGTTACAAAACTTCTAACTTTACAGTTGTGACAGTCACAATTAGTCATGATAACCATTACTCACTATTGAATCATAAGAATCCTATCTGCACCTCTTTTCACCAAACCCATCTAGACAAGATGAAAACTATTCAGTGGGGATTCTACCTTCCCCTGTACTCTGAAATGTAACTCCCTATTGAAAACTTGTAAGCCAGCCACTGCATGCCTTTATAGCACCCCACTTTAGGTAGCCAATGTCCAAGTTGCCAGCCCCTATCAACCCTGTGTACAGAGAGGGTATGTTTGATCCTTGATGTGAAGACTCCCTCCCTCTTGGTTGGTATTTTTAGTGACTACATCCATAAGTATAAATCAAGTTCATCAAATTGTAGCAATTTACACTGTTTCCTTTATAAAATTTCTTTATCTTCTTCTGTTTGAGTCCTGATCATCCAGCCATCGAAGCTAGGTCAAATGGGTAGTATCTGCAATTTGGGGCATTCTTGTGTGTCTCCCCTCACTTTATACGAGCTGAACGCTTCACTTTCAGCTCTAGCCCTCTGTGTAACAAGAATAGTCCCTGAAGAGAATGTTTGTGTTTGCAGTTTACTTGCATAGAAAGTTTGTGATGAAAAATAGATTAGCTCGTGGCTATTATGTCACTGCTGGCCCTCCTCTATTTTCAGACTTTGGAGCACTTGGGGTTGTACAAAGTTCGCTTCAAGCAAAAAATTGTTTTTCCTAATCTGTAAAATTAGAACTTTGGAATAGATGGTTGCTAAGGTTCTCACTCTCCTACATTCTACAATGGGTTAAAAGCAGTGCAGCAACCTGCTGTCTCCTAGCCAGCATCCCACTGCTTCAGACTTACCTGGAAATCCAGTTTGTGGAAGACACAACTTTCTGTAACTCAGCATGTAATTGGAGAAGCCCTAGTCAATCCAAGCTGCCCATTCATCACAATGTGGGGTCTAAGCATGAAGAAAACAGTGAGCCAGGCTTCACTGTTTAAGAATAGCCCTGGTGTGGTACTGTAGGATAAGTACTGGACAGAAAGGTCAGTTTGAACTGCAAGGTCAGTGGTTAAAATTCACCAACCCTGTATAGGGTTGCTATGAGTCAGTACCAACTCAACAGTACTTAACAACAACAACATTTTAGAAAGCTTTCATTCTTAACTGGTTAAAAAAAAGTCTTGAAGTCTAGAAGGTGTAATCTCAGTATCTAGACAGGATGGACTGCTAAAGTTTCCAAAATAATGGCAGAAAACAAATGGCCAATCCTTTTTTCTCAGGATGAAGTGGCCTTCTCTTATATCTTTTGCTTGTTTCATCTTGATATAGTCAATACCACTGCCATGTAGGCGCATGTGAAATGTGAAAAGGAGGCAGTTTCTAACCTGAATGTCAACTTAAGCCAAAAGACACAAACCAGGGCGGTCTCTACTGGTTGGTAATACCATGCTGATGAGCACACCAAGGAGAATAAGCACCTCAGATTTCTAATGGGACCTGGAAGAGGGGCTCATTAGCAATTCAAGGCTTGTGAATGACTTTAATTAAAATCTGTGCTGAAAGAGCTTGGAGGAACCTGCCCCAAGAAAGAGATTTAAAAGAGGGAGGGGAGAAAGGGGCAGGATATTGAAAGGAATCTTAATTAAAGGATTAATGGTGACAATAACAATAAAAATTGCTCCATCTTCACTTTGCATCTTCGCTTGGACAAAGTTCTTTGTGAAACAGGTCAGGGCTGAGACTGGCCTTCATGGCTGAAAAGGAGCAAGATGCTGGGATCATGCAAGAGAGTTTGTCATCCTGTCATCTCCCAATGCTTCACACAATTGAATGTTTAGGGTTTGGTTTGACTGAATCATTTCTCCAGTTTTCCGCTTTATGAGATTTGTGTAGACCTACCGGCCTCATTTAAGAGGACAGCCCTTCTGGAAGCCCTCTTGGTGATTAAAATGCCCTTACCCCCAACTCTGGAGTCCTGGTGTGGCACTGTGGGTTAATGCGCCAGACTGCAAAGCCGTTTGAACTGCAAGGTCGGCGGTTCAAGCTCACCAGCTGCTCCTTGGAAACCCAGGGTCACTATGGGTCAGAACCGACTCAATGGCACTTCACAACAACAACAACAACAACAACCCCAACTCTAGGGTGACAGGGTGGCACTAGTGATTTGCCATTGGCTGCTAACTAAAAAGTTAAAGTTTGAACCCATCCAGCTGCTTCATAGAAGAAAAGGGCTGGTGATCTGCATCAGTAAAGATTACAGCCAAGGAAACCATATGCAACACCTCTATTCTGTGACCCATGAGGTTGTCATGAACCAGGGGCTACTCACCAGCAGCTAGCAGCAGCACCCCTAATACTAGGTCTCTGGGTGAGGCAAATACTTTGTTCTTGACTACTAAACTGAAGGCTGGCAGTTTGAATGTACCAAGTAGTGTTGTTAAAGAAAGGTCTGGCAACGCAATTCCTTAAGATTACCTATTGCTGTAGAATAGAATTCAACTCATAAATTACCCCACGTGTTGCAGAGTAGAGCTGTTCCATGTAGTTTTCTTGGCTGTAATCGTTAGAAAAGCAGATTGCCAAGCTTTTATGCTGTGGTGCCGCCAACCTTTAGGTTGTGTTGTTGTTGTTAAGTGCCATCAAGTCAGCTCTGACTGTGTAGGGTTTCTGAGGAGCAGCTTGTGAGTTTGTACTGACAACCTTTTGTTTCAAACTGATTTTGTGATCCTATGCTTATCCTACAGTGCTACACCAGTATTCCTTTATGTTGTTGTTGTTGTTGTTATGTGCTGTGGTGTCGGTTCCGACTCATAGTGACCCTGTAACAGGGTTTCCGAGGCTGTAAATCTTTATGGGAGCAGAAAGCCTCATCTTTCTCCCGCGGAACCGCTGGTAGTTTCGAACTGCTGACCATGAGGTTCACAGCTCAATTCGTAACCACTAAGCTACCAGAGCTCCTTGTTAGTCAAGTGCAAATTATATATGCCACTCAGGGATCTTTCCATAAGATAACAGATGCTGGAAACCCCATGGAGCACAGTTCTCCTCACTGTGAGTCAGAAGTAAGTGGTCGGCAATGGGCGTACTCCAACACTAAACTGAAAAATAGCTGCAAAGAGGTCCAATAAAGTCCCCTTCCCTTCTACATGATTACTTGAATGCTTTTTGAAGGAAAATGTTATAAATCAGAGGCTTTCAAAATAATATTTTGGTATGCTTTGCTTTTGCCCCAAGCATGTGCTTCGTCAACCTGGTAGGTCACCCAGCTCTTCCTTGGTAGCATACATGGACACTTCTGTTGCATAGCTCTGGATTTATTCCTTTGGCTTCCCACTTACTTTGGGTCTTAGAATCTGGGTGACTGAAAAGAAAAGACTAGCAGCACCTTCATTCATTTACAGGCAAGTCTCATTATATTTCATACATGGTTCTTCTGGGAGCACAGTGGTACTAGAGGATAAGCACTGGACTTTGAACCACAAGGTTGGTGGGCAGAGCCTACCAGCTGCCCTGCTGGTAGAGGAGACTTTCTGTTTCAAAAATGATTCACAGCTTTGGAAATCCTATATAGGGCCACTATGAGTCGGAATGACTCGATGGCACTTAACAACAACCACAGCCATTCTTCTGTTGTTACCCTTGTTTGTTTGTTTGTTTGTTTTTATGAAGAGTGAATTTACCCAGATTTAACTACATCAGCTAAACTCATATCTTGCTGAGTTTTCCAAATTAGGATTCTGTTGAAGACGAATTTAATGTGGAGACTATGTTTAGGATTAGAAAGAAACTTTAATAAGCATTTAAACCTACACAATTAATTATGAATAGCTTATGCAACTATATCTGTAAGTAAACTCTAAGCTCTGAGTTTCATTTAGATCACCAATCCCTCTGTACACAGAAAGTTGGCAACAGTTCACTGACCAGCAGTGACTTGATCTGACTCTATTTGCTTTTAGTGTCTGTTGCCATCTACAGATTTGTCCTGGTGTCCAGGTGGGTAGATTCTCAAGGCAGAGTTATATGCAACGGCCCCAATTCCTTTTGCAGGCAGTTTGCTCTCTGTGTGACTCACCCCAGGGTTCTTCAAGTCCTTTCTATGATGATTTATGGGCTCACTCAGTTCTACTTTTGCCTCTTCTCCTTCTCTTTCTTTTTCTGATTCCCTCTCCCTTCACCTTAATCTTATCCCTTTCCTTTCATTTACAGTGCAAATTAGTATTTATTTTTCTGATGACATTTTCACATTGTTGTTGTGAAGTGTCATTGACCAGGTTCTGACACAGAGCAACCCTGTGTAGGGTTTCCAAGACTGTGAATCTTTGTGGGAACAGAAAGCCTCATCTTTCTCTTGTGGGCTCAAACTGCTGACCTTGTGGTTCGCAGTCCAGGGCTTATCCTTCAGAGCCATTTTGCTCCCCCATCCTCACACTGGGAAAAAAATATCGACATCCTTAAAGTGTCATGGAGTCCTAGTGTGGTGTTGTAGGGTAAGTACTAGACCACAGGTCAGTTTGAAATGCAAGGTCAGCAGTTCAAACCTACCAACTGCTCTTCAGAAACCCTATACAGGGTCACTATGAGTCAGAGCCAACTCAATGGCACTTGAAAACAACAGCAGAAGTGCCATAAAGAAAATAATCCTAATCTACTCTGTCCTCCTCATCCCCAAAACATCCTTTTTTTCTGTTTTTCTGAAAATAGAAAACAGCCAGTGTTTTTACTATCAAGTGGCCTTGTGGTAGTCATGGGGCAGGACTGGAAAATTGCAGCATGTAGTGACTGAACTCAGTCAGTGATCTCTGCTGAGAGGCCTTGGACACCTCCTTAACACTGTGGGCATACTACCACCCACTAAGTAGCTTCCCTGTGCTTTAAAACATACTCGCATATTTATTCCTCATTGTATATTCACAGCAATAGGACAAGAAGGAATTGTTCAAAGAAATGAAGTTTTACAAATGACTAAGGTTCAAAGAAGTTATAAATATACAGCTAGCTTCCAATAGAGTTCATATCAGTTGGTGTAATAGATTTCAGGGTCATCCACCAGATATTTCCCGCTTCCTGCTTTCTGAGCTGCTGTGCATGAGGTCGCTATGAGTCGGCACCAACTCAATGGCACCTAACAACAACAACAACTTTCTGAGCAGGTAGCAGGATTGCACCTCTTAAGCTCCTTTGGAAACAAACAAACCAGTTGCCCTCAAGTAAACTTGGATTCTTGGTGATTCCATGTGTATCCGAGTAGAGCTGTGCTCCATCAGACTTTTAAGACCTTTGTTTCAGAAGTAGACCACCAGGCTCTTCTAAGGTGCATCTGGGTGGACTTGGGCCTCCCAACTTTTGATTATCTGCCAAACGTGTTAATCATTTGCACCATCCATGGTCTCCAGCCTGTTTTGAAGTATGCATACTTTTGTGACTTGTTTTAAGCAATGGAATACAAGGGAATGTGCTGGAGCCATTCAAGGCATAAGAACCTTTTAGGGTTAGTGTGAGATGCACAAGGCTCTCTTCACACCTCCAGCAGCTGTACCCCAAAGACACCCTTGACCATTCCCAAAGTAATATAGCCTGAGGGAAAAATTAGCATGTATCAAGCCCCTGAGAGTCCTGTGTCCTCATTAGAAGCCCTGGTAGCACATTGAGTTAAGTGCTGAGCTGCTAACTGAAAGGTAGATGGTTTAAACCTACCAGCCAATCTTTGAGAGGAAGATGAGGCAGTCTGCGTCTGTAAAGATTAACTGCCATGGAAACCCTATGGAGCAGTTCTACTCGATCTGATTTTATGAAGTTGCTATGAGTTGGAATTCATCTGACAACAGTGGGTTTCGTTTTGTTTTATTTTGTTGTCATCATGCCTCACTTATCCTGACTGATGTAGTTAAGATGCTTCCAGCTGCAGGTAAAGGAAAATCCATCAGAAAATGTCTTCAGATAAAGACATTTTTTATTTCCTGTAACAAAACTTCTGAAAATAAAGCCACTCTGAGTTTGAGGGATTCAGAGGCTCAATGACATCCTCAAGGACCCAGGTGCTTTTCCACTTGCTTTCCTCAGCCTCTAGTTCCTGCCCTCAACAGGTAAAACTGAAGCAACAGTATCAGGCTTCACGTTCTAATACAGGACAACGCTTCCCTTTCCTGTGTCCCTTCTTAAGCATGAACACAACCTTTCCAGATGTGCTCTTCCCCCAGTGGAGCCCCCTGAAAGCCTCCCTGGCAAATCTGTGTCACATGCCCCCTTTAGGGCTAGAATGAACACTGACTTACTGGACTAATTAGGTTCCTTCCTCTTGGGCTGAACAGGGGTTCATCCTCCCTTGAAGAACCCAAATCCTTTTCCATCCAGTCAATTCTAACTCATGGTGACCACATGTGTGTCAGAGTAAACTGTGCTCCATAGGTTTCCTTTATTTCCTTCTTCTTAAAGTTTTTATTTGTGTTTTCCTAATGTTGAGAATATCCACAGGAGAACATGGACCCTTTCAACAATTCTATAGGCACAATCCAGTGACACTGATCCTGTTCTTCAAGGTGTCCAACTATTCACACCCTCCTTTTCTGAACTGTCCCTAGCCTGTGAGCATAAACTCGCTGCTCTGTAAGTGTCCTGTCTTTTCTAGTTGCTGTTGTTAACTTGAACCCATGTTATCGTGCTTTTCAAAACTCTTTATTGTGATTGCAGTAGGTTTACAGAGCAAATCAATTTTCCATTCAACAATTCATACACATTTTGTTTCATGTTATTCATTACAATCCCCACAATGTAACATCACCAAGGAGCTCTGATGGCATAGTGAGTTTTGCATTGGGCTATTAACCACATGGTTGGCAGTTCAAATCTACCAGTCGTTTGGAGAAAGATGAGACTTTCTGCTCCATATAAACTTACAGCCTTGGAAACACTATATAGGATCACTGTGAGTTGGAACCAACTTGACAGTAACAAAACCTGTGTTTTTTGTTCCCATTCCTCCTTTTTCTTAACCCATCTGGGCTTTGTCCTTGGGTATATGCTGTCCTTCTGATCTCAAATAGTTGAAGATTCTAAAGTATGTGTATCTCCCTGCTGTTATTCTCCTTATAAACCTGTCTATTGTTTGGCTGAAAATTGAGCCTAGGGAAGTGAGTTCAGTTCCAGATCTGAATGATGGTTAAAAGGTCATAGTCTCAGGACTTCTACCAGTATGTGTCAGACCAGTAGGCCTGGTCTTTCTTGTAATTTTTGAGTTTGATCAACATTCCTCCCTACCCCCCAACTCTACCCAGGACCTTCTAATGTGATCCCTTTCAGAGTGATTGGTTGTTGTAGCCAGGAACCATCTAGTTCTTCTAGTCTCCAGGTCATAGAGACTGAAATTCACATGGTCGATTAGTTAATTAAGGAGCTCTGGAAGTGTAGTGGTTAAGAATCAGGGTCAGCAGTTCGAAACTACCAGTTGTTCCACGGGAGAAAGATGAGGCTTTCTGCTCCCGTAAAGATTTACAGCCTCGGAAACCCTGTACAGGGTCGCTATGAGTTGGAACTGACTCCACGGCACATAACAACATTAATTAATTGGACTAATAGTTGCCATATGTCTTGATGGAGAGAGACCAATAAATGTACCTTAGATGGCCACTGCTCAACTTTTAAGACTCCAGGTGCTACTCATTAAAGTAGGGTGTAGAACATGGTCTTTGTGGACTATGTTATGCCAATTGACTTTGATGTTCCCTAGACCATAGTTTTTAGCCCTGAGAGATCCAGTAACTCATTTGCTAAGGTGTTTGTGGTTATGTATGTCTAAGAAAATTTCATCACTTTGGCGCCTGTATACTCCACTATGTTGTTGTTGTTAAGTGCCATTGAGTCGGTACTGACTCATAGTGACCTTGTATAGGGTGTCCAAGGAGCGGCTCATGAGCTTGAACTGCCGACCTTGTACTTCAAAGCAACTTTGCAGTCCAGCGCATTTACCCACAGTGCCACACCAGGACGCCAACCTTCCTTGTAGGTGGATGGATATTATCCTATCACAGACAGCATTGGGCTTCAAGATAGATTTTGAAATGCTCTTTTTGATGATCAATGCAATACCATTTCTCTTCAAATTATCATTTTCCATATAGTAAATCAGATGATTCTCAGATTCAAAATGGCCAATACCTATCCGTTTCCCCCGTTTCCATTCACAAGTAGACCCAGATGGCCATCAGCAAGCATACTAGATTGTTTGTGGGTTCCTTTTGAGTTTCAGCCCTAGAATGGGGTTTTTCCTGATGGGCTGACTTTTCTCACCTGAATGCCTCTAAAGCAAACAGCTTACTTGGAATTCAAACAGCCAAGTAAAGACCCTTCAGGTCTTTCTTTCAATACAAATCTCTGTCCTCCTTGCAGTTTTGGGTTGGTCTTCAAATCTTTTCAAGTGGGAATGTATCAACTCAGAACGTCCTAGGTAAGGATTCCATTGTGTTGCCTTTAACTCTTGCACTCTCCCCACCCTGCACCCCAAGTATCTTCCCCTGCCTCCATCATTTTTGTTCTTAAAGAGTACAGTGCTCAAGGCAGATATTCTTCACCAGTCAAGTTAAACTATTGCTAACTTTACTAGTTAAGTTAAACCTCCATAGGCTTTTCCATGGCTGGTTTATTCAAATGTTGATCTCTAGACCTTTCTTCCAAGTTCCTTTGGGTGGATTTGAATTTCCAGTCTTTCAGTTAGCAGACAAGCATTTTAACCATTTGTACCACCAGGGACTCCCCTCTGGAGAGCAAGGTCCCCTAATCCTGTTTGCAAGAGTAACTGCTGCTGCCATCCAGTCAGTTCTAACTCATTTGTTGTTAAGTACTGTCAAGTCAGTTCTGATTCATAGCAACCAGGTAAAGGGTCCCTAGGAGCAGCTGGTAAGTTCAAACAGCCGATCTTGCAATTCAAATTGATCTTGCTATCCAGTGCTTATCCTACAGCACCACACCAGGACTCATAGTGACCCTGTTTAGGGTTTCTGAAGTTGTGAATCTTTACAACAGCAGAAAGCTTCATCTTTCTACCACAAAGAGACTGGTGGATTCAAACTGCTGACCTTGTGGTTAATAGCCCAACTCCAAACCCACTACGCTACAAGGGGAGGGAGGCATAATTGTGGAGGGAGGCATAATTGTTAAGTCAACCAGTTGTGTTTGCTGTAAAGGTGATTCAAGAGCCCAAGTTCCGTTTCCCCCACAAGAGTTAGGAGAGAAGGAAGGACATGCTTTACACAAGTCTTTTAAATAAGCACAGAAAGATTCCTTGTTTCCTTTGTCATACCAGCAAATTCCTCGAGGAAGTATGCTTTCCCTGTGCTCTACAGCATCTGAGAGAGCGCCGAGCAGATAGTCAGCACTTGAAAGACACTTAAAGTTTACCTGGTTTAGCACTACATTCAAGTGTTAACACAAAAACACCCAAATCAGTTGCCAGGGAGTTGATTCCAACTCATAGTAACCCCATGTATGCAGACAACTGTACTTGATAGAATTTTCATAGTTGTGGCCTTTTTTCCAAATTGCCTCTGTATGTGTTTGAGCCTCCAAGAACCGGCATACTTTCAGTTAGTAGCTGATTGCTTAACCATTTATGCCGAGTCCCTAGTGATGCAAATTGTTTGCGTTCAACTATTACCCACCCAGATAGTTGAGGGGTACTCTCTCACTCACTGACATCAAGTTGACTCTGACTCATAGTAACCCTGTAAGAGTTTCAGATGCTGTAAATCTTTACAGGAGCAGAAAGCCTTATCTTTCTCATGCAGAGCAGCTGGTGAGTTTGAACTGCTAACTTGGTGGTTAGCAGTCTGTTGTTTATCCTATATTATCACCAGGACTCCCTCAGGTGGTACTTTTGTGGTTGTTAAGTGCCGTCGAGTTGATTCCAACTCACAGCAACCCTGTATAGGGTTTCCAAGGAATGGCTGGTTGTTTTGAACCACCAACCTTGTGGTTCACCGTTCAGTGCTGCCCTTACAGGCCACACCTAGGAGGCATTAAAGTATATCCTGTTCTCAGTTAGCAAGAGGTTCAAGATGCTCCAAATAGACTTTCAATTTCCCAGTACAATATTCAGGCCTCCTCTAGCTCCTGTTTGCACACAGCACTTGCTGATTGATTGATTAAAGTCCTGTTTTCTACTTTCACTTTGGGAAATAAACTGACAGCTGAAATTATAACTAGATTTAAGACAAGAATGACAGACCCAGATTGGACCTATTAAGGGAAACTGGATGTTTAGGGACATTGGGAACACTCAGAATTTGATATTAGAAAACATCCACATCTTTCCATTAAGCATTTCTTTGGGACCTCCGGCAGAGACAGAATTTTGGCCCAGATATACCAAAAAGTTGACCCAGAATAGGGATTCTGACCTCATTAACAACAGGAGTCCAGGCCAGGGAGTTTCTGATCTTATAATACCTTTCCCAGAAGCATTTGATATTTTTTGAAAAGAGGGGGGTATGCCTTTCTGTGGTAGTATGTCTTTATGTGTGTGTGTCTGTGTGTGTGTGTGTAAGGGAGGGTCCCAGGTGGTGTAAGCGGTTAAGTCCTCAGCTACTAACCAAAACTTTGGCACTTCTACCTAAGTACAACTCCCAGGAAAGGTCTGGTGATCTACTTCTGATAACTCAGCCCTGGAAAACCCTGTGGGTCACCACAGATGGGAATCAACTCGATAGAAAAGGAAAACAGCCCATGTGTGTTGTGTGTGCATATGTGTATGTGTGTTTGAATGTGTGTGTGGTATGTATATGTGTGTGCGTGCATATGTGAACCCATTTTCTTGCTGGAGGTGGGGGTTAAGAGGAGTTCATGTGATCCCATTAGTTATCTTTCTCATACTACAGACTTCACCCTTCAGATAAGGTGAGGGTGTTCATCTCCATATCCTTGGAATTCCCCAAGCCTACTTGATTTGTGGGATGCCCTTCTGACTCTGTTTCTGGAGTCAGACCAGCATAGGAAGGACCAGGCCAGCTCCAAGAGAACTGCTGCTCTTTGGTGTTCTGACAACCCAAGGGTCACTCCAGTTATCACTGAGCTGGAGGGAGGCTAGGTTCACTTCCTCCAAATAGCTGAGGGGGAAATTTGGGAAGGCAGAGCTCCTCTGAGGTCAGAAAGTCACTGCCCAGGGCAAGGCCAGGGGTTATGACAGGAAATGGTTCCACTCTCTGAAGGCAGGCCAGTGTGGCCAGTTTTATGTGTGATACTTCCCACATAACTGCATTGGGGCATCAGTATATGGGGGTGGTCGGGACACTTCTGGTGGGTCCAGAGCATCACAGAGTGTCTAGCAGGGGCCAGCCATCTGGCTCTGTGCTGAGGTGGACAGAGACACACAATCAATCCTTCTTCTACTTACTCAGCAGCGGACTGAGCACTTGCAGAGCTGTGCATGACAGATATAGTTCAGGAAATCAGCCCACAAATGAACAACCAAGAGGATTACAGATGACGTTAAGGTATGGTGGAAGCTGAGCAGCTGCCACTTCAGGGAGGAGGTTCAGAGGGGATTTCTCTAAAGAAAAAGACACATGAGTTGAGACCTCAAGGGTGAGAGTAAACTAGACAGGCAAAGAGATGGAGAAGAACATCCCAGGGGGCAAAACAGCATGGTTGCAAGGGCACAGGAGTAGGAACAGGGACAAGACTGTGCCTGTCGTTTGGTGAGCTAGGGAGGGGAGGGTATGAAGGGAGTATGAAAGGAAGTGGGGACCAGGCTCAGAGAGGGATTGTAGGGCTTGGTAGGGAGTCTGGGTTCTATTTTCAGAGCTATAAAGACTCATGAAAGATTTTCAAACACAGGGGTCATGTGAAATGGTTTGCATTTAAAAAACACTCTTGGATCACTGCATGGAGGCCAGATTGAGCCATGATGTTCACAGCCATATCTGTGGTTGTCCCAGAGTCATAGCCAGGGACTGTCTCCACTGCTGGGAAAACTCAAATGACCTCAGGGTGGTCAACTCCCCACTGCCCCTTGTGTGGAAGGGATGTGTTATGAACACTTGACCCTTATGGGACTTACAGCAGAGTCTAGAGCTATGGGTAAGTAGGGAGATTAAGATCAACATAGAAGACAAGAGTCTTGGCGTGGCACCAATCATACTGCCAAAAAGACAAAAGTCTTGGCATGGCACCAACCATAATGCCTGGCTAAGGGAGACCCACCCCAGCACCTCCCATTCTTTGAGTCTTCATTTATACAATAGACATTCTAACAACGAAGTTGCTTCCTTCAAATACCCCCTTTGAAGTTCTATAATGAAAGTGGGTATCCTCATGCCCATTGCACGGATGGAAACACTGAGACCCTGAGCACATCAAGGAGCAGTTAGGGGACAGTCTGCTCAGCTGATGACACTCCAGACCCTGGATTCCATATCTCTGTCTTAAAAGGCCCACGCCTAAGTTCTCCTGGGATAGAACAACAAACTCTTCTTTGGTCCTTACCCCAGGCATCTGCATAGATTGAATTCTGTCTTTCCAAAATTTATGCTGAAGCTAACTCCTAAGAGCTTATTCAAAAGTAGAGAGAATGGTATCATGAACCTACACAAAGCCAGCCCCTAACTTCAACATTATAAAGTATTGGTACAAACAGATCAACCCAGTTTCATCTGTCACAGCCCTCCCCAGAAATGACAGTCTATTTCCACTAAAAAGCACTAATCAGCACACAAGTCCTTTTGAAGCCCTGCTGTATCATGAAGACTAAGCCAGAGGAAGGAGACTTGGAGGACTATAAGCTTTTACATGCCCACAGCACCCATGCTTCCCACAGTGTCACTTGCACAAAACCAGTTGAAGGACACCAAGACTTCTCCTTTTGTTCCTGCATCAGCTATGGATGTGCACAAAATCATCTCTAGTTGGGGCACTTGACCCATTAGGTATTTGGATGGGCCAAAGTGTAAGTCCTTAGCACTGCTCAGAAAAAGTAAACAGGAGCGATGCTAGATTTGACTTCTGCACAGTTAATTTAAACTCCACTCTGAATATAAATCAGCTGCTTTAGTCCTCATCCACTCAGCCCTGTCCCAAGCCTGGTGCTGAATGATAAACACAGGGCTACTGCCAGTAAGAATAAATCATGACAAGCAAAACTAACATTTTCCGTCAGCTCAAATGAAGTTCTTAGACTACGGAAGAACACTGCTCTTTATGAAGAAACTGCTGGGTGGCCACATTCAGAAGACCTTCCTCCAGAAATCAGTGCCTGCTTAGTGGAGATTGAAGACAAACTTGTCTTTGTTTTTTGAGGACCTAAAAGTACCTCTTGGCAAAAAGGAGAATGGAGATTTCTTGAGAGCAATGCCATTTTAAGCCTCCTCTTGGTGGACAGGAGTCTTGGGAAAAACCCAGTCCAGCCACTGTCAAGTCAATTCCAGTTCATGGTGACACCATATATTTCAGAGTTGAACAGTACTGCATACGATTTCCGATGGCTGTGATCATTCAGAGGTGCCTCTGGGTGAACTTTAATCGCCAACCTTCAGTTCACAGCTGAGCACTTAACCATTTGTGCCACCAAGGATTCCTTGGATTCTTGAGTAGTAATGGTTGTTGTTGTTGTTAGGTGCCTTCAAGTCGGTACCGACTCATAGTGACCCTATGAAAAACAGAACAAAACACTGCCTGGTCCTGGGCCAACCTCACAATTGTTGCCATGCTTGAGCCCATTGATACTGCCACTTTGCCTATCCATCTCTCTAGGGGTCTTCCTCTTTTTCTCTGACCCTTCACCTTAACAAACATGATATCCTTCTCCAGAGTCTGGTCCCTCCTGACAATATGTCCAAAGTATGAGAGACGAAATTTGGTCATACTGGCCTCCAAGGAGCACTCTGGCTGCACTTCTTCCAACATGGATCTATTGGTTCTTTTGGCACTCTATGGTACTTTCAATACTCTCCTCCAACACCATAACTGAAATGCATCAATTCTTCTATGATCTTCCTTATTCACTGTCCAGCTTTCGCATGGCTTGGGTCAGGTGCACTTTAGTCCTCAAGCTGAAATCTTTGCTCTTCAACACTTTAAAAAGGTCTTGTGCAGTAGATTTGCCTAATGCTATACGTCGTTTGATTTCTTGACTGCTGCTTCCATGAGTGTTGATAGTTGATCCAAGAAGAATGAAGTCCTTGATAACTTCAATCTTTTCTCCGTTGATAAGAATGCCATTTATTGGTTCAGTGGTGAGGATTTTTGTTTTGTTTACATTGAGATGCAATCCATACCAAAAGTTGTGGTCTTTGATCTTCATCAGCAAGTATTTTAAGTTCTCTTCACTTTCAGCAAGCAACGTTGTATCATCTGCATATTGCAGGTTGTTAATGAGTCTTCCTCCAATCCTGATGCCATGTTTTTCTTCATATAACCTAGCTTCTCATATTATTTGCTCAGCATACAGGTTGAATATGTATGGTGAAAGAATACAACCCTGTCACACACCTTTCTTAATTTTAAACCATTCAGTGTTCCCATGTTCTGTTCTAACAACTGCCTCTTGGTCCAGGTACAGATTCCTCATGAGCACAATTAAGTGTTCCAGAATACTCATACTTCTCAGTGTTGTCCATAGCTTGTCATGATCCACACAATCAGTAAAAGAGGAACAGGAACATTTTTCTGGCTCCTGATTAGCTGGTGAGGGTAAATCTGACTTACCAGAGGTGACCAGCTACAGTTATGGGATAAAGCGGGAAAGGAGGGAAGGTTCATTCCCCATAGGGAACACAGAGCTCATGGTTCTGTCTATCAAAGGGAGTCTCATAGGAATATGCTTCTTCCAAGTTCTGTCTCTGTGCTGAAAGATTCCAGGAGACAACCTTGGTCTTGGTATTTGGGCATCAGGACAGAAGTATCATGCTTCTGTGTGAAGGAAGAGTTAGTACCTATGAGAAAAATGAGACAAGGCTGGTAAAAGCATGAACATTTTCCAACTAGACATTTTCTGACTCATAATAGATTATGAGGAGCAGCATAAGGGCTTCTATCATGGAGGGCGGCGGTTAAACAATATGTGAGAACTGTATAGACCTGGTGGAGGTGTTAAATGAAACCCAGACCACGGAGCGGTGGGGTGAGAGGTGTCTGGAGACCAGGTCGATGGGGAGATGCTGCCTAGCGGGAAGAGACTGCAAGGGCTGTCCAGGCTGTCCTAGAGCTCTGTCCTAGCCTAACCATTGGATCGTGGCTTTGAGGCAGGGTCGACTAACTTAGAGACCCACAAGCGCAGCCCAAAGCATTTCACTACAACCCAGTTGCCCCTGCTGCGCTTCTGCCTCTTGATTGACATCTGAGGATGGAAATCCCGCCTTTGAGCCAGACTTAAGGGCCCTAGCACAAGGAGATTCCTATTTAACAGCAACCACGCAACCTCCGCTCGTCTGTCTGTCATGCTGTGGTGGTTTGAATTGCTGTGATTCTGAGGGCTATGCCACCGGTATTTTAAATAACCAGCAGGGTCACCCATGGTGGACAGGTTTGAGAGGAGCTTCCAAACAAAACAGACTAGGAAGAAAGAATGACAAACTACTTCCGAATCACTAGTCATTGAAAACTCTATGAATAGCAGAGAAACACTGTCAGATACAGGACTGGAAGGTGGGAAGGTACTCAGAATGCGACTGGGGAAAAAAATGCCTCCTCAAAGTAGAGTTGACCAAGATGACCAAGATGACCATGATAACGTGAATAGAGTTAAGCTCAGGGGAGAAATACTCACAGAACCTTCATTAGCTAATGTGCCACAAATAAAACTGAAGAGAAACAGCTATAAACATCCATTGAAAATCGGGACATGGAATGTACGAGGAATGAATCTGGGAAAATTGGAAGTTGTCAAAAATGAAAT
>NW_006408641.1:6695226-6698349 GCF_000296735.1 Chrysochloris asiatica
GGCGGTAGTGAGGTTGGCCCAGAATCGGACATTGTTTTGTTCTGCTTTGCATGGGGTCTCTATGAGTCGGTTCCAACTCGATGGCACCTGACAACAACAACAATAGATTATGAATCAAAGCCATCAGGCAAATACTCTTGTCTGCATTAGCAGACCAATAAGCAAGCATTATGGTCTATTTCTAGATAACTGAGGGGACTGAGGGGCAAGAAAGAGGGTACATAAGAGCAGCAAATGTAGAGAGTACTAAAGAGAAAATAAATGAATGATAGACTTCTTAGATATTATCAAGCATATTAAGGCAATGAAGTGCTGGGTCTGGGGGCTTTGGACCATAGCCTCAGGAAACACTATGGTCAACTAGCATAAGATAGTTCACAAAGACAGTGTCTACATCCTGCTTAGGTGAACAGCATCTGGGATCTTAAAAGCTCCTGAGTAGCCATCTAAAGTGTCATTATTGGTCTCTCCATGTCCAGAAGAACGAAGAGTGATGAAAATTGAAGATGCTTGGAATCAACTATTCCAATGAAATGGTTGAATGTCAGTCATCATGACTCTGAGACCAGAAGAACTAGATGGTGCCCAGCTACCAATACTCTGAAACTGCTCTGAAAAGGATCACATTAGAAGGTCCCAGGTAGACATTCAGTAAATGTGGAACAAAATTCAAAATTATTTAAAAAAAAAGAGAACAGGCTTCCTGGTCAAAAAGTGACTGGAGATCCCTGAGACTATGACCCTCTATCACCCTTCAGATTTGAAGTGGAACTCACCCTCACAGCCCAGTTTTCAGTCAAGTAGTAGATAAGTATATAGGGGGGCCAACAATACTCATAACGTATGCTCACCATGGAATGGGCAATCATTCTAGGTCAAAAGGGCAACATTTACCTAAGAACCAAGTTGAGAAGGGCTGGAAAAGGGTGGAATGGAAATAGGAACCACAGGGAAGAAGTGGGATAACTGTTGTTGCATGGAAGGAGTTGTAATCACTGAGATGAAACAAAGCATATGATTGGTTGAATGTAGAACTGATGATCTGTTCACTCAATTCACAATAAAGCATTTCCCCCCCCCCCAAAAAAAAAGGAAATGATTTTTAATTGCCTCTTTGTATCCCTGTATGGGTTAGGCATTAGACTACCAACTACAGGTCAGTTCAAACGCACCAGCTGCTTGTGAGACAAAGATAAGGCTGAGAGAAATATTTACAGCCCGGAATCCTGATGTGGCACTTTAAGATAGACACTGGACTGCTAACAGCAGTTCAAACCCACCAGTACCTCCTCAGAAACCTATTGGTCACTATGAGTCCAAATCAACTTGAGGGCAATGGGTTTGGTTTATCATCCCTAGTGAGCCCTGGTGGTACATTGATGTTTGGTTAACTCAACTGCTAACCCAAAGGTCGGCATTTGGAACTCATTAGCCACTTCACAGGGCAACGATGTGGCAGTCTGATTTAGTAAAGATGTGCAGCCCTGCAAACCCTCTGAGGCAGTTCCACTTTGTCTTACAGGCTTGCAATGAGTTGGAATTGAAGCAACAGCAGTGAGTTTGGTTTTGGTTGGTATTATTCCTCAGTGGCAGTTTTTACATTCCCTGACTGTTACGGAGTTTGAGGTCTCGTCTCTCTAACAAAATTCTTGGGTAGGGCCATAATACTAGTTTTTCTATCTGACACCCTAGAAGGAGCAAATGCTGGAGGATAGATCTGCTGTGTGTGGCCAGAGTGGGGTAGGGATGACGTCTGGGTATTGGTTGGTGACAAGGAAGATTACATTGTGAGTGTTAGTCAAGGATGCTGGTGCTAGTCAAGACTGTCTCTGACCCTTCCTCAACTACATAGCGATTTCTTCTTCTTGCTTTCACTTTCACCTTGTTCTAAAAAAACAACAACAAAAAAGAACCTGACGTTTGTATAGATACGCAGGCAATTAAACAATAATAAAACTTTGAGCAGATGAGGAATGCAGACTGTTATTCTAAGAGGGACCTTTGCTAACATCAGGACAATTGTCAGCATTGTGTTTTGGATTGAGCCTCGGTCCTGGTGCTCAGCTTCCAAACAGGCCATGTGGGAGACTTCACTCACTGCTTCTGGTAGAGCTGGTGTGCTACATGGCGTGCCTGAGTAAGGAAACTGTATTGGTTTCCATTGTGCAACAATGGAATTACCACAAACTTAAAGGACTCAAACAATACAAGTTTATTATCATACAGTTCTGGAAGTCAGGACTATGCAGTGGGTCTTATGGGCTAAAATCACAGTGAATAGAGCTGTGTTTCTTACTGAAGATCTAGAGGAGAATGTTTCCTTGCCTTTTCCTGATTCTAAAGGCTGCCTGCTTTCCTTGCCCCTTCCTCCATCTTCAAAGCTCAGCACTCCAACCTCTGCTCCCACCATCAGTCTGAGTTTGATGTTCTTGCCTTCCTCTTATGAGGACCCTTGTGATTATATTGGGTCTACCTATAATCAAGAGTCCTGGTGTGGCACTGTAGGATAAGCACTCAACTTCATGGTCAGTTTGAATTGAAAGGTCAATGGTTGAAACCCACCAGTCGCTCTTTGGAAACCCTCTACAGGATTGTCAGAACCAACTCAATGACACTCAACAACAACAACAGCAAGCCATATAATCCAGAAAAAAATGTCCTAGCTCAAGATCCTTAATTTAATCATATCTGCAAAGACCTGTTTGTCATGTAAATTGAGACAGTCACAGGTTCTGAGGATTACGATGTGACCATCTGGAGGGTGTCATTATTGTGCCTACAGCAGAAATCAAAGCAGTTCTTAGTGCCTGAGTCTTTCTGGATGGAACTAGATGTCAAAGGTGCCGTGACCTCATTAATTTGTCACCTGGTTCCACAGTTCATTTCATCATGATGGAGTTTAAATACTGTGTGATGAAATTACTGTGCGATCTTGCTAAGTTAATATCTCTTCTCTGAACCTCAGTTTATTTTCATCTGTAAAATGAGGATTCATCTGCAAAATGACGTTATATCATCTTAAAAATTACTTGGCAATGTGTCTGGCTAACTTCTCCCATCTGTCTTGGAACTACAAAAGGTTGTAACCACAAGACTGGACTCTATCAGGGGTGGAGTCAAAGT
>NW_006408641.1:6698524-6759974 GCF_000296735.1 Chrysochloris asiatica
CCCTATGCCATCTCCATGGCTTATAGGGGATTCATTGGCTAATTTTTGGGAAATAGATTGCTGGGCCTTTCATCCTCATCTTAGCCTGTAAACTCCATTGAAACCTATTCAGCACCACAACAGCACACCACCTTCCATTGACACACAGGTGATGACTGTACTTAAGGTGCACTGGTCAAGAAGGAACCCTGGAGCATGGATGGAAAAATTGTTCCACTGAACCCACCAATACCTTATGCATGATAGGTCATAAATCAAACTAAAACAGTATCTGTTTCTGTCATGTTGATTCTGACTCATAGTGCCCTATAGAACAGAGTAGGACTTTCCTATACCATATTCTTTATGGACACAGACTAACACATCTTTCTCCCACAGAGCAGTTGCTGCATTCAAACTGCTGACCTTTTTGTTAGCAGTCAAATGCTTTAATCACTGTGCCACCAGAGCTTCTTAAATTAGGTGGCTATGGTTATTTTTGTAATTATAGTATTGATCACATTTCCACCAGAGAGAAAGGTCAGGAGGAAGCAGAATATGAAAAGCTCTAGGGGACTTGGAACTCTTGTTAAGCACTTAGCATTTATCTTGGTCACTCCAGTGCAGTGGACATTCCTAAGATTATCAGGGACTATGCCTGGTGCCTCTCCACATATCCCTCAGGAGACAATGTTTGTTGTTGACTGGGAACTGAAGCAATTGACAGACCAAAGGAAAAGTATTGACCCTTCCTTCTAGGAGCTCAAAGGGACAATTCTGTTCTCAGATGATCTAGAAATAGTAACCATATGATTGATCATCCAAACTGGGACACTTGTCAGAGTTAGAGAAGATACTATTAATAATCGCACGGGAATGCAGGTGTAAAGGGGGAAGTCTACTTCTGGAGCCCTTTTCAGTAAATGTCTAAAGGGCTGGGGAGTGATTAGTGGTTAGAGAGGCAGGACTCAGTAAGGTAATCACTGAGGTCTTTACAGACAATCAGAAAGCCCCCAGACCCAACACTGTGGAGAAAGGCAGGGTCCCCAGTCTGATAGGGGAGGCCCTGTCTTTGACCTCAGTGAGGGTGTAGGCTAATGGGAGCAACTCTGATGCTACCACTGGGAGTTCATATCCTGCTTTAAGCCTGGACCCTGCTAGACCAAAAGTTCCAGAAGACTTTTCCCCAGGATAACCACTGGCATCAATTTTCTGTGTCTCTTTCTATGAGCAGCTCATGCCAGCTTACATAAGTTTGCACATGTTGGTGTTTTTCTGCTGCAGTGTGATCGATTATTGATTGGGCACCCATGCTGGTATCTACTGAAATGAGGTTGACCCTGTTCAGTACTGTACCTTTAGATGTTGACCTCAGACATTGCCAAGGCCTTCACAATCCAATTCTGTCTTCTGTGGCCCCTAATCCTCAGACCAAGCATCTCCTATCCCCCAGGTCTGGTCCCTGGTACTTCCGTTGACAGAGGACTGAAGCCCACCCACACTCCAGGTGTGGTCCCGTTCCATAACCAAGCCATGTTGAGCATGGCATTATGTTAAAGGCTTGTCAAATCCTTAGGATGACTGGAGTAACAACACAAGAGCTCAAAGGTGATCCAAGTCCCCACAAAGCTTTCTTGGTGCACCCAAACAGGGGCGTCCAAACCCTCCCTGCCTCCATCTCTCTCTCTCTCTTTCCCTGTCCCATCTCCTCCTTGCAAACGGTTCCACCAGCACTAAGAGAGTGTCACCTGCCAGTCATTCACTATATGGAAACTTTTTGTCTTTTACTTTGTGGCCTACTTATTAAACTTTGTTTCTTGGGTAGGGGGTGGAGGCGGGAATCTACTTTTTGAAGTTAAGAAAGGCTCCTTTTCTCTTTCTTGAAATGGAAACTATCAGGACTATCTTTCCCTCTGGACCTTGTAGGGAATAGCTTGAAATCAAAGCTGAACAACAACTTCTCTGTTCCTAGTTGTAGAGTCCCTGAGTGGTGCAAAGGTAGGTATGCTCAGTTGCTAATTGAAAGGTTGGAGGTTCAACTCCACCCAAAGACACCTCGGAAAAAATCAACCATTGACAATCCTATGGAGTTCAATTCTACTCATACACTTTGTGTTGCCATAAGCCTTAATCAAATCCACAACAACTTTTGGTTTTATGCTATATCAATTTTCTCTGCCCCAAGGCAATGTAAGCACCGCACACAAGTCACCATTTCTAGGTCTAGTCTTAATGGCCAAGGACAGAGGAGGAAACAAAATAAAATTAAAATGAATCAGCAGAAAAGGAAATATATTAAATGGTGTTTCAAGACATTACTTTGCTACAATAGAGTTCCACTGTACAAATGGATCGTCATATATTTAAAAGACCCCCTACTAAGGACAATTAGGTTGTTTTCAGTCATTTCCCTTTACAAACATTGCTGCAGTGAACACCCTTGTATATCCTTGTATATATGTACAAGAATATCCACAAAAAAAGTTCTTAGAAGGGAAGCTGCTGAGTCAGAGAATAGCTATTTTAAGAGACATTGCCAAGCTTTTCCTCAATACTTTATACTCTCATCAATGTTGCATGAGAATGCCTATTCTTCTCATACTTTGCCAGTGGTGTTTTAACCAAATTTGATTTTAGCCAATCTAACAGGCAAGAAATAGAAATATGACTTGCATTATCATTTGTTTATGAGCCATCTCCCCCTACAAACTGCCTGTTCATATGCTATATTCATTCTTCCATTAGTCTTTCTACATTTATTTGTAAAGACTCTTTACATCTTTAGGAAATGAGCCCTTTGCAAATTGTATTTTAAATATTTTCCTCAATTTTTCCTATTGAAACTCTGTTTACAAAATTTTCTCCCCATATAACAAACTTAAATTTAGAGCTCCTATGTTTTGATTTTGGACTCCTGATATGGAGTAGTAAGATCAGCACTGGACTTCAAACCACAAGGCTGGCAATTCAATCTCACCAGCTGCTCCTGGGAAACCCTATACAGGATCACTATGAGTCAGAACTGAATAGACAACTTAACAGCAAAAACATGTTTTGATTTTGCTTACAAAGTTCTCCCTGTTCTAAGTATATTAACAATATAATACAACAGGTCTCCTTTCCTTCTGATATTGTCAGCCTTAAATCTTTTATTGTTGTATCTATGATTTACCAGCATTTGTTATTATTATTATTATTATTTTTTGGTAAGGAGTTATGAACAAGTTTTCCTGACATAATCTATCAAATAATCCATTTCTTTATTTTCTGATAGGAAATATACTCCTTTAACACCATGAATTTCAATGTGTGAATGTGTGCTTTCTTTATGTAGTATCACCTATTCATGGATAATTGTTGTTTTTGTTAAGTGCCAAGGAGTCGGTTCTGACTCAGCGACCCTGTATAGGCTTTCCAAGGGGCAGCTGGTAGGTTTGAACCACCCACCTCATGGTTAGCAGTACAGTGCTTATTCTACAGCACCACACCAGGACTCCTTGTTCATGGATGTTGTTGTTGTTAAGTACTGTGGAGTAGGTTCTGACTCATAGTGACCCTGCACAGGGTTTCCAAAGCTGTAAATCTTTACAGGAATGCCTCATCTCTTTCCTGCAGAACCGCTGGTTGTTTCGAACTGCCGACCTTGAGGTTAGCGGCCTGATTTGTAACCACTATGCTACCAGAAAGGGCAAATTTAATTACTATAAGATTGAAGTTGTCAAGGACTTCATTCTTCTTGGATCAAATATCAACACTCATGGAAGCAGCAGTCAAGAAATCAAACGACATATAGCATTAGGCAAATGGGCTGCACAAGACCTTTTTAAACTATTGAAGAGCAAAGATGTCAACTTAAGGACTAAGGTGTGCCTGATCCAAGCCGTGGTATTTTCAATAACCTCATATGCATGTGAAAGCTGGACAATGAATAAGGAAGACTGTAGAAGAATTGATGCATTTGAGTTATAGTATTGGAGGAGAATATTGAAAGTGCCTTGGGCTGCCAAAAGAACCAATAGATCCATTTTGCAAGAAGTACAGTCAGAGTGCTCCTTGGAGGCCAAGATGGCCAAACTTCGTCTCTCATACTTCGGACATATTGTCAGGAGGGACCAGTTGCTGGATAAGGATATCATAAGGTGGAGGGTCCGAGAAAAAGAGGAAGACCTACAACGAGATGGATTGGCCAAGTGGCAGCATCGATGAACTGAAGCGTGTCAACAGTAGTGAGGTGTTGGCCTAGGATCAGGCAGTGTTTCGTTCTGTTTTTCAGAGGGTTACTATGAGTCGGTACCAACTTGATGGCACCTAACAACAGCAACATTAACTCTGTAATACAACGAAAACTGTGAAAGCAGAAACTCAACTGCATTGCCTTCTTTTTCCAATCTCAGAAGTTTCCCACTTTTGACAGGGAAAGTCTTGTCAACTTTTCTATGGCTATTTGTGGAAAACAGTTGAGTTTTCCTTCTATTACAGATTTTTACCTCATATATGTTCCAGCTTTTGCAGGCTTAACTGTATTTTATAAATATCTGATAATATTAATCTTCCCTCATAATGCTTAATGTTCATTATTTTCTGGCTATTCTTACATGCCTATCTGCCACATAAACTTTAGAAAGAATTTGCCTAATTTCAGTTCCCCTAAAAAAATCCTATTAGTATGTTTATCGAGTTTGCATTAGATTTGCATATCTAATGCAAACTCAATAAATACTCGTTTAGAAACAACCAGCATTTTTGTAACATTAACTCTTATTATCTTAGACATTTCTTTCAAGTCTTTTAAAAATGTGCTTCTGTAGAATCTTTATATTTTCTTCACATAGAAACTTAATATTTTGTTTCACCTGCTTTCTTAGCCATTAGTCTCTGTTCACAGTATAAATTGGTTGTTTTCTTTTATTGTATGCATTATATTTTCTAAAGAATGGTTGCTTATATAGGGAAAATTAGCCATGAGTGTGAGGTCAGGGCCACTGTGGAGGTTTCTCAGTTTCTCCAAATTAATTTAAAATCTAAAGTTAAAAACTTCAAGGAGACATAGGGAAAAAATCATTGTGGCCTTTAGCTAGGCAAAGATTTCTTAGATAGGACACCAAAAGCAAGGTTCAAAAAAAAGCAATGAATCTGATTTTTTCAGAATTGAAAATTTCTTCTCATGAAAACACACTCTTAAGAGATTGAAAAAATAAACAAAGCATGTTGTTGGTGTTAAAGCGCTGTTGAGTCAGTTCTGACTCAGAGTGACCCTGAATAGGGTTTCCAAGGAGCGACTTGTAGATTTAAACCACCAACCTGCGGTAACCAGTCCGGTGTTTATCCTACAGTACATCAGGACTCCAAATAAGGCATAGATAGAGTGAAAATTTAGACATCCATCTGGAATGTATAAAGAATTATAAAATTCACTAGCTAAAAACCAGAAACAATGAAAAATGGGAAAAATATATAGACAAACACTTTTATCAAACTGCAAATACTGCAGTGTCTTGGTATGGCAGCTTTATAATGAGTCTTAGACTTCGATTTTCTTTTCAAGTTTGTTTTGGATATTCTGGTCTTCTATATTTTCATATAAATTTTAGAATAAGCTTGTCCATTATTTTTTTTTCAAAACCAAACTTCGTGTAGTATTGATTGAGATTGCATGGAATCTATAGACCAACTGGAGGAGAAATGATATTTCAATGGTGTTGAGTTTTTTTTTCCCCATGATAATTTCTTTCCACTTACTTAAGTTTCTTTCAGTAATGTTTTGTAGATTTCAATCTACATGCATTCTGAATGTGTCAGATTTATCCACAATATTTAATATTTATGATTTGTTGTTATTGTTGTTTTTGTCAGATGCCATAGAGTCGGTTCCGACTCATCGTGACCCTATGCACAACAGAACAATACACAGTCTTGTGACATTCTCACAAATGTTGATATGCTTGAGCTGCTGCCACTGGGCCAATCCATCTTGTTGGAGGTCTTCCTCTTTTTCATTGACCCTCCACTTTACCAAGCATGTTGTCTTTCTCCCAGTCACTCCTGATAACATGTCCCACAAATGAGAGACTAAGTCTCACCATCCTGGTTTCTAAGAAGCCTTCTGACTATACTTCCCCAACACAGATTTGTTTGTTCTTCTGGCAGTTCATGGTATTTTGAATTCTTCTCCAACACCATAACTCAAATACATCAATTCTTTTATGATCTTCCTTAATCATTGTCCAACTTTCACATGTATTTGAGGCTATTGAAAATAGCATGTCTTGGGTCAGGCATACTTTAGTCTTCAAACTGACATCTTTGCTCTTGAACACTTTGAAGAGAGCTTGAGCAGCAGATTTGCCTAATGGGATACGTCATTTGATTTCTTGACTGCTGCTTCCATGAGTGTCTTTGACAATTTTTATCTTTTCTCTATTTATCATGTTGTTATTTATTGGTCCAATTATGAGGATTTTTGTTTTCTTTACATTAAGGTGCAATCCATACTGTAGGCTGTAGTCTTTGATATCCACCAGTAAGCACTTCAAGTCCTCTTCACCTCCAATAAGCAAAGTTGGTTCATCTGCATATCACAGGTTTTGATAAGTCTTCCTCCAATCCTGATACCATACTCTTCTTTATATAATCTAGCTTCTCAGATTATTTGCTCAACATACAAATTAAATAAGTATGATGAAAAGAGACACACACCTTTCCTGATTTTAAATCATCAGTATCCCCTTGTTTTTTCAAACGACTGCCTCTTGGTTGAAGTACAGACTCCTCATGAGCACAATGAAGTGTTCTGGAATATTCATTCTTCACAATATTATCCATAGTTTGTTATGATCCACACAGTAAAATGTCTTTGCATAGTCAATAGAGCACAAGTATATATCTGGTATTCTCTGCTTTCAGCCAAGATCCATTTGACAGCAATAATGATATCCCTAGTTTCAAGTTCTCTTCTGAATCCAACTTGAATTTCTGGCAGCTCCCTGTCAATGTACTGCTACAACCATTTTTTAATTATCGTCATCAAAAATTTACTTGCATGTAATATTAATGTTGTTGGATCACCATTCTTTGCAATGGGCACAAATACAGATCTCTTCCAATCGGCTGGTCTTCCAAATTTCTTGGCTTAAATGAATGAATGTCCCTAGTACTGCATCAATCTGTTGAAATATTTCAGTTGGTTTTCCATCAATTCCTGGAGTCTTATTTTTCACCAATGGCTTCACTGCAACTTGGAACTTCTTTCGGTTCTTGGTCACCTGCTACTTCTTGAAATGGTTGAGTATCCACCAATTCTTTTTAGTACAGTGACTCTGTGTCCCTCCCATCTATGTTTTTTATGGTTCCAGTGTCAGACAATATTTTTCCCACAGAATTCTTCAAAGTTGTAAGTCGAGGCTTGAATTTTTTCTTCAGTTCTTACAACTTGACAAATGCTCAGCATATTCTTCCCTTTTGGTTTTCAACTTCGGGTCTTGGTGCATTGTTGTTGTTAAGTGTCGTTGAGTAGGTTCTGACTCATAGCACAATGTATAGGTTTTCCAAGGACTAGCTGGTGAGTTTGAACTGCCAACCATGCGGTTAGCAGTCCAGTGCTTATCTTACAGCACCACATCAGGACTCCATTGTGCATTGTTGTTGTTGCATGCCATTGAGTCAGTACTGACTCATAGCAACCACGTATAGGGTTTTCGAGGAGTGGGTGGTAGGTTTGAACCGCTGACCTTTTGGTTGGCAGTCCAGTGCTTATCCTATAGTGCCATACCAGGATATTTAGATAAATGACTAAGACTCCCCTTCCATGGCTGGTGACTCCAGACACAAGTACCTTATTTGCATTACCCCACCCAATCATTTTGTGGGTATCACAAGCTGGAAAAGCCAGATTGTAGTAATTCACTATGCCACAATTGGTCAAATGCTGGGCGAGCAAGACTGGGGGTGTAGAGAGTAGCCATTGCCATTGCTGCAGTTAAGCGTCATGGAGTTGGTTCTGACACATAGCAATCCTGTATAGGATTTCTGAGGCTGTAAATCTTTGGGGGAGCAGAAAGCCTCATCTTTCTCCTGCAGAGAGTAGCAGTAGAAGAAGCTAACTTCTCGTTTTCCATAACAGGAAGTCAATATGTTACATCTAAGAATTGGTAAATCAGTAAGTAGCAACATAAGCATGTTATTACTAGAACATGGAGGCAATAGCAGAAGAAACAAGAAAAACATTTGTGAGTTGTTGCCTCCGAAGAGGAAATGCGAGGCAGTACACTGCTCCTTTGTAAATATCAGCTTTTAATCAATTTTTCCTTTTTCATCTTTGTGTATGTATGGTAATGATATCCTGTTGTGTTATTGTTAAGTGCTGTCGAGTCGGTTCCAACCCATAGTGACCCTGTATTGGGTTTCTAAGGAGTGGCTGGTGAGCTTGAACCACTGACCTTGCAGTTCAAATGACTTTGCAGTATAGCACATTAATCCACAGTGCCACACCAGGACTCCAATGGTAGCCAGTATTTTCTGTGGTGATGAGTCCAAACTCTGGAACCTGAGCGCACGTTCCTATTCTGTTAGTTAACATCTGTGAGACCTTGAACTAATGATTTAACCTCTCTGTGCCCATATTGCCTCATCTACAAAGTGGACATATCGATGATACCAATGTCACTTAGTTTGAGGACTCTTCTAGTTTTTGATGACATCATCTGTGTCAGAGAAGATCTGTGCTCTCCATAGAATTTCCAATAGCTAATTGTTCAGAAGCAGATAGTCTAGTCTCTCTTCTGAGATTTCTCTGGGTACCTTTAAGTTAGCAGTCAAGCAATTAACCATTTTCACCACCCAGGGACTCCTTAACATGAGGACTAAGCATAAGATTTTTATTACTATTATTATTATATAATGAGATGTATCTTATGTATTTTAATGCATTAGAACACATAAAAGCTTAATATATTGTTGTTGTTAAGTACCACCAAGCTGATTCCAACCCATAGCGACACTGTATAAAGTTTCTAAGAAGCAGCTGGTGAGCTTGAACCGCCGACCTTGCAGTTCAAAGTGACCTTGCAGTCCAGCGCATTAGCCTGTAGCACCACACCAGAACCAATTCTTACAAAATGATGATAAAAATTGACGTAAGAAATCAGTTGTTTAAATCCTGGGTCTCTTATCTCAAAGGCAGCTACTTTTGAAAAGTCTTTGTGTATTAATCTACTTTTAAGAAATTATAAAACATTATACAGGCGTATATATGCATATGCTTTTTAATCTGCATCAAATTAAAAAGTACTATTTTTTTTTACACTCATTTTTCCATAATAAATAACTCTTAGCAGTTCTCTCCAAATGAACATCATTAGATCTACCTTATTCTTGTTAATAGCTGCATAATATTCCATCATTTATTTATTGTGTTCCCTACTGACCTACATTCGGGATGTCTCTATTGTTTTGCTATGACAAATAGTGGTGCAATGTTTACTCTTATTGTGTCTATTTCTGGTAAACTCTGGCTGTGCAAGTAATGAGTCAGAGGGTCTGAACACACAGACTCAGACAAAAAGCAAGTACAGCAAAGGGCATCAAAAGGGAGGAGGTTGTATGTCAAAGGCACATCTTTCATATTTCACAATTTCCCAGAAGGTTTATCATGTCATAGTTCTTTGGGTTTCTTATAGCAGATGGCATCACTCAATTACTTCAGACCAGAATCCTCTTATAAATGCATCACTGAAATAACTGTGATTTCCCTTCTGCCTCTAGTGATTCCAGAATTCAACATGGTATGGCGGATACATCTTGGCTTGGCCTCAGTTTCTGTAAAAAGCAAACAATGACATTTAGAGAGAATTATTGTAAAGAGTGAAGCTTTACAAGTGTCTAATGGTGCCTAGCCATAATAGGTATTAACACACAAGCATTCACTTCCCCTTCCTCAGGGAAGTGATTCTATAGAGTCTGCCATTTTGAAAAGAGTCTACGGAAATGCAATCGCTTCAGGGCCCTCCACCCAGCTCTTCAAAACTCTACATCAGGACTTTGCTTCTTTTCTTAATGGTATCCAGTTTGCACAATCACCACTATTTAACTTCTCTCTGTGATCAGAGATGACACAAGACACATAATAATAGCCTGGGATTTTTTTAGACTCAAAATAAAACTCTTTATATTTAAGACAGTTTCACCACACTCAGCAGAGTTTAAAAAAATAATACACTCTAATATTTCAGTTTCATATAGGGGCACATACTTGTATAAGGAATCAGACCAAAGGATGGGTTAGGATATTTATTATGCATCTTCCGCTCAAATGGTTAAAATGGGTATAAGGGGCAGAGTTTGGCTTCAATAGCTAGAAATTCACTTATGTTACACATTTAATTTCCTCTGCTTCCAATTTCTAACTCTTATGGAAATTTCATCCATCAGTGGTATGGGTTCTCCATTAAAGTGTCTAATTCATGGGAAGATGAATACCCAGGGTCCATAGCATCTATTAATGCCTAGAAGATGAAGTCTGGAAACCCAAAAAGTGAATCTGAGATTATCTTGGCCATACATGCTTTGGGGTATTCAAGAAACAGACAATCTCTGTGCTAGATAAAAACAAACCAGATTCCCACAGAGCCTCTCTGTATTGGAACTCTTGGTGACACAATCTAACAGAGTTAATAAGAGCATAAAAAGGCCCTGTCCTCTACCCCGTCCTTCAGCCCCCTCCACAAATCCCAGTGCACCTGGAACACTGCTGGGGACCTGTTCTTCAGCATCTGTTGTGTCCAGTCATTTTTTTATTTCTCCACTCTTTCTAAAACTGGGATTAAAAGATGGCTATGTGTGGTTACTACTCTTGGTTGGAGAAGCTCACAGTTTAGAGGGGGAACAATATGTACAAGTCATGCGGAATGACTTGCATTGTGAAACAATTGTCATGTAGAGGATATGTTGAAAAGGCAGGTAGGGAGTGCAGACAGTCAGAAGACTACTCATGGGCTGAGAGTTGGGCACTCATTAGGTGAGATGTGTTGCTGTTGTGAAGTACTGTGAAGTTGGTTCTGACTCACAGTGATCCTGTGTAGGGTTTCCGAAAAGCAACTTGTGAGTTTGAACACCGACCTTGTGGTTCAAACTGACCTTGAGGTCATCGAGTACTTATCCTATGGTACCACACCAGGTGAGATTTTATTGTTGTTGTTAAGTGCTGTCGAGTCAGTTCTGAGTCATAACAACCCTGTATAGGGCTTCCTAGGAGCAGCTGGTGAGCATGAACCACTGACCTTGTGATTCAAACCAACTTTGCAGTCCAGTGCATTATCCCACAGCACCACATAGCTCAAGGTGAAACGACATCCTTGGTAAACTGTAGTACTTCAAGGCAGCCATAAAAATGTGAGTAGATTAGAAGAGGGTGAAGCACAAAACTAGGCAGGAGGTGAGGTTACAGTCACAGCGGGCCTTATTTGAAAGCTGAGGAACTTGGGCCTTTTACTCTCCAAAGTCCCTGTGGTCTGGATTGTTGATCCCTTCTCTTGCTCTCAGTCTGCAACGTTCATTGCAAACAATAAAATGGAAATCTGGATTGTTTAAGACTGGTGTTACTTGCTGTCAAGTCGGTTACCACTCAAGGCGACCCATATGTTACAGAAAAGGACTGTTCCATAGGATTTTCTTGCTTTTCATCTTTATGGAAGTTGGCCAGGTCTTTTCTTCTGTGGTACCTACTGCTGGTTGAGTTTAAACCTTTATTTAGGTTAGCAATCTAGCACAAATTGTGCCACATAGGAAACCTCTTATTTAAACTGAAGAAGGAATTACTGAGAAATTCCTAGGGGCACATGGAATCATTGTCAAAACTGCTAGAACAGGTCTGGAACAACGACAGGGACAAGGGTGGCACATAGCTGCCAAAACCACATAACCAGCCAGTGAAGACCCCTGTACTGCCACCACGCTGATCCTGCCAGTGTTTTATGTGGGACAGGAAGGACAGGGTCAGAGGCATTGCCACTGGTGTGCAGTACTTTCTATTTCTCCTCTAAAGGAATGTAAGGTTATCTAGACGGGTCTGGTGAAAAGAGATGGGGATAAGATTCTTATGGATAATTGTGACTGTCACAATTGTAAAGGTAGAAGAAGTCTTGTAACAAAACCGGGAGAGTAGTTAAACTTACAGTCTAGAAACACAGAATCCTAGGACCTTTAAGGGAGAAGAGCACAAGCAGAATGCCAGACCCTATCCAGAGAAGCAGCAACACCAGAGATGGAGGCAGAGATGAGGACATGGAGAGAGGGAGCAACTGAGGACTCTGGACTCATGGAAAGGGAGGGACTGGGTGCTGGTGACCAGGAGGCAGGCATGCAGGATGTACCAGTGGGTTGTTTAAATTATCATATATTCCTGAGGGTTTTTGTGTAGTTCTCCCCATCCCCGCCTCCTCCTCCCCCCCTCCCCCCAAAATAAAAGAAAAACAGAGGGAATGGAAGTAAATACTGTTGAATGTTGATGCATGGAGGAGATTGTAATCACTGCAATGAAACAATGATGTAAAGCAGATTATCTTGGCTTTACATTGTCAAGTAAACTATCACTCAGTACACAATAAAAAAAAGGGTGGGAGGGTACAGAGAAAAAGAAATTGGAGGAAGACTCATTAACAACCTGCGATATGCAGATGATACAACCTTGCTTGCTGAAAGTGAACAGGATTTAAAATACTTACTGATGAAGATCAAAGACCATAGCCTTTGGTATGGATTGGATCTCAATGTAAAGAAAACAAAAATACTCACCACTGGACCAATAAACAACATTCTTATCAATGGAGAAAAGATTGAAGTTGTCAACGACTTCATTTTTCTTGGATCAACCATCAACATTCATGGAAACAGCAGCCAAGAAATCAAACTGTATTGCATTAGGCAAAACTGCTGCACAAGACCTTTTTAAAGTGTTGAAGAGCAAAGATATGAGCTTGAGACTAAGGTGTGCCTGACCCAAGCCATGGTATTTTCAATAAACTGATATGCATGTGAAAGTTGGACAGTGAATAAGGAAGACCATAGAAGAATTGATGCATTTGAGTTATGGTGTTGGAGAAGAATATTGAAAGTGCCATGGACTGCCAAAAGAACCAACAAATTTATGTTGGAAGAAGTGCAGCCAGAGTGCTCCTTGGAGGCCAGGATGGCCAAACTTCGTCTCTCATACTTTGGACATATTGTCAGGAGGGACCATTTGCTGGAGAAGGATTGTTTGGTCAGAGAAAAAGAGGAAGACCCCCAGCGAGATGGATTGGCCAAGTGGCATCATCAATGGGCTAAAGCATGGCAATAATTGTGAAGTTGGCCCAGGACCAGGTAGTGTTTTGTTCTGTTGTGCATAGGGTTGCTATGAGTCGGTACTGACTCGATGGCACCTAACAATAACAACAACAACAAATCCCCCAAAGCTATCATAACATGTGGTACAAATCAGGTATCAGATCAAAGAATCTATAGAAGAATCCTGGTCAAAAAAGGCAGGGGGGGTATGTGGGCAGTATGTTAATATGGAACAGAATTTAAAATTCCCAATGGAATCTAGATTTCCTGAAGACATTGAAGTTGGATTAACACCGGAAACTATCTTACTGTCTCCTGAAGTCTTTTGTGAACCAAACAGTAGCTTAATTTTAAAAGTACATTTACTTTCCAAAAAAAAAAAAAAAAAAGGAAATATGGGGTTGTATCTGGTAGACCATAAGCTCCTGCTGTAAGTGAGGCTGAGAACTGGAGTAATTAGACTCTTCAGCCTCTTTAGTAGAACATTAAATGTCCACAGGTGAGGAATAGCCACAAGCCTTGAAAAGAGGCTCAAAAGCAGGTCAGCCCAAACTGAACAAACAGAAACCAAAACCCAAAACCCACTGCCATCGAGTCGGTTTTGATTTTCAAAGTGACACTGTACAGAGTTACTAAGGCTGTAAATCTTTACAGGGGCAGAAAGCATCATCTATCTCCTGTGGGGTAGCTAGTGGGTTTGGACTTATGGCCTTGCAGTTGCAGTCCAGTGCTTATCCTATAGCACCAAGGATGCCTTGTCTAGAGCCTTTGGAGAGTTCTTGACTTGACACAAAGTCCGAGCCAGAGGAGGGGAAATAGCTGTCTGAGTCCTTTCTTAGAGGCTTTTTGATGGCAATAACCTCTGTTCACTGACAGTTGATAGTAGTTTCTGGGTTGTTTTTTTTTTTAAGTATGTTTATTTTTACTACTTTACTATTGAAAAATGTTTTTCAGAAGTCAATAATACTGATAACTGCAAAAATAAAAAAAAGATCAATAATTTTTGGATTGAATTGGGAAGTGAATTTTATTATTGAGTAGTTAAACAATCATATCAGTTCCAGCAAATGAGCCTCCCCTCCCTGTGGCTTAAGTGAGGACTGGTTGGGCCCCTGGGATTAAGGCTGTTGAAGAAGAAGGTACCTTATCCAAAGCAATGGAGAAATCTAGAACCAGGGAGAATACAGATGGAAGCCATGGGAGGCCTTTGTGCAGAGCCAGGAGAGTTTGGGTTCTTTGTTGCTGTTGTGAAGTGCCTTCGAGTTGGTTCTGACTCATAGTGACCCTGTATAGGGTTTCTGAAGAGCAGCTGGTGTGTTTGAACCACTGATCCTGTGGTTCACGGTCCATTGCTAATCTAGCTAACTTAATCTCCTACTTTCTTAGTCCTGTTGTAATGGAAATGCCACAAGAAAGTGTCTTTAAGCAACAGATTTATTCTCTTGAAAGTTTAGAAGACTATCTAAATTCAGGGCATCTGCTAAAGGGGATGGCTCTATCTCTGTTGTTGTTAAATGCCATCAAGTAGGTTGTGACTCATAATGACCCTATATAAGGTTTCCAAGGAGTGGCTGGTGGGTTTGAACCACTGATCTTGTAGTTAGCAGTCCAATGTTTATCCTACAGAGCCACACCAGGACTCTGTCTATGTTGTTGTTGAGTGCCATCAACTCAGTTCTGACCCATAGCAACCCTGTATAATGTTTCTGAGGAGTGGCTGGTGGCATAGCTTCTCCTGTTACATTCAGCTGCTTGGAGGGTTTTATCAAGTGAACACAGTGAAAGCAAAAAAAAAGGGCAAGGCGGCTGGAAGTGTGGGCAGTTGTTGTTGTTATGTGCTGTGGAGTCGGTTCCGACTCATAGCAACCCTGTACAGGGTTTCTGAGGCTGTAAATCTTTACAGGAGCAGAAAACCTAATCTTTCTCCCACGTGCGGAACAGCTGGTAGTTTCGAATTGCTGACCCTGAGGTTCGCAGCCTGATTTGTAACCACTACCAGTGTGGGCAGTAGGGTGATTAAAATGACTGGCTATGGATCTAAGCTGAGTACTGGAGAGAGGCAGTACCAGTTCTGTGGTAGTTCTCGTCTTATATGAAGGAATTGTTGTGTTCTGGCCAATGCTCCTCATTCACAGTCACTACCCATCTGTCAGTGGAAGCTTGAGTCTTGCTCTGATGCTGCACAGATTTTAGCCGAGCTTCCACAGATTAAAAAAGACTAGGAAGAAAGGCTTGGGGTTCTACTTTCCAAAATAAGCCCATGGGAACCCTAGGAATTTCAATGGTCCCATTTGAAGGCAGTCATAGGAAGAGACACACAGGCAGTGTCTCTGTGCATGAGGTCACCATGAGTGGGAGCTATCTCACTCAACAGCAGCGAATAGCCACAACGGGGGAGAGAGGGCATTAAAGGGGTTCAGGAAAGTCTCAGACAGTGTTAACTAGAGTTTGTGTACTAAGGGAATGATCTGAAAAAATAGAGGGCTAGATTGGGATGGATGAAACAAATTATGATGAGTTTATGGTTTCCAAAAATGACAGATAGGGTATGATCCTGGGAGCATGTGAATGAGGGATGGAGCTCGTTGGAGGTTTTTGGGTTTTCTTCGTACTAGTACAGAGCCTGGGTCACAGTGGGTCTTCAGTATTTATCTTTTAGGTGAAAGGGAAAGAAAGAGTGCTACTCACCAACACTAAGGCTGTGGAGTCTGCCGAGTCACCATTGGTGGTCACTTTTTGGCTCCACTGCTCCATCCTATCTGCTCGAAATGCAGGATTCCTCAGGCCACACTGCCTTTACACCCCTGAGAGCCAGTGTAACAGACACAAATGTGGAACTGCAACGTGTGTGACTCATGCTTTGCTCTCGGGGTGTATTTGGCAGCTTCTCCTATGCAAACCTCCACGTTCCCATATGCTCCAACTGCCTCCTGCTCTTAGAAAGAATGTAGGTCATTTACATTTTTCCAGAAGAGTCACTGTAGCCTCTCTTTGGAGGGGGTGCAGTTTTATACCTCATTTCAAACTATGGGGTATAAAAAGTCTTCTGTGAAAATATTGCAGGTACCCAATAGGCAAGACTTAGTGTCTGCGATCAGGAGAGTTGGAGTTCCTGTCATCAGCTATGTAGGCAACCTTTGGAATCCCTGCAGAGTAAAAATGGTTAACACACCAGGCTGCTAACCAAAAGGTTGGAGGTTTAAGTGCCCCCAGAAGTACCTCAGAAGAAAGACCTAGAAATCTACCTTTTAAAATGTAACCATTGAAAACCCTGTGGAGAACATGGTTCTACTCTGACATACAAGGACATGGGGACCTAGTGACTCAGAGGCAACTCAAAGGCAACTGATGCTGGGAATGGGCCCCCTTGGTGCCCCCTGAGGCTGGGTTAAGTGCTGAGAGGCCAGAAGCTAGTTCTCTGTGTCCCACAGGGTGGACAGCTGGGTCAGAGAAGGGTCTTGTCATAGACCCATTTGTTTCTCTTCTCTTTTCCTCGATTGTGAGATTCCAGGCTGCAATCCCAGTTTGTGTGTAAGGATCGTAGTTGTAAGGGTGAGAGACTATGGTGGCTCACTGATGCCCCATGCCCCCCCACCACATCCACACACAAATGTTGGGAAATGACCCTGGACCTGAACCTATGACTGAGATGCCAGAGCCAAATCTGTGAATTGGGCCAAGATCCAACAAAGATAATCATTTTATCTTTTTACTTTAATTTTTGTTTTAATTAATTTAACTCAGGTGTCATTTATATACTATACACTACAGATACTTCAAGGGTAAAGTTCAATGTGTTTTGACAAATAAATACATCCTTGTAACTAATACCCCAGTCAAGATACAGAACATTTCCATTACCCCAGAAAATCCTCTGTGCCCTTCACCCACTCCAGAAAACCATGACTCTGTTTGCTGATTTGTTTTGCTTATTCTAGAACTTTATATAAATGGAATCATACAATATGTACTCTTTGGTGTCTGGCTTCTTTTGCTCAGCAGAAAGGCTTTTGAGATTCAGCCATATTGTTGTTTATTTCTCTTTATGCTTATTAGTATTCTACTGTATGAATTATGCCATAATTTATTCATCTGTTCACCTGTTGATGTTCATTGTGTTGTTGATTTTTTTTTCTTTTTTTAAAACCAACCAGCAGTTGGTTTTAAAAACGCAAAAATGCAGTCTTGGTGTGGCGCTGTGGGTTAATGTGTTGGACTACAAGGTCAGTTTGAACAGCAAGGTCGGTGGTTCAAGTTCATCAGTAGCTCCTGGAAACCCTATACAAGGTCGCTATGAGTCAGAGCTTACTCATGGCACTTAGCAACAAAAAATACCAGACACTGAGCAAAACCTGGGGACACAGAATGACAATCACTGCCACTCACAGCTGGTCAGGAAAATGTATTCCATAGGTGGAATATTTTGACATTTGTCTACTACATATTTTTCCTTAGCCCAGAATCCCCTTTCCAGGCTATCTGTGGTGGCCTCAGGCAGACAACTAAACACATGACCAAGCAGAGTGAGGTGTGGCAGGGACAGTCTGGAACAACCACAACAGCTGGCTGGCCTGCTTGCCGGGGAGTTCTGTATGCTTTGAACGCTTGTGTTTATGCTGCTGATTATACATCATAATTTAATAATAATGCTGTCTCAGGTTTCAGCTGGGATAGGGTTACACAGGAGTTTTTCTTGGTGATCATATAGGCAGCCCACCAATTGAACTAGCTTGGGACTCTAGTGCTTAGAATCACTGGGTGTCCGTTTGTGGTACTGTGGTAGTTTGCATGTTGCTATGATACCGAAAGCTAAACCACTGGTATTTCACATACTAGCAGGGTCACCAATGATGAGCAAGTTCCTGCAGAGCTCTCAGACTAAGACAGATAAGCAAGAAAAGTCTGATGACCTGCTTTCAAAAATTAGTCCATGAATACCCTATGGCCCAGTAAGATGAGCCCACTACATGCAAAGGCATTCAAAATAAACATGGGCTGCAACAACAGATTTGAGACCCGTGTCTGTGAAGATGGTACAGGACCAGGTAGTGTTTTGTTCTGTTTCAATTGAAACAGTTGATAGAAAATCAAGCTCTGTGAAAGCTACCAGGAGTGAAGTCACAACTGCCTGAGACCTCCGCCCCATTACCTGCCTAACAAAGTACTGTGAGCTACTTGGCTGTCACTCTGTAGAACATTCAAACTTGATAGAACTACATTGGAACTACTCTGAACATACATTTAAATACTCCAGTCCAATTACATGCACTCTGTCTGAAGCATAAAACCAAACCCTACATTTCTTCAACAACAAAGCCCCTAAATACAAGCCGACCACTTCATCTGGTGCTCAAGGGAAGAGCCAGCCAGATCCCTGTTCCTGGAGATAAACATGTCTGAGTAGGACTTAGGAAAAGACCGCAAGAGATTTTTCAAATGGAGTGGTTTTTACTTTAGGAGAGATCTGGGGATTTTTAAAGGTAACATTGGCAAAGTAAGAATCTCACATTTTGTGTGGACATAAGATGGTATTCACTTCGAACTCTTTAGTTTACAAAAGTGTTCACACTTTTATTATTTCATTTGGTCCTCATAGTCACCCTCTGGGCAATCAGGGTAAGCATTGGTTGGTACCTGTTTTACAAATAGGGAAGATGAGACAGAGCTCAGGATCAGTGCCAGGACCAGATTGAAAAAGGGAAGCGAGACCTGTGAGTGAAGGAGAGGAAACAGCCTGTATTTCAAATGTTGATATTTTGTCATTGTGGACTTTTTTTGCAAGTAGTCCAGGGAGCATAGTGGATTACAAACTGGGCTGCTAACCACAAGGTCAGCAACTCGAATTAACCAGTTGCTCTGTGGGAGAAAGATGAGGCTTTCTGCTCCTGTAAAAATTTACAGCCTCAGAAACCCTATACAGGATTGCTGTGAGTCGAAATTGACTCCGTGGCACACCACCATTAGTTTTGATGTCTAAAATTGCATTAAAATTAATTATCGTGAATACTGAATCTTTTACATACATGGCGAATGTTTCTCTTGTATCACCTTGTAGCCCAGATGATAGATATGCTTGAATCACATGAAGTGATTCAATTTTGATATGTCAAAGAGGAACTAAAGCAGCAATTTCATATGGCTCAAACTAACGGATCCTTCTAGCATGGTGTAGTGAGTGTGCCCACAAACCTCAGTGCTGCAGTTGAAAACATCACTCTTCTGCTCAGCCAATAGCATCACCTGACAGATATCATCCAATGTGGTAACTCCTCCCAACCCCATGGGACCTCCTTCTATACTAGACAATAGAGAATCTTTGGTAATTTTACAGACAATTTTAACCATGGACTAATATGTGATAAAAGGAGCTCAGGTAGCGCAGTGGTTACGCATCGGGCTGCGAACCTCAGGGTCAGCAGTTCGAAATTACCAGCTGTCCCGCGGGAGAAAGGTGAGGCTTTCTGCTCCTGTAAAGATTTACAGCCTCGGAAACCCTGTACAGGGTCGCTATGAGTTGGAACCGACTCCACAACACATTACAACAACAGCAACAATATGTGATAAACATAGTTGTAAATTACTTAAACACATATTTCTTAGATTATATGAATACTAACAACAAAATTCTTTTTGTAAAATCTACATTGAATGACAACATTATTAGTAACTGAGAAGCCATTTAAAATTTTTTTCTCCTTTTCCTTTAATTACAACTTCATTCTCCAAATGTTACTGATATAGGCTCAAAAAATAGTAATCACCACAATAATCACAACAAAACATTTGACCAAATCAGACTATAAAAACATTAACAGCACTAAAAGAAATAACATGTTCAAACAAAGCTACATGCTGTGAAACATCATTATAATTTGGTAATAATGACATCTTTGTCAGCACACATTTGTTGTTGTTGCTAAGTACCGTCGAGTCGATTCCGACCCAAACCCTGTATAGGGTTTCCGGGGAGCAGCTGGTGAGTTTGAACCACTGACCTTGAAGTTTAAATGGCTTTGCAGTCTGGAGCATTAACCCATAGCACCACACCAGAACACATTAGAAAGGTCAAAAACTAAATTAGCATAGAAATGTAGCCATATCCATACATGTCAGCTGGTCTTACCAAAATACACGGTTTTGTTGTTATAACTAACTGCAAGGATAGTTTTGTAAAATTTTTGCTGAAACACAGAACAAACATTTATAAACAGTGTCACTCAGTGCAGTCTGTAACCCCATACTCCTCTAGTGACGTCACTGTGCTCAGTGGTCCTCAGCCTGGTGGCACGTTAGGAGCACCTCTGGGACTTGTAGAAGTCCCTGGGTGATACAAATGGTTAGTGTGCTTGGTTGAATTCACTTAGGTACACCTCAGAAGAAAAGCCTAGTGAACAACTTGCAAACGATCACAGCCACTAAAAATTCTATAGAACACAATTCTACTCTAGCACACACAGGGTTGCTATAAAAGGGTAGTAGTAGTATTATTAGTAGCATGAGCATATGTCTAGTGTCAGGGGCAATAATGAGAAATTAGATCAATCCAGGTTGGTTCCTATGTGGTGGCAGTTAGACAAACCTCCATTTCCCAAACTTTTTACCAGTCCTAACACCAGCAGTCGCTCCCACTGCATGCTCTGCTTCTCTTCTGGGTTTGATAATACATTACAATAACCACACAGAACTCATAGACCAATTGTTTTTGTTGTGAAGTGCCATTGAATCGGTTCTGACCCATAGCGACCTTGTATAGGGTTTCCAAGGAGCAGCTGGTGAGCTTGAACTGCCAACCTTATAGTTCAAATGGCTTTGCAGTCTGGTGCATTAAGTTAAGTAAGTCACCTGAAGTCACACAGTTGGTTAAGAAAGTGACAGGTACCACTTGGGACCAGGATTAGGAAGCAGGCAAAGTCTGGAAAGCTCCTCCAAAGGGACACAGTCATGTCTCTGCCTTCTGTGCAGGGCAGCTCTGTCAGCTCCTCTACCATGTATAAGCAAGCCAGCCCTTCTCTCTGCCCTGCATGCCCCCTCTCAGCTGTGCAGGTCTCCTCTCAGCCCCTCTCCACTCCTGACAGACCTAGCTCATAGCCAATGTAGCAGCTTTGTTCAGCTCTCTGAACTGAACCCCTAGCAGTAGATTTCTGCTGTCACCACTGACTCTACTACAGATCAGTGTCTTGATTCATCGCTGACTCTCCAGGGCCTGTACAGCCCTTAAATCTGTGTTCCTTCTCTTTTAGGTGCTTCTTTGCCTCCTCTTTGTCGGCTCCATTTCTTTTATCTTCCTTCTGCTTCTGTCAGCCCACCTCTGTGGGATTGGCTCCATACATCAGTATAAGCAAACTCTTGGTCAGTTCAAGAACACCCAGAGACCAAGAACCCATCAATCCCTTTTCAGTAGGCTATGGATGCTTCCTCACTTCATTTGCATGCATATGTTGAACAATTCCTGCAAGTGTGTGAACTAGACCAATCACAGAGCAGACTATAACTCAGGGTCAGATTAAAAAGTAGCAAGCCTCAAGTTGTTTATCAATTACCCAGGAAAGTGACTTAGCCTGGACAAAAGCAACAAATCCTGTAGAAAACTAGAACTCCTCAGGGTTTATGGGAAAATCTCTTAAACTATTTTTTCAGATAATCAAGGATCTTATTTCATCACAGTTGCCATGAGTTCTAATTGACTTGATAGTTTGCTTTGATTTTTGGTTCTGGGGCTTCTATGAAAATCAGAGCCCTAGGCTGAGCACGAAGACCGGCACATGTGTTTAGAAAAAGCTCCTCAGTGTGAACACCTGGATTAGAGACCCTGAGTCCTAGCAGGTTGTAGAAGCAGGTGCTATCACTTTGTAACCATATCATCTGAGACTAGTTACAGGATGTTTTAAGGGTCAAGGGATGTATGTAAATTTCCAGGACATGCCTGTTGTTTGTTGTTAAGTGCCATGGAGTAGATTTTAACTCAAGCAACCCCTATAGGGTTTCCAAGGAGAGGTTGGTGAGCTTGAACCACCGACCATGCACTTCAAACAGACCTTGCAGTCCAGTGCATTAATTCACATCATTATACCAGGACTCCAAATGCTGATAACAGTTAATGCTCTACAAGCCCATCATTATTGAATCCTACTTTGTGTTATACATTATCATGTTTAGTCCTAGCAACAGTGCTTGCCATGAATGCAGGTGGTTTAATCACTATTTTACAGAGGAGTTCCAGAGAAGTTAAGTAAGTCGAATCCTACTTTGTGTTATACATTATCATGTTTAGTCCTAGCAACAGTGCTTGCCATGAATGCAGGTGGTTTAATCACTATTTTACAGAGGAGTTCCAGAGAAGTTAAGTAAGTCGCCTGAGGTCACATAGCAAGTTAATGATAGGATTCCGTACTCAGATCTTCTGGCTCTACCAATTGTAAACAAGTAACCAGTTGCCACACAGTCAATTCCAACTAATGGCGTTAGAGTAGAACTGTGCTCTATAGGGTGTTCAGTGATTGATTTTTCAGAAGTAGATCACCAGGCCTTTCTTCTGAAGGGCTTCTCAAACCTACAACCTATTGGTAAACAGCGGAACCCATGAACCATTTGCACCAGCTAGGAACATACCACATTTTATGCTTTCCCCAAGAAAGGCAGCACTCAGTAATTACCCCACAAGGTAATGTGAGGAATTCCCTGTGTTACAGTCAGCTGACCAGGCAAAGGAATGGCTTACAATCTGGTGAGCAGCCCCTTTGCTGGGGGATTCCCCTTCCTGCCCCAGCTGGGAAGAGCCAGCGGCAGGAGAGTTCTGCAGCCTGTGTTACTTCTCACTGTCTGTTAACCCTCTGATTTCTGGATAGAGCTGTCAGCTGCCTTCACTTCCTCATTACTAGCTAGTTCCTTTTAACTTTCTCTGTCCAGGTTCTTTCTTCCAGCCCCCTGTAAAAGCCAGTGATTGTTGATATCATGCATGAACTCCTTTAGTATGACCTCTACTTTGTGTGGAACTGCCAGTAACTCCAACTTTCCTGAGTTTCTTTTCCCTTTTGCATTCTGCCGCAGTAGAAACCAAAGGACAGAACTTTAGTGATGTAGTGGGTTACACACTGAGCTGCAAATCGCAAAGTCAGCAGTTTGAATGGATCAGCTACTCCACAGGAAAAAGGTGAGGCTTTTTGCTCCTATAAAGATTTAGTTTCGGAAATCCTATACAAGGTCGCTATGGGTTGGAAGCAACTCCACAGTACACAACCACCACCACCACCACAAGCCAAAGGAAGTGGCTTAGCTTGGCATAACTTTGTATCCTGCTACCTCTCTCAGTGTTGGAGTACCCCATAAGCAAGGTAAGCACTGGCTAATTTGTGCTTACTTATTAATCTATAGTGAACAATTTCACTTTTTTTCACCACATCAAAGATTCTACTTCTAGATATGGTTGGTACCTGCTTGTCTCTCCACCCACAGCACCTTTGTAAAGAATCGAAGCATCTTGTCAAATTTATAACCCCTGGCAGGGACAGAGTACCCACTAACCAAGGTAAGCATGGATTTATTTATACTTACTTGCTAATCTGTAATGGGCAAAAATTCACAGGGGTTTCACTGACTGAAACTGTTCATTACAGATTAGGAAGTACAGATAAGTAAACCCATGCTCACTTTGCTTCTTAGGTAATCTGTCCTTTCTTTCATTATCACTACTTCCCCACCCCCAAGTGACCTTTCTTCTGTAGGATTTTGCCTTACTTTCTCATACCTGGAAGACCTTTGCTTGTCCTGTTCTCTTGGCATGTTCCAAGTCATCCTGCTAAACCCAGATCTCGTGCTCTTTTATTCAGTTGATAAAGCTTTTTTGATATTCCCATTCTTGCTTCTAGGTCAGTCTGTCTTCTCCAGTGCTTTAATCATTTCTGGACTTAACAGATTCTTCTGCAATTTAGTTTTATGCACATCCATCTAGCCCATTAAGTGTTAGCGTCTTTAAGGCAAAGGACATTTTTTAGTCTCCCTGGTACCCAGTAAATTCACAACGTCTCTAGTGGTAATAACTACATGACTTTATTATATACCAGGTGCTATCTAACCAGGTTACTTTAATACTTAATTACTACCAGTGGAGTTCTGGTGTGGTGCTCTGGGTTACTGCAAAGTCAGTTTGATCTGCAAGATTGATAACTCAAGCTCACCAGCTGCTCTTCAGAAACCCTATACAGGGTTGCTATGGGTCAGAACCGACTTGACAGCACTTAACAATAACAACAACTACCGGTTACCATTGAGTTGATTTCTACTTATGGTGCCTCATAGGCATCAAAGTAGAACTGTGCTCCATCTGGTTTTCAGTGGCTGAACTTTTGAAAGCAGATCACAAGGCTTTTGTTCTGAGACACCGCTGGGTGGATTCAAAGAGCCAACCTTTTGGTCAGCAAACCAAGCATGCTGACCATCTGCACCACTCTTCCTTTAATATTCACAACAGCTATTAGCATCTTCTGTATTTTACAAGTGAGGAGACTAAAAATGTGGTTTGACCCAGCCACTATATAAAGAGGTGGAATTTGAACCCAGCATTCTAGTGTTTTAAAACTAGATGTAACCACCGTACTATACAGCCTCATTGGTAGGGAATACCAACCTGAGGGGGCATGTGGAAGAGATTTCTGCCCTCAGGGACTCAATAGTCAATGAAGCTAGAGCCTACAGATGTATGTGCTCACACACAGAGAGAGAACATGAAAACACCTCAAGGGGAAATACAATTAAGTGCTCAAAGGTGTGGTACAGAGCAGTGCTTCTCAGGTTTTTAATATGTGCGTAGAAAACAACTGGAGCTCTTGTTAAAATGTAGATTTGAATTCAATCTATTTCTAAGAAGGTCCTAAATGATGTTGGCCCTGCTGGTCCATGGATCACTCTTTGATTAGCAAGGAGTTGAAGAATGTCAAATGAGCGACATGTCAGTGTGGGCTGGAGAGGTCCAAGGACTGCAAGTGAGGTCTGAGACGATGGGAAGACTTGGGTAAGCAGAAAGGAAAACAAAGACTTGGCTCTCAGGGTCCCAGGAGTGATGGGGTGGTCTAGGGGCTATAGCTTGTGCCTCAGATTAGCTTCAACCTCCCCCCCCTTTCCCTAACAAGCAGTGCACTGTGCAGGACCTTCGCGTGTAAAAAGTGCGTTTTTGAGACATGACTGCTCCTGATCCTATCCGGAAACATTTTGCAAATTCAGAAATCAGGCCAAAGGGCAGTGTCCTGAGGTCTACAACTCTCAGTACTAGTTAAATGGGAACACTCTTTCCCCAAGTTGTTCCTCTTGAGGGAAGCATTTCTGCTGGCTTAAGGACTTTGGCCCCTATAAAGCTTGGCAATGGAAAAAAAGGAGAGTCTCAATGAGGAACAGTTCTTGGGTAGCACCGAAGAAGAACCAACCTGCAACCAATCCATGTTCCCTTCAATGGAAGTCTTTGAGATCACTGGTAAAGTACTATTCCCCAGTAATGTAATTGCCTGTGAATGCATTCTCTCTATTGACTATGTAAGAGTAGGTTTGCAGTCTGGCAGTACTTTGCATCTGATTCTTAGTCATATATTTCTGGAATGCTTAAATCTAGAATGTTTGGAATGTTTAAAATAGGTACTGTATCATTTATATTTTTTAAAGAACTGTTGTACAGTTGTATTTCAGAGCACAGTTGTGTCTCATACTGTTTTCAGTGGCTGAGTTTTCAGAAGTAGATTGCCAAGATGTTCTTTCAAGATGCCTCTGGGTAGACTCGAACCACTGACCTTTTGTTATGACTCCTTCTTTAGTATATATTGTTGTTGTTAAGTGCCATTGAGTTCATTCCAACACATAAATGGCTCTGTGTAAGGTTTCTGAGGCTTTAAATCTTTGAGGGAGTATAAAGCCTCATTTTTTCTTCCATGGAGTGGCTGGCGGGCTTGAATTGTCAACCTTGTGGTTCACAATTCTGTGCTTATCCTATGAAGTCAGGGGACTCCCTTATTTAATATGTAGTTGAGGTTTTTTGTTAGCTTCACAATTCCTTTAAGTTGTATTTAAGTATTTCCCCTTACACAAATGCCAATGCTTATGAATGCACCTTTTTTCATTTGTGTCTAGTTTTTCCACATAGGTCGTGTGATGAAATACAAAAAAGAGGAGGGCAAACTCCACAGACCTGAATGAAACCCTTTTAAAATTTGTTAAGAAAACTCTTTTTTATGACTGATGATCAGGTTTTTTTTTGTTGTTGTTGTTTTGTTGTTGTTTTTTTGTCAGCTTTGGATATGGTGGCTAGAATATGTTCATAGATTCATTATTAGTTTGTCTTTGATTAAGCTTAGGTTTTAAAAATTCAGTCAATTCTGTTGTCTTAATTTGTTTGTCATTGTTACACTGGTGGTACATTTTTAAATCCTCTAGAATTTGTAGCATTTAAAGTCACCAATCAGAACATCATCTTAGAATTATCTTCCAAGAAGATTAGCATATTCCCATTCCCAGACTCTTCTTAGAGTTGTATATTCAGAAACAATGACAGCTCTTTCCACCAACTTGAAGTCCCTTAGGTCTCTTTGGGGACACCTGGTGTGGCACTGTGGGATAAGCACTGAACTGCTAACTGCAAGGTCAATGGTTCAAGCTCACTAACTGCTACTTGGAAACTCTATACAGGGCTGCTATGAGTTGGCGCCAACTCGATGGCACTTAATCACAACCACAGATCTCAATGGTAATAATAAACACCTGAAAGTGAAAGGTCAGGCTCTGACCTTGATTAATCTATATAGTGTGCTAACAGAAAAAAAAAATGTGCATGAAAATGAGTACAATAATCTTTGGCTATTCAGAAAATTGATTGGTGATCAAAAAATTTTGGAAGATACTAGAAATGATCTGCCCAAGTTAAAATCAAACAAATTGAGCACCTACTACCTGCTAGGCACCACACTCAATACCGAGGAAACAGGAAGACTAAATACGACTTCTGGTCTCAAGGAGACCATAGTCTTGTCTGTGGTGGTCCTTAAACTGCAATTCATCACCAACCGTGACTGAGATATGCACAGGGCATTATGGGTGCATGTACCTGGTGTAGGGTTGGTAGAGGTCAGAGCTGATATTCTCCTAAAATTTAAAAGAGAAAAAGAACTACAGAAAGGATACAGTGGAGAAATACTCAGAAAGATAAAGGACACATTCCAAGAACTACAAATTCAGAAATATACAAATAGCTTCAAAATTGGGTGGGTAATCTTGGTAATTATTAAGGCTGGGACCAACGAATTTGAACTTGGGATTCTTGAAGGGGTTGAAGTCTGACCAGGAAGCACTGACTTGCACTTAAAGACAGCAGGTTGGTGAGAACATGGATGAGGAGCGTCCCAGCATGAGCTGATGATAGACAGTGGTTATAAAGAAGGAAAGGAGGGAATGCTCTCCTTTATGTTAGGGGTCACATCAGTATGCTGCTGGGCCAGGGCAAGTAAGGAGAGGCAAGAGTCAAGGATCAATTCCAGAGTGCTGGCTTAAGTTATGGATGCCACAAACTAGTAGAAACATAATCACTGGTATGAATGAACATTTTCCTAAATTAATTCACAACTCTCTGCTAACTATTTCCAAGGTCATGGAACATAATGAAAATTTCTAGAAGAATGCCATTACTGACAGGAGTCACTGTTGTTGTTAAGTGCCATCGAGTAGGTTCCAACTTATTGTGACCTTGTACAGGGTTTCCGAGGAACCGTTGGTGGGTTTGAACTGTTGACCTTGCAGTTCAAATCAACCATGCGGATGAGTGCTTATCCTACGGTACCATACCAAGACTCGATAATATAGTGAGCTCCTCTAGGCTTAATAAAATGAATGAAACTATTTGTTTCAACTTCTTTATCCTTTAAAAAAAACAAAACTGAAGATTTCATTCATTTTCCTATGAAGTTTGATAACTCTGTTAGCTCTTGTCCACTGAGTTAAACAAAGTCCCAGATATTAGGTGTTCAATCCTATTTCCCAACTCTTGGAGTTGGATGAATCCTGGTGTGTGGTGCTGTAGGATAAGCACTGGAATTCAAAGTCGTTAGAATCACAAGGTTGGCAGTTTAGACTCACCAGTGCTCCTTGGAAACCCTATACAGGGTCGCAATGAGTTGGAACCAACTTGATGACACTTAACAACAACAATATCATTGGATATGACACTTAGATAAACACTGGACTAGTAACTGCAAGGTCAGTTATATAAATCTACCAACTGCCCTATGAAACCCTATTCAGGGTAGCTAGGAGTCTGAACAGGCTCTACAGCACTTAACAACAACAACATAATTGGATAATTAAGCATTTCAGCTTGCACATGAGACTTTTTATTTATCCCTAGTGATAATATATGAATTTTGGGATGCACTCATGTTATGGATTGAATTGTTATTGTTATGTGCCATCAAGTCAGTTCCATCTCATAGCAACCTTGTATAGGGTTTACGAGGAGCAGATGGTGGGTTTGAACTGCCGACCTTGTGGTTCAAACCCACCTTACCGTTCAGTGCTTACCTTTTAGCACCACATCAAGACTTCATGGATTGAATTATGTACCCCCAAAATACATGCTGGAACCCTAACCTTTATACCTATGAATGTAATCCCATTGGAAATAGAGGTTTCTTTGTTATGTGAATAAGGCCATGCCAACTGTTGTTAAGTGCCCTCATAAAGTTTCCAAGGAGGAGCTGGTGGGTTTGAACTACCAACCTTGCAGCTAGTAAGGGTGTGTTTTAAATCTATTCATTTTTGTGGTATAAAAATAGCAGATAAAAAAAGTGCCCACAGTGAAGGCTGCAAGCCCCAGCAAAGGGGACCATGAATACCATGTTGTTGTTAGGTGCCTTCGAGTCGGTACCGACTCACAGCATCCCTATGTACAACAGAAGGAAACACTGCCCGGTCCTGGGCCAACCTCGTAGCCAATGAATCAATGAATGCTGGGCCTACAAAAATCAAAGGAGCTCTTCCCCTGGAGATAACAGAGACTCTTCCCTGAGAGCTGTGTCCTGAATTCAGAATCAGAGTCTCTTAAAATGTGGTGGTGGTGTGGTGCACCATGGAGTGGCTTCCAACTCATAGCGACACCGCACGAGGTTTCTGAGGCTGAAATCTTTACTGGAGCAGAAAGCCTCATCTTTCTCTCGTGGAACAGCTGGTAGTTTCGAACTGCTGACCTTGTGGTTAGCAGCCCGAATTGTAACCATTATGCTACCAGAGCTCTTTCTTGTAAAGTGTAAGAAAAAAAAAATTTTTTTTTAAAGAAAGAACTGCTCACATGTGGTGTTATATTAAAGCAGCATTGGCAAGAAATAAATCGATATGCCCATTTGTAGGTGGCTTTGCTTTGGATGTGGCTTTCAAAATTAGAAAAATTATGCTGAAATTTAGGCATAAATGAGCTAGTTCTACAGGTAAAAAATGGAGCTGGGTATTTTTATGTTTTTGGTTGTTTTTTTTTAAATCTGATCTTACAACAATTATTCACATCACTTGTTGTAAGTGCCGTCCAGTCTGTTCTGACTCATAGCAACCCTGTACAGGGTCCAAGGAGCCGCAATTATTACATTCAAGACATGTTTATAAAATAGCTAAAATATTGGATTTTATAACTCCCAAAAACATAAGGTTTGAAATTTCTTATGTGTCTTTGGATAAATTGCAGTATTGTTTAAGTGTATCGTGTCTTTTTGTTTATTGCTACCATTTAAGAACTTTATTTAAAAGCAATTTTGGAAGATTGCTAGGTACAGTTTTGGGAGCAGTAGCTTTTTAAGATCTGTAGCCAGATGGTCAACAAGTATACTACATTGCTTTGATTTTTTTGTAAATTGTGCATTTAGGCCAATCCAAAGTACTGTACTTTCATTAACTATAAAACTTTCTTTATAATTATTCTTATAAAATCCCTTGTTATTAAATAACTTATAGTTATTTAAATATTGCTGTTAAATAACTTACAGTTATTTAAATATTTTAAAGGCATACATGAACTTTTTATCTTAAAAGTTAGACATCTCTGAACTATTGGTCCTCCTTCCAATTGAAATGTTAAAAAGTATGAAAAGTTTGAAGAAGTACAATGGAAATTGTATTATAATGCTTCTTGATGTAGTACCTTGATGAATTATCTGGTAGCGTAATGGTTACGAATCGGGCTGCGAACCTTAAGGTCAGCAGTTCAAAACTACCAGCCGCTTCGCAGGAGAAAGATGAGGCTTTCTACTCCCATCAAGATTTGCAGCCTTGGAAACCCTGTACAGGGTCGCTATGGGTCGGAATTGACTCGACGGCACTTAACAACATAACAATAACAAAAGAAAATATATCCAGATTTTGTTTTAAAACAGTAGTGGCAAACTGTTGTTTTTGTTACTGTTGTCAAGTCATTCCAGACTCATAGTAAACCTGTGTATACAAACCACTGCCTGGTCCGATGCTTTCTTCACAATCCTTGCTATATTTGATTGAGCCCATTGTTGCAGCCACTGTGTCAATCCATTATGTTGAGGTTCTTCCTCCTTATCTCTAATCCTCTACTTACCAAGCATGATGTCCTTCTCACAGACTGGACCCTCCTTATAACAAAGTTTGTGAGACTATGTCTCATTATCCTGGCTTCTAAGGAGCATTCTGACTGTACTTCTTCCAAGTTAGTTTTGTTCATTCTTCTGGCAGTCCATGATATATTGTATATTCTTTGCTGACATCATAATTCAATTGTTCTTTGCTCTTCTTTATTCATTGTCTAGTTGTCCCAGGCCTATAAAATGATAGAAAATACCACGGCGTGGATCAGCTGTACTTTAGTCCTCAAAGTGACATCTTTGCTTGTTAACCACTTTAAAAATATCTTTTGCAACAGATTTGTTTAATGTAATAATACATCGTTTGATTTCTTGACTGTTGCTTTCATGGGTTTGATTGTGGATCCAAGTAAAACAAACTCCTTGACACTTTCAATATTTTCTTTTTTTGTCATGGTGTTGCTTATAGGTCAAGCTGTGAGAATTTTTGTTTTCTATATATTGAAATATAATCCATACTGAAGGCTATGGCATTTGATCTTCATTAGTAAGTTCTTCAAGTCCTCTTTACTTTCAGCAAGTATGGTTGTGTCATCCGTATATTGTAGGTTATGAATGAGTCTTCCTCCAATCCTGCTGCCACATTCTTCTGTATATATTTTAGTTTCTCAGATGTTTTGCTCAATATGCAGATTAAAAAGTATGGTGAAGGGATATAACCATGACACATACCTTTCCTTATTTTAAACTATACAGTATCTCTTTTTTCTATTTGAACATCTGCCTCTTGGTCTATGTACAGGTACTGCATGAGCTCATTTGAGTGTCCTATTAAACTAAGACAACTCATTTCTACCTTTTTGAAAATCATAAACTTTTGCTGATTTAAGTCTTCCTTTCACCCTTTTGATTTGTCTTTTCTCAAGAAGTTCTGTTTCACATCTGCAAACTCTTTTAGGTCTGTGGAGTGTAATTTGTCTGGTCTTCTCAGATTAACCCCTCAACTACTTCAAGACTAACTCAGGACGCATGTCTTTTTTTCATGATATTTCCCCACCAATTTCAGTTTTGTCAGAGAAGACCTAAAGAAAATATAGATACAGAAGTTATTATTATTTTTGGCTGTTGTTCGTTTGAAGTAATATTGTGCCACTGATTCTCAGTGCTATGTCTAGCTGGCCCTTCTTTTCTTCTCTGAAGATAATTAAATATCCTCCTAATAGTGGTAACATCTTATATAAATAGAGTAAAATATCAAAATCAAGAAAATAATGATCATGTGACACTGTAGTATAAGTACTGGACTGCTAACTGCGCTAACCACAAGGTCGGCAGTTCAAACCCACCAGCTGCTATCAGGAACCCTATGTAGGGTCACTATAAATCCAAACCAATTTGATGGCACTTAACAATAACAGCAGAATCAATTTTATTCTGACTTCACTTGTTATTACTTGTATGTATGTGTAGATACAGTTCTGTGAAATTATTCATGTGTTAATTGATTTGTTAATTGCCACCCAAATCAAGGTACAGAATCGTCCTAACACCACAGAGTCCTTCCTGCTGCCCCGCTATAGCTACACCCAGTCCAGAATTACTAGCAACCATGAATCATTTCTCCATTTCTATAATTTTGTTTATTTCAAGAATGCTATCGAAATGGAAGTACACATCGTATGAAACCCTATAGGATTTTTCACATAGCATAACTCCCTTGAGATGCATCCAATTTGTGTATCTCAATAGTGAGTTCTTTTTTTCTTCTGAGTAGTATTCCATAGTATGGATATACCAGTTGGTTTGCTTATTCAACCACTGTAGAACATTTGTTTTTTTCACATTTTTTGTCTATTACAAACAAAGCTACTATGACCATTCATCTAAGAGTTTTAGTGTGAGAAAAAACCAGCTGGACATATTTATGTGGATCTGTTTCTGGGTTCACAATTTTGCTTCATTACTGTCTGTGCTTTTCCCATCCAAACTGCAGTGTCTTGATGATTGTAGTTACATTGCAAGGTTTGGAGTTCTGTTGTGACACTGTAGGATCAGCATTCAAACCCACCAGTCACTCCTTGGAAACCCTATACAGGATTGCTCTGAGTCAGAACTGACTTGACGGCACTTAACAGCATTGTAAGTCTTAACATCAGATAGACTGAAGTTTCACACAAATTCTTTTTCAAAATTCAATTTAAAAATCTATGGCTTTCTATTTACAACAGAATAAACTTATTCATATTCACAAAAGGAATTTCTGGTATTTTGATAGGAATTCTGTTATACCTATAGATCAGTTTTGGGGTGGGGGGGATTAACATCTTTTGAGCATGATATGCTCCTTTTTTTTTTTTTGAGCTAAGATCTGTAATTTTAGCATACAGATCCTATATATGTGTTGTTAGATTCATATATTTCTTATCGTTATTGTTAAGTGCAGTCGAGTCAGTTCTAACACATAGAGACCAAAGGTATAGGGTTTCTGAAGAGCGACTGGTGAATTTGAACCACTGACCTTGTGGTTTAAACCGACCTTGATGTCCAATGCATTATCCCACCATGTCACATCAAGACTCTAGATTTATATATAAGTTTTTAATTTTTCTTTGGCATGACTTTAAACACTTTATGTTTGATTTGTTTCCTTTGGTTTGGTTTGGTTTTTTTTTGCGGGCCATGGACCAAGTTTTATTCTTTTTAAATTTTTGAGTTTTTATTGTGAATTGAGTGATAGTTTACATGGGAGAACTCTAATTTTACATCAGTCTGCTCCGTACATCATCATTCAACAGTATTTGCTTCTATTCCCTCTGTTTGTTTTGTTTTGTTTTGTTTTGTTTTGGATGTATACAAAAAACACTCAGGAATATATAATCATTTAAATAACCAAAGGGCACCTTCTGCAAGCCTGCCTCCTGGCTGTCAGCACATAGCCTTTCTCTTTCCATGAGTCCAGAGTCCTCAGCTGCTCCCTCTCTCCATGTCTTCATCTCTGCCTCCATCTCTGGTGTCGCTGCTTCTCTGGATAGGGTCCCACATTCCGCTCATTCTCTTGTCCCTTGATGGTCCTAGCACCTTGTATTGTTAACTTAGTTTTGCACTCGAACTCACTTATTTTAGTTTTAGGGGCTGTCTTGTAGATTTGGGGGGATTAAATACAAATGGGCTTAATTCTTCAATTCTTGTTTGTATGGCTTTGATTTATATATTTATTTTCTTTGACTTTTTATTATAAATTTCATGAAGGTTTACAGAGCATTTCACGTTTTCCATTCATATACATTTTGTTTCCTATCACTGATTGCTATCCTACAATGTAACACCACTCATCCCGTACTTCTTCCCTGTTTCCCCTTCCCATACCGCTTTGTTTCCTGACCCTCTGAACTTTGCCCTTGGGTAAATGCTGCCCTTTTTGAACTCAAATGGTTGATTGTTCTAAGGAGTGTGCACCTTTCTAGTGTTGCCATTCACCTTTCTAGACCTGTCTATTGTTTGTCTGAAAATGGAGCCACAAGAGTGAGTTCATTTACAGGCCTGAAAGGTGACTAAGCATGGTAGTCTTCAAAGTTCCACCAGACTCTACCCCACCAGCAAGTCTGATCTTCTTCATTATTTTGAGTTTTGATCCACATTTTCTCCACTTTATCCAGGACCTTCTAATCACTTTCAGAGCAGTTGGTAGTAGTAACATCTAGTTCTAGAACCATCTTGTTCTTCTGGCCACAGGATCATGGAGGGTGAGGTTTTGCATTGTCTGTTAGTACTAATGGGCTCTGTAGGATAAGCACTGGACTAGTCACTGAAAGATCAGCAGTTCCAACACACCAGTCACTCATTAGAAACCCAATACAGGGGGACTATGAGTCAGAACCTACTTGATAGCACTTAACAACAATTAGATCTTTGGTCTAATTCTTTTCATGTGTCTTTTTTGTTTCCATTCTTTCATCTTTCCCAATCCTTCTGAACTTTGTCCTTAACTTATAATGACTGCACTATTGATTCAAATGGTTGACCATAACTCACTAGTGTTGTTCTGCTAGTAAGCCTGTTACTTGGCTGAAAATTGAACCAAGCAACAGGAAGTGAGTTCAGTTCCAGATGTAATAGGTGACCACTCAGTATCCCCTTATTCTGTTTGAACAACTGCCTATTGGTCTATATACACATTCCTCACAAGCTCAATTAAGTGTCCGGAATACCTATTCTTCACAATGTTATCTACAATTTATTACGATCTACACAGTCAAATGTCTCTGCATAATCAATAAAGCACAAGTGTTTCTCATATTCTTTGCTTTTCTTCTTTTTGAAGTTCTAAACCTCTTTCTGTTATGATTTCCTTTTTGTTTGGAGACATTCTATTAGCCAATCTTTAAAGGTAGGTCTGCTAACCAACAATAAATTCTCTTAATTTTCCTTAGTCTCAGAATGTCTCTATTTGCCCTTAATTACTGAAGGATAGTTTCATTAAATTTATAATTTGTGTTTGACAATTCTTTTTTTTTTTTCTGATGAAAAATCTGCTGTCATTTAAATTGGTGTTTCTTTATAAGTAATGTGTGACTCTCGGATACTTTCAAGGTGTTTTATCTTTAGATTTTCAAATTTTCAATTATGATTTGTCATGACTTGGATTTCTTTGGATTTATACTACTTGGCTTGGCTCAGCTTGACTCTGTAGGCTTATGACTTTTACAGAGTTTTGGAGGATTTCAGTCATTACATCTTTAAATATTTTTTTCCATCCTCACTTTGTGTGACGTCAACAGTATGACTAGTAGGGCTTCTGCTATTGCTCTACAGATCTCGTAGTTCCACTCATTTTTCTTCAATTGCCCTCTTTTTCTGATTGACAATTTTTATCATTCTATTTTCAAGTTCACTGATTTTCTTTCATATTTATTCTGCTATTGAGCCCATTCAGTAAGTTTTTTATTTTTAGTATTTTTAGTCCTAAAAATGTTTCCACTTGCTTCTTTTTTATACCTTCTATTTCCAGGTGGCATCATTGATGGACTCAAGTGTGGCAGCAGTAGTGAGGTTGGCCCAGGATCGGACATTGTTTCATTCTGCTGTGCATGGGGTCGCTATGAGTCGGTTCCGACTCAATGGCACCTGACAACAACAACAACATTTCTTAGGACTCCTGGCACAGTGCTGTAGGATCAGCACTGGACTGCAAACCACAAGGTCGGCAGTTCAAACCCACCAGTTGCTCCTTGGAAACCCTATACAGGGTCGCTGTGAGTTGGAACCAACTAGACAACACTTACAACAACAATTTCTTTAGTAGGATTTTTCATTTTAAAAAATGTGTTCCAACAGTATTTGTAATTGTTTACTGAAGCATTTTTATTACAACTGCTTTAAAATCCTCCTTGAATATGTCTGGCATGTGCTGTCTCAATATTGTTGTCAAGTGCCATCAAGTCACTTCTGACTCATTGCAAATTCATATAGGGTTTCTGAGGCTATAAATCTTTGTGAAAACAGAAAACCTCATCTTTCTTCTGTGTAGTGGCTGGTGGGCTCAAACCACCGACCTTGTGCTTCATAGGCCAGTGATTATCCTACAGAGCCACTGCGCTTCCCCATCTCTGAGTTGGCATCTGTTAATTGTCCTTTCCCTTCTAGTTGTGACTTTTTCTATTCTTGCTGTGATGGGTGATTTTCAATTGTAGATATTATGTTAGAAGACTTTGGGTCTTATCTAAATTTGTATTTATCACATAAGTGCTACTTACTTAAGTGGGCTGTGGTTTTCATGTCAATGCTATTTTGATCTGCTCTGTTTACTTGGTGGCATTGGTAGTCTTGCTCCATCCCTGCTGTTGCTGCCTGAGGGTGGGCTCCCAGGTTAGGGGCAGGAAATGTGGAGCATCTGGGGGAGCTTCTGCTCACCCCTCATTACTATTGTGCCAGGGGTAACTGTACCCATGGACTCACTTCTGCTAGTAGGTAGTGTGTTAAGAGATGGCTCCTGGGAACCTTAGAGTTGTGTGTAGCATCTCTTATGGAATTGGAACATCATTTTTATTTTCCGCTGCAGCCATATTTTTGTTGGGAGTCAGACAATAGAGTTTTCAAATATCTGAAACTTGCTTCCATAAGGTATTTCTATAGCTTCATCATAGTTTACTCCTGAGAAGTCCATTCTTACTCACCTGATGTTTCCTTTATTATTATTATTAAATAATTTTTCCTCTGTCCTTGGTGGCTTCTTGTGCCTTCTAAAGGATGAAATGATCAACCTGCAAAGTAAAGAATATATCAGATCATCTACTTTGCACTGAGTGTGTCAGATAATACCCACGGATTTAAAGTTTCCCGTACCTAAAATATCTGTGTCTATGCCAAATATTAGCTCTGAATTAGAAAAACATCCCAACTCTGGGCTTCCAGTAATGACTTTCTCCCTCTTACTCAAATACATTCCACCGTGTTCCACCATCTGGTTTGAAAATGTCTACATATTCCATACTTGCACCTACCCCCACCCGAAACCTCTATAGTACCTGTGTCTTTGAAGCAGTTTGTCTTCCCATTGCCATCACATGCTGTTTCATCAAGTTCAGTGCTACCTATGAGAGCATATTTATACCTTGCATTAAATGTGAGGCTTCCCTTGTGTGTTATTCTTCCTCACCAGGATGGGTATATGGATATGGAAGGTCCTAATTTGTATTTCCAGGACTTTCCAACACTTCCAGCTTTGCTGTGTCAAACTCTTCACATGCCCAGCACACAAACCACTTCAGCCATCCATTGATTCCTCTATTCGGTCATCATCTGTCCAGCAAGTCTTGTGTACAAGGCACCATAATGGTGCTGGAGATCCAGTTCAAGACATTTTCAGGATATCTGGGGGAGTTTGAAATACAAATAGGCTCAGTTCTGGGTGATGTAGAGAAGCAGAAGAGGGCCCCCACTTCAGGGGAGAAGATATGTGGTAACAGGGAATACTCTACTATACTCCCAAAAGATGAGTAGGGATTAGTCATGTAAAGAGAGGAAGAAGAACTGTGCAGCCAGAGAAATGCATCACCCAATCTCTGAGTCAGAAAAGACAAGACTTGGTCTCACAGTTGCTGAGGGTCATGTCAAGGTATGATCTTGAAGTTCCCTCAGGAAAGCTGACTGACAGCAAGTCTTCGTGTGTCAGGAGTGAACTTTGGTATGTTCTGAGGACAGTAAGCTGGGAAGGAGAGCAACTTGGCCTGATTGTGTATCAAAGAACTGCCGTGTGAGTCAGGATTTCGGAGAAAGGCAAAGGCGGAAGACAATCAATGCTAGCCAAGGTGTCACTAAACCAAAAAGCCAAGCAACCAATAAAACCACTCCTCTAGGTGCTGCTCAAAGGTATGCCTGGCTATTGGGGTAACAATCAAGTAGGGAGGTCCTCTTCTACAGGTGGCTGGAAAGAATATCAGTAGGCCTAACACATGGATAATGAGAAAAGACTTATGGTCCATATGCATTTATCAGAACAATCAACTGAGAACCCATCTTCATCTTCATTCCCACAGCCTTTCTTGCCCTAGACTGCTCACTTATGGTCTCTACCTTGCGGCTCATTTCAACTGGGCTTTTCTTGGGTAGCAGTCAGTGAAGGCTAAGGAGGCAAGCTGAGTTAAGTGGATCTGGGATCACTTTCTACCTGTATCACCTGGAGCAAGTTACGTCACTTCTCTGAACCCTAGGTCTCACCTCCACAATAACATCAAACTTTCAGCATTGCTGTGAGGTTTAGAGATTGTTGTTGTTGTTGTTAAGAGATAGTGCTGGTAAAATGCCTGTCATAGAATAGATGCTTAACCTTCTGCAGGCTGTGTCCTGGCATTGATGCCCCAAACAGGGAGATAATTAGTGAGGGAAAGATTGGAGTGGGGAACTCTGGGAAAATGTTCTCTGCAGTCTTTTCTCTGGCTCTTCAAACTAACACGGTTCATCCTTAGGAAAAGAGTTGAATGAGTTGTGGCTTTTGCCTCTTCAGGATATTAAAAATAATTGTCATGGAGCTAACTTCTATTCGTGACAACCTTGTGTGTATCTGAGTAGGTAGAACTGTGTTCCATACGGTTTTCAGTGGACAGTTTTTCAGAAGTAGATCACCAGCCCTTTCTTCTGAGATGCTTCCAGGTAGACTTGAACCTTCAACATTTCCATTAACAATTGAACACTAATTATTTCCATTATCCATGGATATTAGACAATTATTAGAAATAATGTCAAATTTTTCACTACAAAGATAACTAGAGGTACAAATATGTCCAAAAAATTTATTCATTGAAAAAAACAACATACTGTATTATGTATATAATTTTATAATTGTAAAATTAAAAGGAAAGTGCCCAATTCTATCTGCATGTATATGGGTTTGAAATGTTCCATGAGTGAAAACAATGGGAGGAAACCCCTCAAAAAACACAGCTTCCTCAGGAAGTTAAGACCTCAAGAGGTTGAAGAAAAATTATGGATTCTTTTAAAGCTCCTCTATATTGTTTGGAAAAAATTATATTAAGTGTGTTTTACTTTCATAAAGAAAATTTCTAAAGAAAAAGAACCTGGAGATCTGCACATAAATTCCAGATCTACATGCTAAAATGTAATAAATTATTCAATTTCTCCAAGCTTTACTCATTGTTTATACAATAGGGACAATCCTCTTCTTCCTGGAGTTTTGAAACTTAAACATTTAAATTCATTAGTTCACTCAATAAAAACATACTGAGAGTCCACTATGGTGGTGAAGGTGGTGTCGGTTGGTTCTGACTCTTTGCAAGGCTGTAAATCTTTATGGGAGCAGAAAACCTCATCTTTCTCCTAAGGAACAGCTGGTTTCAAACTGCTGACCTTGAGGTTATCAACCCGACTCGTAATGACTATGCCAGCAGAGCTCCTTGAGAGTCCACTATAGACCAATCAATATAGTGAGCAGCATTCATCAACAGTGAGCAAGATCCATGCAATGCCCGCTCCTAAGAGCCTTACACTGTCACCTGGTCCAGTAAGCACAGATGAGTGACCTACAACAGAACCTCCTGCCTTGTAGGAATAAGCTGGGGAGAAAACTGGTAGGATGGGTCTTTGGTGTCTTCCTGTTCTACTCACACAAGTATGCTCCCTGGCATGGGTTGGAGCCACCAGCACTGTCTTCTCTGCTGCGTACATCTCTGCATGGGTTGTATTTCAGATCCCAAACCCAAGAAGAAATGTGGAGTGAACTGTTTTCTGGCTTTGATGACCATCTACCTGATTCTGCTCACTGTGGGCGTGGGGCTGCTGGTGATGGAAGGTAATGCATCCTTGGTCCCATTGGCTCCCTCTGGCTCTGACTAGATACGGTCGGTCCCTGGCACAGCACTCAGGTAGATTGGAGAGAGCCATGGCTGCCAGGCTTCCAGAACAGGGTTCACAGCACCTGGCAGTCACAGTGATGGGAGGGGGGGGCAAAGAAAAGGAAGTGTATATGTATGTGTGTGTGTATATGAGAGAAAGAGAGAAAGCCAGCACATATATGAGCTGAAATGTGCAGTGATTTCATAAGTGTTCTGCCACATTCATCTTACAGGAAGAAGTTGCATTGATCAGAGTGTTCACTTTAATATGATTTTACTGTTGAAGTCTTCCTGGTCCAAATGTTAAGAAAACAATTCCATCAGCAGACACTGAAGTCACTTAAGAACGTTTTGTGTAGTTGCTGTCAACACATATCACATGCATATTAAAGCCACACATGAGGACCTCTGGTACATACTTAGGGTAGACTAGCATATCACCTGCCTATCCATGCTAGTTGTCATGCATTCATGCCCAAAGCATGAACTAAAGTCTGAACTGCATGAAGCTTGGAGACTGTGACTGCAGGGGCCACATCAGTACAGTCATGCAGGACTGTTCTGGGGACATGTGATGGCTAGCCTGAGTGTGGAGTTCATCTGGTTAAGGTGCAGAAAAAGCTCTGTGCTCCTGTAAGTTTTCACAGTATGTGAAATCTGAGTTTCATATTCAGGACCTATAGAAGTTAGACACAAGAACATCAAGGATATATGCTCAAATGCCTCAAACTTCAAAAAGGGCCCTAAAGGAATGTTTGGGGGTGGGTGTCTAGTTCTGAACCTGCAGGAGCAGTTCCAGATCCTGAATTTGTATCTCCTCAATGACACACTGATTGCCAAGGACAGCCCGGCCTTCTCCCTGTTACAGTCATTGCACCGCCCACACCTGGCTGGAGGTGTGCCTCACAGATATAGACTACAAGACCTGCAGGCTCAGCTCTTACAAATCCAAAGCAGCCAGCAGCATCTACAACAACAAGTGGACAACTTCACTCAGAACCCAGGTTTGGCCCCTGCCCTCTGGGTAAAGTCTCCTCAGGGAATGGTGGGAAAGAAGGAGATGCTTGTTCCTAGGCAAGGTGTCCTGCTTGGACTTGAACCCCTTACCCTGTCAAGGGAGGCTTCCAACACCCTGACCTGGTCAGGTACTCAGGGGGCCAAGGCAGGGTGTGGGATTCCTATAGGACAGAACATGGTGGCTGCAGACCAGGATCTGGGAGACAGATTAAAAACCAAGGACCCTATCCAAACAAAGTATGATTCCTGAGGGCCTAAGGCTGAAGCAACTAGACATGGCTAGAGCAGAGTCTTGAAGTCCAGTACTTATCCAGAATGTTTAGGAGGCTGGATAAGACACAAAGCCTGGGCTGAGTCCTAGGATCACTTCCATGCATTGACACTTATGTAGACTGCTGACTGGAGAGAAAACAGTGCAGAGTCCTAAGCCAATTCAGACACTGTGGGGATCTTGGAGGTGAAAGGACAACTAGAACTGTTGCGTGGCAGCAGGCAGGCTTGGATGGTGGGGCTGCACTCTTTACTGAAACCTGAAAGAACTTAGCCCTGAGCTGATTTGGACAAAACTAGACTAGGGACCTATCTGCTCGGGCTTCACACTGTTCTTGGGAGCTCCAGGGTTCATTACTCTAAATTATCTGTATGACGTGATCTGGGACTGAGCACAGTGATGTCATGTCCAGGGTCCTGTTGGCCAGAGTAAGTCCTAGACACAGGGTCCAGGAGAGCAAGTCCCTCCAGAGTAGAGCCTGCAGCCTCCCCGTGATGAAAGTAGAGGCTGGGATGAAACTAAAGAAAGGCCTGACAGCTGTGGGCCAGATGGACAGCCAATGTCAAGGTCAGTGGACACTCCATGTGGACAAGTGTCGTTCCCTGCCTTGGAGTGTGCAGGAGTTAATTTTCCACCAACACGAGGAGGCCCTTCACATAACCTCAAGAACCTCCTAATTTGACTTCTCGGTTTTCTTTCAGTGTTTGGGATACTCAGGGCATCCCAATCTTCTTTCCAAAAATCTGTAGCTCTGAAGGACTGACAGCTCTTGGACTGTTAACCACAAGTTACAACTAAACATATGCTTCTTTCCAAGGGCACTTTCTTGTAAACATCTAGGAGTTAGGCTTCCTGTTGTTCAAACCCCAGCAATCTAAAGCCCTTGCTCCCCACATTGAGTGTGCTTGACCTTCAGTTATAGAACCTGGGTGCTCTCTGGGAGAGGCAAAGTCCTGATGCCTCCCACTCAGCCTTCATCTAATGTGCTTCTCTTGTAGAACTTTTCGGGGCCAAACGTGAACAAAGAATTCCAGGTAAGTTCACTTTCTCCAAGAACCATCCACTGCTTTAGCATAACTTCAGCCCCGGTGAAGGGACCCCTGGCTGTGCCATTTTGGGCTCCACATTTGACCCTAGGTTACCTTCCATTGGTTGTCACAGTCTCCTCCACTTGCACTGGTCCTCAGTCAGGTGTCCTGACCATGCTTGGACTCCTAGCTTCTCTGTCTTTACACAATTTTGCCTAAAATGGTTAATCCCTCCATCCCAACCCCAGTCACCTTCCAAGGCCAGTCCAAGTCCCATCCCCTGCCACACACACCCTCAGCTTCCCCCAGATGTCCTAGCTGCAAACAGAGGCCATTTCCTTTCAGCATATCTGATACTTAGTGATGATCTTCTGAAAGGAAATGTCCACTTTATCATGCATCATTTACATGGATGTGCGGCTTACTTCTTACAGAGGATGATTAGAACATGACAAGAGTGAAGTTGTGTTACACAATGGAAGGAGAAGGCTGTGGGGTCAGACTGACCTGAGTCTAATCCTAGGTCTGATGCTTACTAATTGTGAAGAGAATAATGGTAATTTTACTCACTTCAAAAAGCTGCTACAAGACTCAAGTGAGATGATGTCCAAAAAAATGTCTGGTCTAGCAGGTGCTTCCTGAGGACAGGGCCTGGTAGGGTGCTGCAGGGTAATGCACTGGACAACAAGGTTGGTTTGAATCTCAAAGTCAGCGGTTCAAGTTCACCAGCTGCTCCTCAGAAACACTTTACACGGTAACACCAACAACTCTTAGGAAAAAACTGTGACTTATTTGCGTTTCCTTGTTCCTCACCACATACACATAAGTGTGTGTATGCACACAGATACACATGCTTACACACATGTACATGTGTACTAGATGCATTTATACAACATGCACATGCACAACCACACACATACTCACTTCACTCACAATTATATTGCATTCAGTACAGCACAGTGATTGAATTTAACCCTAAAAACAAATGCACTTGAGATTTTTAGCATGGAATTCTTTGGTTCCATAATTTTTCAAGTGTGGCTTTGCACTCTATGTCCTCCTCTATAAGATAGAGTTAATAATACCACCTCATAGGATTGGTGTGAGGGCAAAAGAAATCAAATGTAAGACACATTGTCCAGCCCACATTCATGTTACTTGTTATTGTTATTTACGACTTCTTACTTGCTGCCATGTTTGCTGAAGTACTGTTATTACTCAGCCGGATTGACGCATGCTGGTTCCTCTGCTCCAAGGAGAGGTTATTCCAACAACTTTCATCACATTAATGACAGGGCCTATGTTTAAACTACTTCTCAACCGTAATCTTTAAAATCTGCTCATCACTTACCCCCAGCTGAACTTTCTAGGACCAGACACAGCCCATCTGCTCCCCAGCATGTCAAGCACACACACTCTCTTCCTCTGCACTAATATGTAAAAGATCTCCAATTCTTTCTCCACATCTCTCTCAGATTCTGTCTCTACTTCTCCCAGGACTTCATGCTCCTCTTTTGTGATATGAGGACAAGGAGCCCAGTCCCACCCACCCCTGGTAGAACGCATGTGGGAATCATTTGCGCTCCTGTCTACAAAACCATCTATTCAAGTTATAGCCATGATACTCCCATTTACCCAGAGCCTGTGCATGTATATTCCAAGATGGGGGTCAACTGCTACATTCACCCCATTTTATTGATAAAGTTGAGGCTCAAAGTGATGAAGTAACTTGCACCAGGTCTTAGAGTTAGAAGGGTGGTGTTAATATCTGCACCCAGTTCTGTCCGAGTCCATCTCTCATACAATTGTTTTGAGCTCTAGGCCATGAGCTTCTTGCAGGGAGTAGTTCTATCTTCTTGCACTTTAGATGCTGAGTGAGCCTTTGTTGAATGAATGGTCATGACAGTTAGTGAGTGACTTGTCACTCTGATGAGTTAGTGTTGTCTCTGCCCCTCTTCTTCAGGTCTCCCAGGTCAGAAGGGTGCCCCAGGCATCCCTGGAACCCCTGACCTGCTGGACCCACCAGCTGAGAAGGGAGCCAAGGGGGCTACAGGATATAATGGAGCCTCAAGTACAGGGTTCTGTCTCCTGGCTCTTTTAGTATGCTTCTCTTTGTACAGGCCACTTTCTGAATTTCCTTTTCCTTTCAGGTCCCCCAGGACCCCAAGGCCCACCAGGAATCAAAGGAGAGGCAGGTGAGAAGGGAATGAACAGCAAACTTTCTATAAGTGGTCCTGATGGGCCTGTGTGAGGGGCACCCATCATGTGGGGGGCCTTGGGTATGCTGAAGAGTGCCAGGAGTGCTGCTCATCAGGAGGGGCTGTGACAGCCGTAGGGCTGGGAGGGGCTGGAGGTGTGGTGTTCTTATTTTCCTCGTGATCTTCAGAGTCAAAGTGTAGCCAGAGTGCTCCTTGGAAGCCAGGATGGCCAGACTTCATCTCTCATACTTCAGTCACTGGAGAAGGATATCATGTTTGGTAGAGAGAGGAAGAGCCCCCCCCCGCCAGTGAAATAGACTGGCACAGTGGCAGCAGCAATGGGCTCAAACATGGCAGCGATTGTGAGGTTGGCCCAGGACTGGGCAGTGTTTGGTTCTGTTGTACACAGGGTCGCTATGAATCAGTACTGACTTGGTGGCACCTAACAACAACAACAGAGAAAAAGCAACTGAATGGGAATATTTGCAAGGAAAGGGAAATAAACAAAGTAACTATCTCCAAGATTATTAAGGAGTTTCTAAGCTTCCAGGCCACCGAGGCAGAAAACAACCCTAGTGACAGAAATGTCATAGATCCACAAAGCAAAGTTGCTAGGATAGAATTTTTTTTTTTTTTTTGAGGAATTGAATTTTGTAGAGAATTTAATAGAAAGGATCCCAAAGAGTCTATTGTTACAAGTCTCCAGCAGGAATTTGGAAGGGGACACAGAGGTTCGCCATGGAGTGGGGTAGGGGACTGGTGGGTGGGGAGAGTTTCTGGTGCAGAGAGAGCATGGTGTTCTGAAGAATACTTACATACTTGGCCCTACGATACACACGTGTACTTGGATACTGCTTACATATGTGTAACTCATACACACACACACACTTTTGCACACTCACGCCCACATCTGTGCATACCACACACAATCATTCTTGAACACACTCCTGAAAATACATATTCAGAGTTGTGCATGTACACACTAGCACTCATGCGTGTAGGCAAGCAAGCACACTCATGCCTGCACAGGCATCTTCACACGCACTCTTGTACACACACATAAACACACACACAGCAGGAAGCTGGCCCCAACCCTTCGAGAAGGGAATGGGTCTTCCTCCCTCCTCTTGTCTCCATAGAGAAAGGGAAAGCCTCCAAGATTCCGGCAACTCACCAGACCTGGTGCTCTGAGTCCCATTTGAGAAAACAAGCCAGCAACCTGACATGCTGCCTTCCAAAGCAGCTCCTCACTTTTTTGGAGCAGAGCCCCAAGTCTCCTCTTGTCTTCAACATCCCAGTGGCCATTTGTATCTGCCAGCTTTGATGACTCCCAACAATCCCACTCAACTTGGGCAACCCTTTCTTTAACCAGATAGTACCTGTAAACCAATGCCTACATCAAATTTTAAAAAGAAGGCTACAAAAAAAAAAGAAGGCTACAGTGGTCTCAATTGGGAGCATATTTTTCAGAGAACCATCTCTGGGCCTTTCCTTTCTACCCCAGCCCCCCACCCCACCTCCGGGTACCAATGGCACACTAAGGAAGAGCCACATAATTCAGAAACTCCCTGTAGGGCCTCTCTCTTAAACCCCCCACGATCATTCTATCCTCTCTTATCTCCTTTCTTACTCTCCCTCCTGGATCCCCCACTTCCCTTTACACTCAATATTTTGTTCTGGCCATCCCCCCTGGATCTGTCCATGATGCCTCCTATCCATACAGATACCTAGTACCCAGTATCTCCTCCACACCATAAGCCACAAGTCTTGTGCCATGTAGAAGAGGTCATCATTTCTGAATTCCATTCTTGTATGGAGTCCTGGTGTGGCGCATGAGTTAATGTGCCAGACTGCAAAGCCATTTGAACTGCAAGGTTGGTGGTTCAAGCTCACCAGCTACTCCTTGGAAATCCTATACAGGGTCGCTATGGGTCGGAATTGATTCAATGGCATCTAACAATAACCACATGGAGCATTAATTATACACATGTTAATTACTGGCCCATTTTACATCGGAAAACTTAAGTGACTTTTCCAAAGTCATCCAGACTGCTGGGTGCAGAGCTACAATTCAAACCAATGCTCCAGCCATCCTTCCACTACCATATAACATGTCATTCCTAGGCACTATTCCACCCTTGGGAACAGAGCCAACACTTCCTAAGAATGTCAGGGGCTCTGCTGTGTGCATGTGTGTTTGTGTGTGAGAGAGACTGAGAAACAAAAGGGAGACAGAGTGACAGACAGGGGGCGATCTCTCTGCTTTACTCTGAGGACAGGAACTGGGCTTAGTGTCTAGCATGTTGACTGATGGACCAGCACACAGTGACTGAACTCTCTTCTCCTTCTCCACAGGCCTCCAAGGACCTTCGGGTACTGCCGGGAAGCCAGGAGCCACTGGTAACTACACATTCTACATCACACTCAATGATATATCCCCTCTCCACAGCTCCACCCTGTCCCAAGTGAGTTAACACCTTCTCTACAGTCCTCTTGAGACTAATTTCTGAGAAGAAAGCAATTGGGTCCAAGAAACCTCATCAAGACGGTCCAAGACATGAGCCAAGACATTCCCTACTTCCTCTGGGACCCCTCTTGACATCTCCTCAGAATGCTCCCTGCCTCATTGACTAGGAACCTGTCCTCAGCAAGGACAGGAGGAATTCAGCTCACTAGCCTCTCTTTATAGGTGCACCTGGACCTCAAGGAGAGAAGGGCAGCAAAGGTGATGGAGGTCTCACTGGCCCAAAAGGGGAAAGTGGAGCTAAAGGAGACAGAGGAGAGAGGGGCCTCCAAGGTAAGGTGGAGGTGAGGGTATTGTGCTGGCTGGGAGATGCACTCACTCTGTATGTAAGAGCTACTCAGTGTACACAGAGGGCAGGGCAGGATTTGTCTGCAGATGTCCTAGGGGCCCCAGATGTGTGTCTTTGACAATTGAGCCCTTAGCAGGGACACATCAACCACCCTAAGATATTTGGGGGGAAAAAAAAAAAAAAAAGCTAGTTTGTGTGGTTCCCAGCAGAAGAATGAAGACCATTTATGTGCTGAGGTAAGAGAAGAAGGATGGTTTAAGAATGGGTTGGCCTGAGATGAAATCATGAGAGCCTACTTACTGAGGCCACAGAATTATTTTTTTGTAGTGCTGAAGAGAGGATTCCTACATCAGGCAAATGTTTGGACAGCTGACTGCCAAGGATTGTTACAAAGCTGACACCTGGCAGTTCTGTCTGCAGATGGGGGAAGGAATTCCAGGATTTCTTCAGGCTCCGCCAGCCCAAGAGAAAGGGCTGCCATCCAAGTCTTTGTCCTCCAGCACTTTGCCCTCTGAGCCAGAGACATTCTGTCTCGCATCCCACGCTCACTCGAAGCCACAAGGAGGTCATAGTGCCTACACCCTAAGTCATATATGGAAATGCTCTGGTCAGCCTGAGGAAATGGACAGTTTCAGTTCTTCAGAAATCAGGACTCTACCCTTCCCTCTTTCCAAATTTCCTCTCCTAAGTTCTCTGCTTGCCCAACCACCTTTCAGTATATGAACTCTACAAAGCCATGTAAACCGTGGCTTTGGCACCATAGTTCTACTCTCAGGGGATGAGTCTTTCCCAGGGAATGAACCTACTCTCCTTACTGCTCCTTTTAGCTCTGATTGGACAGTTCTGAAGTCAGAAGGAACCATGACACCATGGTTGGAGCTAGAGCCCAGAGCTTTCACTGATATGTTCCTGCTTTCCTTCCCAAGGTTGTCTCCTTTGATAGGGGCATAGAAGTTATAACACAGATGCTGGCCCAGCCCTTCATAGAGACGAGAAAGCAGTGGGCATAATTTGATGGTTGTGGCCAAGAACTATAGGGCAACAACAATGTCTGTTGTTATTGTTGTTAGCTACCATGTGGCAGTCTGGTTGTGTAAACCCTATGGGGTCAGTTCTAGTCTTTCCTATAGGGTCACTATGAGTGGGAATTAACTTGATGGCAGTGGATTTTGACAATTAGACAGTTGTGATCCATAAGGTTTTCATTGACTGATTTTTTGGAAGATTGCCAGACTTTTCTTCCTAACCTATCTTAGTCTGGAACCTGCACTACAACCTGCTAACCGTGTTTGCTGGTGTTTGAACTACTGATGGCGTAGTCTCATTGTAGCATCACATAAACATGCAAGTCCCTACACTACATCAAATTGACAGACAGGTAGCAGAACAAATTCCTACAAGGAAATAATTCCCAGTCTCTCAGAATAAGTGTCATTTGATCCTTCTCCCCAGTGGCCAAGCACTGGCCTCCAACTATAACTATGCCCTTTATGGTTGTATTGTCTCCCATCAAACAGCCAGCATTCTTCAACTATCCAAATCATCTCCAAGCATCTCATTCTCAAGCCTTGCACCTAACTTTACTTAGATGTCTTCCAAGTTTAGATGCAGAAACTTTTGTAAGCATTTGCTCCTGTCCCTTTTGTATTCAGACCATTTTTCTCCTTTTCTACTTAGCTGGGGAGAAGTTTGCCATCATTCTAGATTCCTCTACACTTCATATGTTCTAAAAATGTTAGAATGAAGCAAAAAATGCATCTTAACCAGTTTGATGGCCTAAGGGCATAGTGTGGCTGGGGAGGGACATGCAAACCACTCGAAAACCAAACTTGAAGTTTTTGTAGAAAGGAGTTGCTCAGTCTTGCCCTGTGCAGAGCTTCCCTCAACTGGGATGCACTGAGCAGTGGTACCAAAGGAGGAGGGAGTAAGAGAGAACTGAGGAGAGAACAGATTGGGATGTACCTCGAATGCTAATGATGATAAGTGGACATTTTGAAACCTTAGGAACAGGTGAAGTCTGTGTCTGAACCACAGGCAGAAAAAAATACAAGATGCTGGAATATGTCTGTCTCTCAATCAATTTCTCAGTGCTTCTATCCTCTTTAATATTTGGGATCTGTTTTTCTGGAAACTTCAGATTTGAGTTTAGGAGGCTTTAAAAACAAATTCCAAAAATGCAAACACTAAAATGAACCTGGGGTGGTGCTGTAGGCTACTCACCATACTGCTAACCGCAATGTTGGCAGTTCAAACTCACCAGCCACTCCTCGGAAACTTTATACATGGTCGCTATGAGTCTTAACAACAACAACAATGACCCTGGCCACACTGATTGAGTCTGAGGTGTGGTCCGTCTCCAAGGGAGCAGGGTGCTGAGTGGAGCGCTGAGAGTCTGACTCTGGGACCTTTGGCTGACCATGTTGCTATTGCCAGTCATGCCCATCACCTCATCACCTCTTCATGTGTGGATGTCTTGATTCTGGGGCAAGGGGCGTAACACCACTTTTAGGCATCATAAGAAGGCTCAAGGAGATTCGATTTTGGAATTTGGGTGGGATTGGGGTGTCAGAGTTGGATACCCATGTTGGGTGTGTTTCTCCCCATACCTGACTGTGACTCTTTGACTTTTCAGGCACCAAAGGGGACGTGGGTATGAAAGGAGATGTGGGGGCCATGGGACCCCATGGAAACCCTGGGATGAAAGGTGACACTGGGAAACCAGGCCCACCAGGTAAGAGGACACACAATCTCAGACACAATGACCTGTAAGTATCACAGTTTTCTGACCAACTGAGCCAGAAGAAAAGCAAAAGTCCCTAAAAATTCTTCTTCCTCTTAAGGTGCGGCTGGATATCCTGGAATCAAAGGTGATGAAGGTAAGAACTGTGGGCATCTGGGCATCCTTCTAACTACCATTTCCCTAGCAATATCATCTTTTGGCACCACCATCTTTTATCCGCATCATGTTAACCTAGAGAGATTCTTACCAGCATTTGGAGTTTCTATAAACCTGGTCCCACCCTGACACCCAGAGGTGTCATTAGTGGGTATTCCTTACTCAATCCACAAGTCCCAAACTCTGTAGCAGTGAATGGAAGAGACTAATAAATTGCTAGTATCCCTACAATTTGCCTCCCACTAATTGAGCTAGTTCATGGTTTCTAAAGAGAAATATTTTTAAAGTTACTAAGAAGACAGGTAAGGTGTTGGGAGGTTCTTGCCTCAGTGTTGGGAATTGGGGCCAGATCCAATTGCTGCTTAACTTTCAGGACAACAAGGAGTGAGAGGTCTTCCAGGTCCTCCAGGCCTGGTGGGACTCACAGGTGCGAAGGGAGAGCCTGGCCGCGCTGGTCTCAATGGGCTAATAGGTGAGTTGCTTGGCCCTGAGGTGGGTGAGGAGAAATGCTTGAAGACCCACCTATCCCAGCTCTTATGCTCACTGTGGCATCTCTTTTCCAGGACCACCAGGGAATCCAGGGAGTCCAGGAGCTGCAGGTGTAAAAGGAAGCAAAGGGGACACAGGTACAGAGGTGGGGTGGGGTGGGTGGGGTTGCTGGAGTCCAGGATGGACATTAGAAGAAGGCAAAGGGTCTCAGGTGTTCTGGACTCTAAGGTTCTCTGGTGCTTCAGAAAGAAATTCTTCTGCTGAGGTGCCCCAATCCCAGGCTCTAAAACGCTTTCTTTTGCTGTTCAACACTCCTGCCAGACCTCAAATGCCAAGACCAAATCTCCAGTGTTAAGGAAAAGAGCTGGACACTCACCTATACTCTCTCCTCATCTCTCAGTGGTTTGCATGGTCTCCACTCTCTCCTACAGGCTCAAAACACTATCTTGCACATATTCCCAGAAGGCTGAGTCACACTAACTAAACTGACAGAGAGTAAACCATAAATCATGTGCTAACCTTGTCCACTCACCGAGTATATCCTGGGCACCTGTAATATGCTCAAATGGGCAAGAAACTTTAGGATACTGTGTTGATCCCCAGTTCCTGCACTCAGACATAAGGCTAGTGCAGGAGACAGACAGATGGTCTCAGGCTGTGTCCGGCACACTCTATTGTAGGCATTTGCATGGAGGACTGCCCATGCCACTCAGGTCAGGAGGGATTTGGTAGGTGAGGACAGAGTTTTGGGAAAAAGTTATCTGCTGAACAGTCCAGTCAGACCCCTTTCTGTGAAGGAGTATAGGATCACCGTTGTTGCAGACAACTGGATCCCCTCATTCCTTGCAGCAAGACAGTCCCATAGCAGGGCAGGTCCTGCCCAGTTCTAATTGATGAACTGATTGATTGGTTGGTTCATTCATTCTTTAAGCAAGTGTTACTTTGTTCTTAGATGTTTCAGACACAGAGAGTTGCCAAATGTGTCCAAGTCGTAGAGGTCGAGAAAAGGCAGACTAATGCAGGGATGGTGTGAGACCTTGACCTGAATCTTGATGTATTAGTGGACATTGACCAGGTGGTGGTGACGGGAAGTCTGGAGAGTGAGAACAGAGCTGGAAACTCCTGGGGGAGTGAGGGGTAACTCTATGAAGGCTGTGTCCCTGAAGTCTGGGGTGTAGGGGAAGGTCAGGAACTATGCCAGTTCCTGGTAGGCCTTGCTTGGACTTTGGATCTGTGAGCTCTGGGGTTTTTCTAAATGCTGTCAGAAGCCATAGACTGTACAGTCCCTCCTACACCTTCTCTTTGTCCTTTCCATCTGTCTAGTCTCACTGTGTGTGTGTGCAATGGTCCCATGTAGATGGCACTGGAAGGCCACTAGCAAGATTTTGCCTTGTGGAAGGTTTCATCTGGGTAGAGTGGCCAGATTCCCTTGTCTTGTAGGCTAATTCTAATCTTATTCTTCCACCTTCCCTTGTCCCAGATCTTAAGGTCCATCTGTCTTTGGGACCTGAAACTCTCTTACCCCTGTGTTTTCTGCTTGGTTTCATAGGGTTGATGGCTGTCATCCCTGTTAAAAGTAGGCAATTCTTCCATTGCCAAATAATGGTTTTTGACTAAGCAAGAATACTGTTGGTAAATCAGGATTTTATCCACAAGGCACACTGTGCCCACTACGTCTCCCAGTATCTGAAGGTAGGGAATTTTGCTCTGCACTCTACGTCTTGGGCTTGCATAATGAGAGCAGCTTCCAATCGTCACCATGTTACCCAAGTTCATATGGCATTCTGAAGTCACAGGTTAATGAGCTTTTGGAGAGGTTGGATTTGACAAATTCTGAACTGGCAGAAGGGGTGGTGGTGGTGGATGAAAGCCAGGTCGTGTCATGATGGGACATTATGTAGACTCATCAATTTCAGGACATAGGTATTCCCCAAACCAAAGGCTCTATAGTGTTTATCCAGTTTGGGTTATATCAAGCCAGGTTTTCAAACTCATGCATTTCCCATTTTGTAAATAAAATCATTAATCTCTCAAAAGGCTTTCTAACGGTTTTAATGAAAACCGAGAAGAGGCATGAGTTGGCTTAACCTAGATAACAGCTAGACCTTATTATTATGAAATAATTATAAAAGTAAAAGGTCATGATTCTTCTTCTGGCCAGGCACTATTTGAACTTGCCCCCGGTATTTTATTTCACCTATCAGTGCACCAGCAAAGTGAGCTTCATCATCCTCACTGTTTATATCTGAAGAAGGAAAGGTTCAGAGAGAGCAAACCCCTTTGCTCAAGGCCTCGTGGCTAGCATACGGGATTTAGCCCCAAAGTTTTATTCCAAAATCTATACTTTTCCAGATTTTGTTGTACAAAAAACACAGAGTATATGATTGAAGAGAAGTTAGAATTGCCCTCAGTTTCAACCTGGACCTTACAAAGTACCTCACAATAGCTAGATAAATCTTGGCCCAATCACCAAACTGCCTACGTTTGTGGGCAGTCACTTCCCCAACTCAGGTAGAATGTGTCACCTTTCTTGCAGTTCTTGAGAGAGAGGAGCCGTCTTAGGTTAAAGGTGACAAGTAGGGAATTCCTTCTATTCTCCTGTTGTATTCTGACTCCTGGTAACCCAATAGGACAGAGTATAATTGCCCGCACAGAGTTTCCCAGACTGTCAACTTTATGGGTGCAGACACCAGGTATTTTACCCCATGGACAGGCTGGCAGATTTGAACACCCAACCCATTAGCAGCTGAACATTTAACCATTGCACTACTAGGGTTTCTTCTTTTCTATTGTTGTTGTGAAGTACCGTCGAGTTGGTTCCGACCCATAGCGACCCTGTATAGGGTTTCTGAGAAGCGACTGGTGAGCTTGAACCACCAACCTTGTAGTTCATACGGCTTTGCAGTCTGGCGCATTAACTCACAGCGCCACACCAGGACTCCTATTTTCTATTGGGAAGATGAAATTCAGTTTATTAAGTATGTCACTAAAAGCAGAACGTTTTCCAATGGTAATTTCCTTAATCTGTTAGAAACAGGATTTTGCTAAACTTCCCCAAATGTATCAGTTTTCTCAGTTTATTAAGTATGTCACTCAAAGCAGAACTTTTTCCAATGGTAATTTCCTTCATCTGTTAGAAACAGGATTTTGCAGAACTTCCCCAAATTTATCAGTTTTCTGACCTTTGCTCCTTCAAATGATTACAAAAGAATAAATTAATTTTTGTTTTGAATACCTCAGCCACTTTGAAAAGTAAAATTTGTTTGGCAATGAGGAATGACTCCACTTGACCCTGTTGATCATGGTATTTCTCTTTCCTACCACTTCTACTAGATTTAATGATTCAGATGCAGCCAAAAAGTATAAGTGTCAAAAGGGATCTGAAATTTTACATCTAAATGACCCTTCATGTCTAAAATAGAACACAACTCTGACAGTTCTGTCCTTTTATCTTCTCTTGTGTCAAGAGCAAAGTGCAAGAACTCAAAATGATTTTAAATCTGTATTTTCAGATGTTTTATTTGTAAAATAATCCATAAAAGTCATTACCTAGTGCTGCTATAACACAAATCCAACACATGGCAGCTTTAACACACAAGTTCAGATTCATGGTGTTGTCTCTCTGAAGACTGCCATAGTAAGTTATATGATTGTCTGATTCAAAATGACCAATACTAGTCCAGTTTAGCTCACTAATGCCCAGTATATCAATCTATATGCATTTCATTTCATTTGTGATGACATTCAATTTTCCTACATCAAACTTTGTACATTCCACATTCTGATTATAAATAGATGTTTGCAGCTATTTCTTCTAATTTTGAATTGTACCCCATCAACAAATGAAGGTCCTGAAAGTTTTGTTCCAGTTGTGCCATTAAGGTCAACTCTACTTTGAGGAGGCAGCTCTTCCCTAGACTTTGAGTGCCTTCCAACCTGAGGCATTTATCTTTTGGCACTATATCTGACAATCTTCTGCTGTTATTCATAAAGTTATCAGTGGCTAACCATTCAGAAGAAGTCTGCCACTCCTTCTTCCTAGTCTGTTTTAGTTTGTAAGCTCCACTGAACCCTGTCCACAGCCATGTGTGACCCTGCTGGTATTTAAAACATTGGTGCCATAGCATCTAGCATCACAGCAACATGCAAGCCACCACAGTATGACAAAACGACAGAGGAGTGGTGGAGAGATGTGTTTATAAAAATCCCAATTATATGCCCCCTTACCCACTTTCTTGGAGTCCTGGTGTGGCGCTGTGGGTTAATGCACCAGACTGCAAAGCCATTTGAACTGCAAGGTCAGTGGTTCAAGCTCACCAGCTGCTCCTCAGAAACCCTATACAGGGTCACTATGGGTCGGAAGTGACTCGATAGCACTTCACAACAACAACAACCCATGTTCTTTTCTCTTGCCACACAGCACAATTTGTCAATTTTTATGTGAATCCAAATTTTTTTCACAGAATCCTGGTGTGCTGCTGTGGACTAATGCTCTGGACTGCAAAGTCAGTTTGAACCACAAGGTCGGTGGTTCAAGCTCACCAGTCACTCCTTGGGAACCCTATACAGGGTTGCTATGGGTTGGAACAGACTCAATGGCACTTAACAACAATAACATTTTTTTTTTTTTCAGGTGGCACTCACCTGTAAGTCAGGATAGCATTTAAGGAAGTTTCCTAATATGCTAGAATGCCATAAACTTAATTCAGCGTCAGGAGACTTGACCCTCTAGTCAGACTAGCCACTAGCCACTGACTACCTGAGTGACTATGGACAAGCATTTATTGTTCTGGGCTTTTATCTTCTCTGTGAGTTGTGAGCGGCCGTCTAGATACACTCAGGTACCTACTACTGCACTCTGCTTGATAGAAACGATTTGCCCTTGGAGCAGGATCAGTATAAGATTTTCATCAGAGCACCAGCTAAACACTAAGCAATGCAAAGGCATGTTGGGGGAGACATCATCTCTCTAAATAAAACCCTTACAAATAAATACTTTGAGCCCCCTCAGCTCAGTGAATTTGTGAATACCCAGGGGAAGTAAGTTTGTTAAGAGAGAAATACCAGCATCAATTTTCTTTATAAAATGCATCTCTAGGTCTTATTTTTCAGCAATTTCTTACTGCAATGTGCAGGAGCGAATCCAGTTAGGGTGCTTGATTTGCAGTAAAGTAATCCCCAGACTCTGGATGGATTGTTAGTGAGCCACTCAGTGAGTGGTGGTTGGTGGTGGTTATGTGACTCATAGCAACCCTGTACAAGGTTTCCGAGGCTGTAAATCTTTACGGGATCAAGTCAATATAGGTACTTCAAATCAGGAGACCATGGTGTTGTTAAACCAACAGATTCCAGAGTGAACTAGCAGACAGCTGAGGGCAGAATGGGTTTCCATGAAAGTTTGAGTATGAAGATAGATAGGTAAAGGGAAGGAAGGAAAAAAAGAAAAGAAGTCAGGAAGGGCAGAAGGAAGGTTGGAAGAATCCTTTCCATTAGAACTATAAATGGAATAATCATGAATTATTCTAGTTATTATTATTGCTTTTTCTGGACTTGGGTAGGAACCTTCAGCCACCTCTGAGGACCAGATAAGGAGACCTTGGTGGTACAGTGGTTAAGCACTTGGCTGTTAACACTAAGGTCAGTGGTTCAAACCCACCAGCCGCTCTGCAGGAGAAAGATCTGTAAAGATGACAGCCTTGGGACCTCTATGATGCAGTGCCACTCTGTCTTATAGGGCCGCTGTGAGTCAGAATTAACTTGATGTCGACAGGTTTGGTTTTATTGGTTTGCGAGGACTGCGCTGAAATAAGTCAACAAATATTTATGGGGTATCTACTGTGAGTGAGGGTCCCCAAAGTACCTTGTAACCACTGAGTCCCTCCACAGTATTTTGAAAAATTTATTTCAAAAGTATCTCCTGGTTATCTTCCAATAAAATGGAGCATCAAAGAATAGGATTGCAGTTAGATTCCAAGGCAGGTGACCATTGGATAGAGAAGGCCAGTCGGTGGGTGTGGGGTCCGTCTAAGCCAAATAGGCCTCCACTACATTTCTACTTCACCCCAATTCACCACTGTAGATCCCCATTCATCTACAGCTTGTCTCCTTTTATTCTCTACTAAAGAACCTTTCAACAATCCTGGAGAACCAATGTATCTTTCTGGCTGCATTAATCAGACAAAAGGTAGAGGTTGTCTAAGATTAAAAGTGTATAATATCTAAGTTTTATTATCTTCTCCCTCATGCCCCCTTTTTTTGTTGTTGTTTTGATCTTAGGACTTCAAGGACAGCCAGGAACCAAAGGAGAATCAGGAGTTCCAGGTAAAGAGCTGGCTTCATTTTAATTTCTCAGAATAAACACCGGAGAGTCTGGCACACTCAGAGGGCAGCGCTTAGTGACTGAATGTTCAGGTGTATGACCTCCCCACTACACCCCAAATTGTCATGCCCAAACCCATTTGAAGCTCATACTTTAAGATCCTGTCACTCGAACCTGGAAAACTAGTTTTCCTTTGGAAAACTAGCCCCTCACCGTGATGAGGAAGAAGAGAATGTCAGGGGAGCTGGACATGCACCTGGGTCTCCGGGTTGTGCAGCTAGCCCCACAGAGCTCCTGAGCTCCCTCTCCCGTGCCCACTGTGGTGGGAAGTTCTGCTTTTCTAAATCTGCTGTGATCTATATTTGCCTCTTCTGTGGTCCCTCAGGAGTTACTGTGTGGTGCAAACAATTCATATACTCAGCTACCAACCAAAAGGTTAGAGGTTTGAGTCCACTCAGAAGCACCAGAGAAGAAAGTGATTTATTTAAAAAATATCAGTCACTGGAAACCCTGTGGCACACATTAGTCTGACACAGATGGGACCCTATGGCAACTGGTTTGATTTGGTTTGGTTTGGTGGACCCTCCAGCCTCTTCTCCCCCTGCCTGTTCCTTCTAGCTAGGCTGATATTATCATCCTTGTTTCCTGAGCCCTGGCTAACAGTTGGTTACTGATCTTGTACTTTTTCCAGTCTTTCAACAGCCTTTCCCCAGTTGAGTGCTAAAGCATCATTTCTTAGACAATTTGAACACATTTTTGTTCTCATCAGCTCGATGTTTTTGTTATTTTATTAAATGAGAATTTAACACCTAGAAACGTTCTAGTATATTCTCTCAACATGTCTAGGACTTCCACACAATAAATGTTAGATGAATATCAACCACCTCTGGAATCCTGCTGGCTCTTCACCTGCCTGGTCTCCATCAGCACTGAGCAGGGAGTCACATCATCCACTTAGCTGGACCAAAGACAGGCTGAACATTCAACCTACCCATTCGTGGGGGAGTCAGGGGGATCTAGATTTTAAGGCCAGTTCACTGGATAAGCAGCAAGGCCTTTGGATTCTCCTTGGGAAATCAGAGCAGAGTGCCTGATGGAGGTGGTCTCTCTCCTGTCCAGGTCTTACAGGCATGAAGGGACAAAAGGGAAACACAGGACTGACAGGCCCCAAGGGTGAACCTGGACAGGTTGGCCAGAAAGGAAACCCAGGAATGAAAGGTAAGTGCTGTTTCTGGCTTGTGGTTTCATAGGAGAGGCCCTATTCTTAAGGGTACAAGGATTTTCAGAACCCAGGCAGGTAGAAGTTCCAGGATTCAGCTGACAGTACCCTGGGCACTGAGAACACAGACGTGAATAGAGCACAGCCCTGGAGCTCAGAGAGATCGTTGAATGGACTTGTAAATGCCAACAGTTTCAATACGTGATTGGATCTTTTCATGAAAGAGATGCTTCCATACCAACCTGCCTGGAGAGCATGTGACTTTGTGGCTTAGTGGTAGAATTCTCCTCTTCCACACCAATACGCAGCTGTCTGTTAACGGTGCTTTTCATGTCGTTGTGATGCTGAATAAGCTTTAGCAGAGCTTCCAGATTAAGAAAAAATAGGAAGAAAGGCCGGTGGTCTACTTGTAAAAAATCAGTCAGTAAAATGTGATCACAACATCCAATCCTTTTGTATATGAGATCATCACGAGTTGGGGGCCAATTTGGCAGCAGCTAAGAATGACAATCTAACTTAGCTAAAGTGCTACTGTAGCTAAGGCAATTTTTTTTTCTCAATTGTAGTCCAGGGCAGACCCAGTCCCTAAGATACCAGTTGCCCTGGCAAAGCTGGCTTCTTCCCACCTGTCCTAGGCTGGGTTCTTTACAGAAGCAAAACCAGTGAAGTTATAACTGTAAAGAGAAGTTTGGATCAAGGAAATGGCTCATACAGTTGTAGAAGTGGTCAGTCCCAAGTCCATGGGTAAGGTGTCAGGTGGGAGGTTTCTGACTCATTTTGTTACAGGGCTGATGAGTCAAGATTGGCAGGTCAGATGATAGGCAGGCATGTCTGGCAGGTAAGAAGGCAGGCTGCTGCCAACTCCCAGGATTAGCAGGTCACTGACTCAAGTCCAAAGAACCAGAGATTGGAGGATGAGCTAAATGCAAGATCAATACCCAGCAGAGAGCAAGTAAGCCTTACCTGAGCTTCCAATATATTAGAAGCAGGTTACACCTCCATGGAAGCTTCCCATCAATCGATTGTCTGCTCATGGCAGACCTCAGCATAGAGTTGATTACATTATATTACATCTCTTCATGGGGGATAACTCCATCTCAACTGCCAAACCACTGAGGATCCTGGCCCAGTCAAGATGACACGAAACCTTAACTGTTAGACAACCCCTTCCACCATCCTCCTCACTGCTGGCAAAGGAAGCCAAGGGACCACTAGGCTTGGTTTCCTTTACATTGTGGGTTTTGTTTTTTCTTCTCATGACAGGATCTTCTGGGCAGCAAGGAATAAAGGGAGAAAAAGGTCAAAAAGGTAATTGCTATTCCTATTTTTAATTGGTGATTTAAAGTCAATTCTGTACTTGGAAATTGTGTGTTTGAGGAAGATGTCCTGGGTCTCAAAGACATTTCTTATTTGCAGGGAAAGCTAATGGGTTGACCCTTGAATAAAGTTACCCATGGCATACAGCCACAGTGCAATAGTGTTCCCTCTGTCCTTCCTGCCACCTGTCTGCCTGCATGCTTGCTTCCTTCTTTCCCTCCCTCCCCCTCTTTCTATCTGTCCCTTTCCCTCCTTCATCCTTCCATTCTCTCTCCTTCATTTCCTTGGTGGCTTCATTTCTTCCTCAGGTTTTCTTTTTTCCTTCACAAGACATGGAAGACTAGTATGTTGGCCTGTACCGCATGCCCCAGAGGCAGCACTCCTCTGACATCCCACCACAGACCTAGGTGTGTAGAGTCTACCTTGGAGGTTGAGTTGGTGCAGTGATGGGGGATCTTCCAGACTCTGAGGAAAACAAAGGAGCACTAGTCTAAGATCCAGCTCAGGCTTCTTTTTCTTCAGAGTAAGAAGAAAATATCTGTACGAAGACCAAGCCCTAGGTGGTTGCCTTCCCTCTCATGCGTGCTTCCTCACCCAGGTGAGTCCCAACAACTTGTAAGGATCATTGGTACTGCGACTCGAGGACGTGCTGAAGTCTACTACAATGGCCTCTGGGGGACCATCTGTGATGATGACTGGGACAGTTTGGATGCCACCGTCTTCTGCCGCATGCTAGGTTACTCCTCAGGGATAGCGCTTTTCAACGGAGCACAAGGTAAGTGAGTCATTGCCAAGGACTTCTTTAAGTTGCTGAGTTGGCCCACTCTCACTAGTAGGGTACTGAGACTTTGCTTGTGAATGGCTCAGAGTGGTTGTGGTTCAACAGAGCATTGATTCAAGCAACTGGAAAGTACTGCAGCTCAGGGATCCAGGCCACCCCAGCAGAATGATGTCTTAATTTCTCCATCAGTGATAACAGAGGCTTGAGTTCTGGCCTAGGCTAATGTCTGTGAAAATCTGGGACCACTTTGTGAGAGATGGTCTTCCAAATGACAGTTGGAGTGGGGCCTAGAAGAATGGATGCAGGCTATCTGGGAAGTCAAAGCATGAGCTGCCAAGCATCTTTGCTGTGGCCATCAGTAAGGAGAAGGTGGGGAGAGACACCCACAAAAGACAGTAAAATCAGTGTGGGGAAGCTATACTGGAATGCTAGAGACTTGACCTTATGTCTTTCAGCAAAAAATTCCAACTTTCAACAAAGAAGTTCATAAGCCATGAAAGCTGATGTACAGGGACAGACAATAGACTGGCTTTTCCTGTCTCCATTCCCTAAATGCTCTTTGCCCCTGCCCCACCCCAAAGCACATTTCTGATTTTTAATCTGTGTCCTTTAAAATGCACCTTTTTCCTTCATAAACCTGTTGATCATATGATAATCAAATTCTTGATCTGAAACCAATTCTATCAGAAAGAAGGGGGCTTGAGGGAGGTGGAATGCCCTCGAGCAGAGGTATGACATAGTGAAAAAGGTGTGAAAGCAAAAAGAGAGACAGCAATCATGAATGAGCAGGGAAGAAACTGATAACAGCGACCGCAAGGAGGCGTTTTCAAATAGTGCATGGATTAAGTATTAAAAATTTGGATGGAGGAGAACAAACAAGATGGCGGATCGGATGGAC
>NW_006408641.1:6763182-6769642 GCF_000296735.1 Chrysochloris asiatica
TGGTGGCCAGGAGCAGACTTGCAGAATGTGCCCTTTGGAGATGTAATTTAATATATATTTCGGAGTGGGTTTTTTGTTTGTGTGTTTTTTGAAAAAAAAAGCTAAAGTGGATAAAGAGAAATACTTTTAACTGATGGTATATGGAGGGGATTATAATCAATGTAATGAAACAAGTTTATATGAATTGTTGAATGTGAAACTGATGATGTGCCCTGTAAACTTTCACTCAATCCACAATAAAAACTTTAAATTAAAAAAAAAAAAAAATTGGATGAAACTTTTGCCAAACGATAGAAAACAGAAGGGAAGCAAGCTAACAATGACAAAATTTGGCAGCAGCTAACAATGACATTATCATAGACAAGCTGTCAGAAGCACCATAGGCCCAAATGAATATGGGAGAAATTGCCAATCCTACCCCAATGGGAGTTTCCTGTTCTACTTTGACTCTAACTGTAGTCTCCTCTCCCTCTTTGCTTTCTCCACATCCAGGCAGCGGGAAGATATGGCTGGATAATGTTGACTGTAGAGGCTCAGAAGCCAATTTGTGGGATTGCGAGAAGAATTCCTGGGGCACACATAACTGCAATCACAATGAGGATGCCGGTGTGGACTGTAGCTGACCCTCCATGGCCCTTCTCTGCTCTGCCTAGGTGTTCTGATACACACCCCATGGAAAAGGAGATACTTTGTTAGGTTTCCTGGGAGGGGCAGTGCAGGTTCTGGGAGAGTGGCCATTAATAAAGCTCCAAGTGTTACCTGGTGGTATCCTTGGCTGTGGCTGATGTCACTGATTAGTGCCCACATCCTTTCTCTGATACTCCATTGAATGTGTTCATTTACACCACACTCACTCACACACATGTATACACATGGGTGGTAGACCTGACAGGGGCTGTAAATTGAATGCAGAAGGTAAAGTTCACTTATTGTAAAAATTGGTCTTGATTGTCTCCTAAATCATGCAGCTATTGCAGGAGCTACAACAACTGAAGAGAGGACGGTTGGCCATTTCTTTACCCATGCATCACCTTGTCTTTGGCATTCTGCTTTATGATAAATATAAATTGCAACTGTAAGTACACAGATTAGTTCTCCTTAGGATGTGAACTTCATAAATGTAGGAAGTTTTGTCTGTTTTATGCAACCCTGTACCCCTGTCACTTACACCAGTAGGAGGTCGATAAGTATTTGTTAAAGGAATGACTGAATTAAACCAAGAAGATGGAAGAGCATGTCCTCTTTGATGGCCTGGTCCCCTTCTTCCCTTTTAAGCTTCACCTCTGAGTGGGATCGTAGATGTCTCTCTCTCTCCATCTCTAGCCAAGTGTTGTAAATGAATGAATTGAATCTGAGAGAGTGAGGTGCATGGGACTCCACCACAGCATCAGTCCCAATGGACAATTAGAATTGTGCAAGGTCATTTGTAAATGATAGTGCCAAGGTTAGAACTCAGGAAGGAGCAGATGGAAAGATCTAGAGATAGAGTGGGTAGAACCCAGCCAGCGTCTCTGGCCACTACTTACTACTCTAGGCACAGGGTAAGAGCAGATCCCATGGGGACACTTCAGGGCTGCTTCCTCTCAAGACCCCATCCAACCACCCAGAACCCAGCACACATAGATTCAGAAGGCTGAAGCTGCACAATTCTGGCAAAAGGGTCAAGATTACAAGGGAACAGAAGGACACCGACCCTTGGCAGCTGGCTGGCTGTTTGAATTTGATAGAAACCTCTAGAAAGATGCACCTTTTCCTAGCAGTTGGGATGGAGAGTGGGAGAACAAAGAAGAAAGAAAGCATGTTCAACTATGGCCCAGTTGCTGGGATAAAAATTTTGCTAATGTGTAACTAATGCATCTTATTCAACCCCCTTTTAATCATGGTGCCTGTTCCTTATCTTCAAGAAACCCTTTTACCCAAGAGAAGGAAAAGGCAGGACAGCCTGAAACAAAGTTGTCATTGAACTACCTAAATCTCAAAACTGGCTTTTGGAACCTCTTTGAGAGGCTAGGAGTCAAGAAAATAGAGATCAAAGCAGAACCAATTTGCAGCTTTTCCCAGTTAACTTACCAAAAACCAAGCCTGGCCGACTCACTAATAGAATTAATAATAAGGGGATGCTGAACCAACAGGAGAGGAATATTGGGAAAGTCCACCTGGAAGATGGTGGCAAGTAAGTAAGGGGTCAGCATAGATTGGGGAGATTCCCTCGCAGCAATGTGAGTGCCAGCTCCCAGTCCTCATGCTCAATCCTAGGATCTGCCTCCTCCAAGAATGGAGGTCAATGGGGCTGTGTCCTGCCCCGGAAAACTTCTTCCCTCCACAGGACGGCTAACTTGCCCTAGCCCCTGACAAAGACTCCAGCTGAGATGAATCCATCATTAGCACACCCCAGAGAACTCATTCAAACAACACCTTGTATAGAATAACGGGGTCAGTAACCCAGATTGCTACTACCTGTCTAATAGTTTATGTGGCGGCTCATGTGGTGTTGCTGGATGCTGGAAGATATGTTTCTAATATTTTAAATACTAGCAGGGTCACTCATGGTGGACCATTTTCTACAACGCTTCCAGGTGGTTGGTGCATAAATTTTAATGATAGCGGTATTAACTGATCTTCCTTGTAGACCTATAGATATTATCCTATCACAGACAGCATTGTACTTCAAGACAGATCTTGATATGTTCATTTTGATGATGAATGTGATGCCATTCCTCTTCAGTTTGTCATTCCTGGTATAGTAAATCATGTGATTGTCAGATTCAAAATGGCCAATACCAGTCCATTTCAGCTAATGCTTGAGATATCCATGTTTATATGTTATATTTCATTTTTGACAATTTCCAATTTCCTACAGTCATACTTCATACATTCCATGTTCTGATTATTAATGGATGTTTACAGCCATTTCTCTTCATAAGCAAATGAAGGTCCCGAAGTCTTTACTCCATTCATGTAATCACAGTAATCTCTACTTTGAGGAGGCAACTCTTCCCCAAGCATATTTTGAGTGCCTTCCAACCTGAGGGACTCATGTTCTGTCACTATATCTGACAATATTCTGGTACTGACACTGTGCCACTGCTACTCATAAGGTTTTCAGTGACTAAATATTCAGAAGTAGTCCATCTCTCCTCCTTCCTAGTCATTTTTTGGAAGCTCACCTGAAACTTGTCCACCATGGGTAGCCCTGCTGGTATTTAAACTACCTGGGGCATAGCTTCCAGCATCACAGCAACATGCAAGCCACCACAGTATGACAAACCAACAGACAAGTGGTGGTCACTTTGAGTATTTTCACAATGTTGTCTTCGTATCCATGAGTATGATATATTTTTCCATTTTTGTAAAGCTATTTTGATTTCCTGTAGTGTTTCATAGTTTTCTTTGTTTCCCTAGTTAGACTTATTTCTCAGCATTTCATCATTTGGGTGACTCTTACAATTGGCAATGTTTTCCAGATACCTTCTTCAGAGTTTTATTATTAGTGTAATGGAATCTGACTGATTTTTATACATTGATCTTGTGCCCTGCCACTGAATCTATCAATGAGTTCCAATCATTTGCTGGGTCTTTATATTTTCTTTGCATAGGATCAGATCATTTGTAAATAGAGAGATTTGCTTCTTCTTTACCAATCTGGATACCTTCTGGTGCAGAGAGGTCTGTGTGGACTCCCAAGCTTGCAGTTGGTACCCATTTTACCTAGATAAGATAACTAGAGATGAATTAACAAGAACCTAACCAAATGAAGAAAAAGGTTATAGCCTTGGCGTGAGAGTAAATTGCTGCATTTTGCTGGCTTACTCTGGATTAGACTTTGCTTGTTTCAACCAGAACAGAAGATTTTTCTGATCAAGAAACATGCTTATCTCCAGAATACTGGGTTTGCAGGGATGAGCAGTTTAGAGATTCGATATCTAAAATGGGAGGATATAAAGGTAGGCAGTGGCTGGCTTATAAGCTTTCATGGTGTGCTCAGTTAAAATCTTATGGTGAGAAGTAAATCCTTGAATTATGAAAGGATCAATGTCTAGGACCACTGAGTGGTATGTTGCTCAGTGAATCATGTAATGTCTCTTCTAGCCATGTTCTTTGTAACTCCCATCAAACAACATTTTTGTCCTGATGGGTCTGGATAAGAGAAGTTGGGAGAAGATGCTGACAAGATTATAGGATTCAATTGTGAAGGGGTAATAGCGTTAACAGGTATTAAATGACCCATCTCAGAAGCAGGAATTGTGATCTCACTACCATCAAAGAAGAGCCAGGAGTGAAATGTGCTCTTTGGGCCCTAAGATCTTGCACATTGAACCTCCTCAACCCAGGGACAGAAAGCTGTGATACCAGAGGACTAGCAGTAGGAGGACCTAGAACCAAAGCATGTGACAGAGTGGTTAGCTTCCCAGTCCATGGAACAAGTAAAACTTAGTGATTTTGGGCAGCTTTCCTTGATCTTTCCATCAATCTATTGAAGGTACCTAAATACCACTCTTTTGAATTCTTTATCAAGTAGCTCCAATATATTTTCTTCCTCAGAAACATTTTCTGAATCTGCGTATTGTTTTGTTTCTTCATGTTAATTGAAACTATTTGTTGTCTGCCAAATATTGTCACCTTGTATTTGTATTTAATTGATGATTGTTGGTGTGCTCTTAAACACTCACCACCTGTCTGTCTGTGGGTGTGGTAGAGAATGGAAGTGTGTATACAGTTCTCTTGTGGCTGCTATCAGGGAAAGGGAAAGAGAATAGATGGAGATGAAAGAATAAATAAACAAAAATGATGAAAGGAACAAAACCAGAGGAGATATTGGAACCAGAAAGGAGAAGCAAGATCACATGATGGGTTGGGGACGAGTGAGACAATGGTGTTCCTGGCCCTAGATGCAGTTCTTATGGGCTTATGTGTTGTCTATGTTCCAGGAACCCAAACTGGAAATGGTTCATGCATCCCCCAAGGAGAGTGGAAGTCAGGGTCTTTCAGGCCCAGAAGGCAGCCAGGGGCATGGCGGTAGGTTATGAGAGTTCCCATTAGTCTAGGGCTGGCTAGGACTCTGCAGGTCTGAAGAAGAGCTCAACACGAATCCAGGTACCAGGGAAGTGCAGCTAGTACACAATTCACAAAGGAGCAGCTCGCAACTGTAGGGGAGCAGGGGCTGGACTGGGGTGGATGGGGGTGGAGTCTGGCAATGCATCTGGTCACCAGGAGAGTGTGAGGAGAAAGAAAGAATTACATCTTTCTCACTGCCAGTCACCAGTCAATACCTGTGCTGCCAGGTCATTGTTTGCCTCCAAAACCATTTACAAAAAGACAAGATGACGCTGCTGGATTTAGCTGGCCAACAGTTCACTAGTCTGTCGTCTTTTCTCACTGCCCCTGTTCTGCTTCTTCTCCTAGTAAGCATGCAGTCCACTTCATTATCCTTTCCTCAGAAGTTCAGGGTCCCAAGATTATCATCTGTATCTGCTTCATTTGGTCTCTCATATCTTTGTTGTAGAGGGTCTGTGTAGCGTGTCTGCCTACTCGCCAGAAGTCCATCTGTTTATTGTAGTTTGTTCTTTCTATTTCTTTTCTCCTATTTTTCTATACCTTGTTTTTATTTTCCTTTCTCTTTTTTCTTTTTGATGATTAAATTATTTTTATTTCTATGGATTGTTGTTTTTTCTTTATTATATATATCTTTGCTCTTGCTTGCTTTGTTTTTTGCTCTCTTTTATTGATTGATTGATTGATTGATTGATTGTCCCTCCTTATGGGAAATAGCAACCATGCCCATGTGGTCCAGCCACTGAGCAAAAGTCGTTACCCACTCCTATGCTACCTGATAAAATGTAGACAACAGCCAACACCAGCCTAGCCTGTCCTCAACCACACTACATGAACAGCAAACAGAGAACACTGAACACACTTCCATTCTCTACCTTGGGGGTATGGTCTGCTTCCAATATATACCCACCAAGAGACAGGTGGAGAGCACCTAAGAACACACCAAAACACAATCATCAAGGAAATGCAAGTGTGACAATACCAGAACGTCTCAGAGACAGCAGATAATTTTAGTTCACAGGAAGAAACAAAACAGAGTGGCTCAAACAAGGGACCAAAACACAGAGCCAGAACACATTTCTAAAGAAGAAATGGTATTTGGAACCACCTGATAAGAAAATACAAAAGAATCATATTTAGTACTTTCAATGGCCTGAGAGAAAGATTGTGGAAGCTAAATGTGAAATCGTGGGGAAAAGAGCAATAACAAACTGGTCAAATAAATGGAAAATTAGAAGCCATACAAAAATAGCAAATCCTACAATTAACACTAAGATTTCAAAAACAGGCAAGGTATTGATGGGCAAAGAAGTAGAATTAAATTAATAAAAGACCCAAATAATGAGACTGAAGAAAAATCTCTCAATACTAATTTACTAAAGGAACAATCAGAAAAAACAAGGGGAAA
>NW_006408641.1:6799759-6801278 GCF_000296735.1 Chrysochloris asiatica
ACAGAGTTCCAACACCAACTCATGAGTCCTCTTGACCTGGTATTCCGTGTTGTTGTTGACCGAGCTCCTCACTACACGTCTACCCGATCCGCCATTTTAAGGAAGGCCTGGTAGTGTAGTGGTTAAAAAAAACTGGCTGCGAACCGCGCGGTCAGCAGCTCAAATCCTCCAGGCCCTCCACATGAGAGTGATGAGGCTTTCCGCAACTTGCAGTTAAACAGCCTTGTGGCCCAATATTCCGTGTTGTTGTTGTTTGAGCTCTTCCTACACGTAGCCCCTAGAAGTTCTGGCCGCTCAAAGTTCTCGTTCCAGCCACTCGAAGTTCTCGTTCCCGTCGCTCGAAGTTCTCGTTCTCGCCGCTCAAAGTTCGCGTTCTCGCCGCTTCAAGTTCTCGTTCTCGCCGCTCCAAGTTCTCGCAGCTCCAAGTTCTTGCTGCTGGAACCATATATACATATATAAGGAGCTCTGGTAGCGTAGTGGTTACGTGTCCGGCTGCGAACCTCAGGGTCAGCAGTTCAAGACTACCAGCTGTCTCCGTGGGAGAAAGATGAGGCTTCCTGTTACCATAAACATTCACAGCCTTGGAAACCCTGTACAGGGTCACTATGAGTCGGAACTCACTCAACGGCACTTAACAATGTAACAACAACATATACATATATATATAAAACCTTCACTAGTTTTACTTCTCCACAGAACCCAGACTTAGTATGTACCTTCATAGTGGAGAGGGCAATTGTTGTCGTTGTTAAGTGCCATCAAGCCAGTTCCAACCCATCATAATCCTGTGCAGGGTTTCCGAGGAGCAGCTGATGAGCTTGAACTGCCAACCTTACAGTTCAAATGGCTTTGCAGTCTGGCGCATTAACCCACAGTGCCACACTAGGACTCCGGAGAGGGCAATTAGGTATCGTAAACTAAGGATCCAAGGTGACACAAATGGTTAAACACTTGTCTAGCCGAAAGGCTAGCGGCTTGGACCTACTCAGAGGCACCTCAGAAGACAAGCCTGCCAATCTGCTTCTGAAACATCACAGTCTTGAAAACTCTGTGGAGAAGGTCTACTCTATACACATGGCCATGAGTAAAGACTGACTTGGCAGCAACTAAGAGCAAATCAACAACAACACGCTGAGAGTTATGCTAGTGAATCCAGGTGGAATCCAGGCACAGAGCAGGTGGCCTGACTTGGTGAGGTGTGAGAGAAGATGGCATTCGAGTTGGGAGCTGCAGGATTAGATGGTTAGCCAGAGAAAGTGGTGTGGGAGTGGGAGACAGACAGAAGGGGGAATCACTTAGTTCCATTTATATGAAATATGGAGAATAGGCAAAGGCACAGGGATCTAAGTTTAGTAGTGCTTACCAGTGGTGGGTGGGAAAAGGGAAGCAGCAGTGTTTGTTTAAAGGCACTGACGTTTTGTAAAAGGTAATGGGAAAATTTGGGGACAGATACTGGTGCTGGTTGTATAACAGGAACATAGCTAATGTTGCTGAATTGTACACATAAAAATGGTTGAAA
>NW_006408641.1:6801548-6816845 GCF_000296735.1 Chrysochloris asiatica
CCATATATATATATATATATATATTTTTTTTTTTTAATTGCAATATGCATCATCAAAGAGCCCAGAATCTCCCCCATTTCAGATTTTCCACTCCCGGTCTGCAGTTTTTATTTCATTGGTATGCAGGCTCCTCCTTGGAGGACAGGAAGCTCAGGGCCAGGGCACACCTATGCTGGGTGGGCTGTGAATAGGAACTAGGCTGCAGTTGGAGAGAGACAGGTAAGTTACTGAGACAGGAAGCATGAGAGATAATAAGTCATGCTGGATGCTTACAGGAGCAACCCAGCAGAGAGGAAGAAATTAATAATTCAGGAGAAAGGGTATCATTTCAAGAGTGAAGTCCTTAAGAGAATTAGAGGGCAAGGAATTCTGACAGTTGGTGGGAGCAGAAAGAGTTCTTACATTAGAGTGGGAAGGAAGACAAATGATGAATAGAGATGCAGGGAGTCAGTGGATTTGGTGGTGGGAAGATGAGGGACTAGGGAGTTTTCATCTGATTACTTCTATGTTCTCAGAGGGAATGAACCAAGGTCATCAGCTGAAGAAGGGGAAGAATGGGTGCTGGGTTTTGTCAAGGGAGAAGGACCCATCTCGGGTGGGGGTGGAGGTTGCTCTGCTGCCTTCCTGGAAACATCAGAATTAATTAGAATGACCATCCTTTGCGGGTTTATACTGTGCCGGGCATACATTCTCTTGTTTAATGTCCATAACAACTTACAAGGTACATATCCTTAGACCATTTTATAGATGAGAATCATAATAATAGTAAGAGGCAGAGGCGAGATTTGAATCCAAGTGTGACTGAAGACAGAGATGCTTGCTTCTCCACACACCTGCTGAATACACCCTTTCATCCTCTGTTTTCCCGGTGTGGCTACCTGGGAAACTGCTAACTTCCCACTGCTAACTTCCTTGTCTTGTCCAATTTCCTAAGAGCTAGGCTAAAGGATGGTCTAATCTGGCATCTTTGGAGCCCCTAACACATCGATCTAGAAGTTCTTGGGTGGCATAAATTGTTAAGCATTGGACTAATGACTAAAAAGTTGGAGGTTCTAACCCTCCTAGAGGTATGTATGAAGAAAGACCTGGTGACTTGTTTCCTAAAGGGTACCGCCATAAATATCTGTAAAGCAACTACACAGAGTTGCTAAGACTCAGAATCAACTTGACGGCACTTTTTGTTTTAATTTTAACACATTGATCCACCACCTGTAAAGTCGTCACATTGTAGTGACTCGGGTGTCATTATGATGCTGGAAGCTATGCCTCTGGTATTTCAACTACCAATAGGGTCAGTTTTCTTGATAAGTTTAAGTGGAGCTTCCAGACTAAGCTAGAGTAAGAATAAAGGCATGGTGATCTACTTCCAACAAGTAGCCAATGAAAACCCTATGAATTACAATAGAGCATTGTCCAATACATTGCTTGAAGATGAGCCCCTGGGATGGAAAATAAATACACAAACAAAATACACAGTCACTGCAACAATGGACTCAATCAAACTAACAACTGTGGGGATGGTGCATGACCAGGCAGTATTTGCTTCCATTATAAATAGAGGTGCCATGAGGTAGTGATGATTCTACAGCACTGTGGGATACTGCACTGGACCGCAAATTCAGTTTGAACTGCAAGATCAGTGGTTCAAATTCACCAGTCACTCCTCGCTCCTTGCTCCTTATTAACAGGTCCCCTCACTCTGCCTTCATCCTTGTACATTTGTTTTCCTTTACACCTACCTCTCACAACCTGTTCCCAGCCTCACCATCTCACATATACATGTATGGCAACAACTGGTTTGGCACTGTAGGATAAGCAATGGACTGCTAACCACAAGGTCTGCATTTCAAACCCTCCAGCGGCTTCTTGGAAACCCTATACAGGGTTGCTATGAGTAGGAATCGACCTGGCTGCACTTAATACTAGTGTGAGGCATTGTCCAGGATGCTGTGGGCACAAAGACCAAAGGCTAAATGTCCAAGGATCAAACTATCTATTGTTGTTGTTGTCAAGTGCCATTGAGTCGATTCCGACCCATAGGCGACTCTGTATAGGGTTTCCAAAGAGCAGCTGGTGAGCTTGAACCGCCAACCTTGCAGTTCAAATGGCTTTGCAGTCTGGCGTATTAACCCATAGTGCCACACATAGTTTGTTACTAAAGACTTGGTCCTGCTCCCTGAGCTCAGGGCCCACAAGTGAAACCAAGAATAAATATGATCTCAACTCAGAGTGTTGGGTGTGTAGATTTCTACTCCAAATCCCACCAGGCTCAGGGTCAGATTAGCATTCCTTCTTTCATTCATCCCCTCAATTCTATATCATAAAATCTTAACCAACATATGGGGGGAAGTGGCTGGCCTTGGTGGTTTCATGGTAGAATCATTGTCTTCCATGCAAGAGACATGGGTTCGATTCCCAGCCAATGCATATTATGTCTAGCATCATATCTCTGTATTGCTATGATGATGACTAGTTTTCAGTGAAGCTTCTAGAATAAGATGGACTAGGAAGACAAACCTGGTGACCCACTTCACTGAAAGTCCTATGGAGCACAATTGTCGGATCCACAACTAGTCATGGGACTGGTGCTGGTGCGGCAACATTTTGCAATGGGTGGATGTCAGTTTAAAAACACCACATACAAGACAGTTTCCACGTGACTCCCTGGAAATACACTCAACGTATCACCAAAGAGAAAATGCAAACTAGTTCATGTTTTTTAAAATGCTAAAACAGCATTTTCCTGTATTTCTGGCCATAAGCCTCTGGGAAATTGATGGACACTATGACCCTTTTGTGCCTTTGGGTGGAAGCTGGGACGCACTCCAGACACTCAACAGGTGCTTGGTACACACAAGCCCTGGACGTGCGGTGAGAAACTGGCCAACACTGGAGGGTACGACTGACCATTGCAGGTGGTGCTGGACTAAGAATTACAGACAGAACAGTCTTGGGAAGGGCGGATTTCAGGCCCAGCCCTTACAAACACAAGCTGTGTTATCGCCCCTCCTGCACCTGAGTCCTCCACCTCCACTCTGACTAAACTCCCATACCCTGGCCGCAGTTTGGAAGGCGTGTTCTCTCTCCTACCACGCGGGGGCGCTGCAGGCCATGCTCAATCCACCGGAGGCTGGCCTGCGCATCCCCACCAAGAAGATTCCCAGATTAGCGCTGCTCACACATTTCCTAAAAACTACACTCGCTTCTTTTGGGCTCAGTTTGGACCTTTGTCAAACTCCCTTCCCGGCCCCTCCTCCTGAACCCCTGGTTGTAACTAGCTAGACAGTATTCAGAGTGTATAAGAGACGACATCCTTAGGGTGTAGGGAATTCCCATTATGAGTTCTTGGGTGGTGCAAACAGTTAACAACTTCAGCAACTAACCACAAGGTTGGCAGTTAAAATTCACCCAGAAAAGAAAGTCCTGATGACGTACTTTTGAAAAAGCATAGTCATTGAAAACTCTATGAAGCACAGTTCTACTCTGACACATACATACGGGGCTGTCATGATTCAGAACCCACTCAGTGACAGCTGGTAGGTGAGCTGGTCCTGTCTCCAGGTCACCCAGGAAATTCTGTAGCTCCCATTTTACTGAGAAAAAAACTGAAGCTCAGAAAGGTTAGGTTGTTTGACCCGGGCCACACAGCTAGTTGCTAGGCAGCAAGCTGGTAGCCTAAACCCAAGACTGATCTAGAAGCCCATGTTCTTCCCCTGCCATGTCACCCTTATCTGGACCTACACCCCTTATGTAAAGTATTCAGTCAGGGGTGGTGGTTGCTCCAGCGGGTTTCATGGAGGGCTTCTGAAGAGGTTGGTGAAGACTTGGGGCTCTAGATCACGAAAAGCACCAAACTAAACAGGAGACCTGAGTCCAATGCTGACCTGAGTCCAAATACTGGCTTGTGACCCTAGACTGCTCCTTCTCCCCCTGCCCAGTTTCCTCATCTGCACTAGAAGGGGTGGGCCTAGATCATTCCACAGTCCCTGCTGTCTCCATACCAATGCATGGATGATTCCCCAACTCCACCTTTCTCCAAGAGTTGGCTAGTAAGACAGAGAAAGCCAAGAAAGGACTCCATGCAAACTGCCTTGGAGTGTGGCATCTGTGAAGTGGACTTTGTGGGCACAAGAAGCTAGAGCCCCTGCAGCTAGTCTGAGGAGGTTGGAGAGCATGTGGAGCAGGGCAACAATACCTGGGTCCCACAACCTCTGACATCAGGAGATGTTCCGGTGGTTGACAGCTCACCTTCCCTCCACTGGGAGCGACCTTCGCAGGTTCTTTCTCCTAGAGTGTTTTGGATTTATTCCAGTAGCTTCATTCCAGCAAACTCTGCCTGGTACAATCTAAATGTCCAGCCCTGTGGTAGGTGCTGGGCCCTCGGGGAAGATACAACTGCCAATAGACAATTAGATGATGCAATTCACGTCTGGGGTCACAGAGGAGGACAGTGGGGCTCCTGTGGAGGTGGAAGCACAGCGAGAATGAGGAAATTCAGCAAGGAAGTGGGAGAATGCGAAGATGCTCTGGGAACAGGAAGCTGTATGAATGATGTTGGCAGCTGGGTATTTTGGAAAAAGACTAGTGAGAAGGCATGCACAGCAGCCCAGGTAGGAGAAGACAAGGGCCAGAGATTGGAGGCTCGGATACTCAGGGTCTAGTCCCAGCTGAGTGGAGCTGGGGTGACTAGAAGAGCAGTTATGCTATAACCAAAACAGATCATTTGGGAGCAGGTGGGAAAGAGACAAACTTGGATTTTATCTGTGGGACCCCAGGGAGAGCTGTGCAATATGCATGACAGGAGGAAGTGGTTTTGTGATGTTGATTGTGGCCCCTGCTGTCATTGATAAAACAGACCGCAATTAATTAAAAATGACCCACCACCTCCCCTGGTGAGCAGCACTCAAGACACACCCCAGCCCAGCACTTGACAGCTCTGTGTCTGCAAGATGAATGGCCTTGCCTCTCTGAGTCTCCCAACTGATGTCCTACAGCCTTAGGATGAGTCCCCAACGACTCACTGCTTGCATCAGTTGGGTCAGAGAGCCTTTCCTGACACCTATCAGTGAGGAGGCTCAAGGGGATTGGCTCAACCTGAGATGAAACACAGGTCAGATGACAGCTTGAGCCAGGGTAAAACAAAAGCCTCATCAGCCTCTCAGGCTTCCTTGTGCCAAAAAACCACAGTGAGTATGCTCACTTAAGAAAGCAGTTTCCTTTGCCAGGCACCAGGCCAGATACTGGAGATCACAGATGAAAGCCATCATCCAGGCGCTAGTGACTTTAAATCTAGTGGGAGTCATCCACAGACAATTTCAATGTGGTGTGACACATATAGCCACAGGCAATGTCTTAGGATGCATTGTCAAAACCAATGAAGCTTATCCATGCATATATAGATAGAGATTTATCTCAAGGAAATGGCCCACATGGCTGCTGTTGTTGTTGTTAAGTGCCATTAAGTCGGTTCTGACCCATAGAGACCCTGTACAGGGTTTCCGAGGAGCGGCTGGTAAGGTTGAACCGCCAACCTTGCAGTTCAAACGGCTTTGCAGTCTGGTGCATCAACCCACAGTGCCACACCAGGACTCCATGATGGTTATGGTGGTTATGTGCCGTGGAGTTGGTTCTGACTCACAGCGACCCTGTAAAGGGTTTCCGAGGCTGTAAATCTTTACGGGAGCAGAAAGCCTCATCTTTCTCCTGTGGGGCAGCTGGTAGTTTTGAACTGCTGACCCTGAGGTTAGCAGCCCGACTCGTAACCACTACGCTACCACAGCTCCATAGAGACTGGAAAGTCCCAAGTCCATGGGTCAGATGTCAGGCTGGTAGCTTTTCCTGACTCACTCACGTGCAGTGGCTGACAAACTCAAGACTGACAGGTCAGACAGAAGGCTTCTGGCTCACGGGCTGTGGAGGCTGATGAAGCCCAAGATTGGCAGGCAATATGGGGGCCACTGACTCAAGTCCAAAGAATCAGAAGTCAGATGATGAGCCAGATGCAAGGCTCACATTAAGCAACAAGTCAGAGAGCTTTGTTCATATACAATGTAGGCAACTGTCCTGAGGAAACTCCTTTTCAACAGATTGACTGCTCATACCAGAACTCATCATTACATACCTTCCAGACTACAAAATAACTACCAGCCCACTGAGCATCTGGACCCAGATAAGCTAATACATAGTGTAACCATCAAGAAGTGTGATGCTAAAAATACCAGAAAACGACTCTGAAGGTAGTTTGAGAAGACTTGAAGGAGCTGAAGGAGTAAGGTGTGCAGGATTCAATAATCTCTGCTGTGCTTGCTTATTAGTTCTTTCTGCTGAAATCATAAGACTTTCTCCTCTTAAGGAGCACCTATTAGGTTCCAAGTCCCTGAAATGAAGCATCTTTAATGAAAATACTATAAAGGAAGAAACCAAGGTTCAGAGAAGGCCATTGGCCTGTTCTGGTTCACACAACTTGCAAAGAACAGAAATAGTGTTCAATCCTAGGAATATCTGACTGCAAGTAACATCTCTCTACCCCATGGTACTGTCTCCCTCCAGTTCTCCGCAGTAGCAGCAGGTGCTATAAGTAAGCCAGAGAAATGGAAGAATATGTAGCCAAGGCTTGAGTTGGGATCTTAAAAGTCATGCAGATAAACCAAAGCATCTGACCAGCAGAATCACTGAAGGTCATGACAAGAGTTGAGTCCTTTGAATTTAGAGATGAGCAGTGGAGACAGAGCAGTAATAAGACACAGCTAGTTAACTATGAGCTGGGGTTCTGAATTCAAGACTCCTTCTACCCAGCAAGCTGTGCTGTTCTCTTTGGGACACACACACTGTTTCCCAAGTTAATGATCCCTCCTGTCTTTGGCTAAGACAATACTTGGACATTTTGGGATCACAATGAAATGAGAGTTATTTAGAACAAGTTCCTGCCAAGGATATATCTTGGGGGAAAATCCTGGAGGCTGGTCGTGGTGGAGGAAAATCTCAGATTTCATATAGCCTATTTTCCTAAGGACCTCCATGAAGACTTTGCAGTAGCAAAGGAACGTCACAAAGTAGAGAAATTGTGGTGCATAGGGTGGTCACAATGACTTTCTGACTTGGCCTTTGTTAACTGAACAATTCAATGATATTTTTCTTATGTGGTCTTGCATCAGCTACTCAATTATTGTCTGAAGATGCAATTTTATTTTAAATTTATTAAAAAGTAAAAGCTATGCATGGACATAATTTAAAAGTTCAGACAGTACTTGAAAACATAAAGTGTAGAATCCCAGCCTTCCTTCCTCTACTGACCTCCACTTGATCCTCCTCCCAGATGCACTTCAAACTCAGCAGCCAAAACATCATTTCCAGCCAAAGATCTTTTCCTTATTTCTTATCTTGCTGGATAGGATAACCATTCACATCGTGTCTCAAGCCAGAAATGAGTACCAGTTTTTCATGTATCCTTCCAAAAAAAAGAGTGTAATTTACATACAGTATATATGCATTTTATAGATATAAATGGCATAATAATAAACACACTATTCTCAATCAATTTGATTTATTTATACCCCATCCTTCCTAATGGCTACATAACAGTCCCTTGTTCAGATGCAGCACAACTCACTGACCCAGTTCCCCAACGGCAAACATTTGATGTTGTTTGTAATTTTCCAAGGAGTGCTGCCATGAGCAACTTCTTGGTACACCTTGCACCTTGGTATACCTGTGCAAGGGCACCGGCAGGGCTCATTCCGAGCAGTGGCATTGATGAGTCAGATAGAATTTGTATTTTAAATGCAGACATGTCCCCACATGGTCTTCCCAAACCGTCATACCAGCAACCTACCACCAGCTGTTCAGAGGGTGTTGCCTCCCCACACCTTTGATAGTACTGGGCAGTTAGCAGCATTTTAATATTTGCCAATCGGAAATGTGGTTGATAAATTCTCATTGTTTTGAGTTGTGTTTCTTTCACTATGAGTAAAGCTAAGAACACGTTCACCTTGACTTTCATCTGGACGAGAGCTACCTGCTCACATGTGCTCATTGTTTTTGTTGGCTTGACATCTTTCTCTCAAGGATTCTCAGTTCAAATGTCTGTCCGCACCCCACCTCCACCCAGTCAATTCCAACTCTTAGTGACACATGCTTTGTAAATAACTTTACAGTTTGTTCTGAAGTTTTTTTTCCTTGGTACTAAAGCTTTTTTTTTTTTTTTTTGCATAGTCAAATGTATCCATCTTTTCTTTGTGGCTGCAGGGTTAAACTAATATTTCTATATTTTACAGCTAGTTTCAGTTTTCACCCAATTAGAGTGAAAGCTACTTTAAGAACGTTGCCCACAGAGTCTAACACAAAACCTTGTGTTTGGCAGATTGTCTTAGTATTTATTGATTAGATAGATGAATGGATATATAGGTAGGTAGGTTGTTGTTGTTAAGTGCCATCGAGTCAGTTCTGACTCATGTCTGGTGAGCTTAAACTGCCAACCCTGTGGTTCAAATGGACCTTTCGGTCCAGTACTTATCCTACAGCATCACACTAGGACTCCAGGTAGGTAGATTGTTGTTGTTGTATGTTGTTGAGTTAGTTCTGACCCACAGCGATCCTGTATAGAGTTTCTGAGGAGTGGCTGGCGAGTTTGAACCATCGACCTTGCAGTTCAAATGGACGTTGAGGCACTTATCCTAGGGTGCCACACCAGGACTCCAGGTAGGTAGGTAGAGAAATAGATACTGAAAGAAAGAGAAAAGGAGGGAGTGGAACAGGAAGGAAAGGAAAGATGGAGTATATCAGAAGTATTTGTCAGGGTTGATTGTTGCCTTCTCCCTCTAACAGCAACCACAAATATGGATTTATTTGTAATTGTTGTAAAGTGCCATCGAGTTGGTTCTGACTCATAGTAACCCTGTATAGGGTTTCCAAGGACCGGCTGGTGGGCTTGAACCACCATCTTGCATTCAAATCAACCTTGCAGTATAGTGCTTACCCTTCAGCACCACACCAGGACCACATATGTATATATATGTTGTTGTTAAGTGCCATCAAGTTGGTTCTGACTCATGTTGTTGTTGTTAGGTGCCATTGAGTCGGTACTGACTCATAGTGACCTTATGATGCACAGCAGAATGAAACACTACCCAATCCTGGGCCAACCTCACTATTGTTGCCATGCTTGAGTCCATCAGTGCTGCTACTTGACCAATCCATCTCGTTGGGGGATCTTCCTCTTTTTCTCTGATGGTCCACCTTACCAAACATGATATCCTTCTCCAGCAACTGGTCCCTCCTAACAATATGTCTGAAGTATGAGAGACAAAGTTTGGCCATCTTGGCCTCCAAGGAGCACTCTGGCTGCACTTCTTCCAACATGGATCTGTTGGTTCTTTTGGCAGCCCGTGGCACTTTCAATATTCTCCTCCAACACCATAACTCAAAAGCATCAATTCTTCTATGGTCTTCCTTATTTACTGTCCAGCTTTCACATGCATAGGGACCCAGTAAAGGGTTTCTGAGGAGCAGCTGATGGGTTTGAACTGCTAGCCATATGGTTTGAAGTCCAGTGCTGATCTTAAAGCACCACACCAGGAGTGTTGTTGTTAATTGTTGGTGAGTTGGTTCCGATGCATAGTGACCTCGTATAGGATTTCTGAGGCTGTAAATCTTTGTGGAAGCAGAATGCCTCATCTTTCTCCCACAGAGCAGCTGGTGGGTTTGAACGATTGACCTTGTGGTTCACAGTCCAGTGCTTATTCTACAGAGCCACAGCACTCCCCATATATACCTAAACATCCTACTCCTTCTCTTCCTTGAAGATGGCACCATCCATTCAGTCTCCCAATAGGGAATTAAGGAAACAACCCTTTCAATTCTGTCACCAAGCTGTCTGCAGACCTTCCTTACTCCTCTTCCAGCAGCCACTGCTTTACTCCACATTGCTGTCCCTCAGACCCCACCCAGCCTTCCGAATGTCTTCCACTTCAATTCCTGGCCCCTTCCAATCTCCATGCCCCAAGAAGCGAGAAATTCAGATCTGACTTCATCATTGCCTGGGCAAGCCCTGGCTTGGTGCCTGACCAGTTGGCAGTGGCTTAATGCTTATGAGTGGGGCTGAAGTGAGATATAGGACCTTAAGATATGGGGGCTCCAGCAAATTCTCCCTCACCCTTCCAGATTTGTTCCCAAGTTCTGCATCCCAAGTCCTGGAACAAGGTCCTGCAGGGTGGCTTCCAATACAAATTTGTTGAGTACATATAGGAATGCTTGCTTGCTCTCTGGCTGCCTTCACCTCCCCTCAGATCCCACCTCTGTATCTTGCCTTGGTCCAGTGCTTCCAGCACCCCTGGGCTTTAGCCCTCACCAGGGATGCTGGGAGCAGTGGACCAAAGATGGGGGCATCTGCTGCTCCAAGCCTGGGCCAGACCAAGAGGTCATGGAAGAAAAGCATTGTGCCCGGTTTGAGGAAAATGATGGTGGTTACAGGTAACCCACTGAAGGCTTACTATCTTTTATTTTGATTTTTTCTTTGAAGTCTCATCTTGACTCCGACCTTAGTTCTTATTCCTAGACATTAACAGTTTCTTGTGTATCCTTCCAAATATGTTCTTTCTATACAATTGTCAGCTTACTATTCATCCTGCTCTGCATGACACTTTCTCACTAATAAAATGTCTTGGAGCTGGATCCCCATGACTGCACACAACTTTACCTAGTTCAGATCCACTGCTGTCTGGTATTTCACTGAATACCCAGATAACCTATCTAGCTAACCCTCTATTAACCAACTACTAGGCTTTTCAAGGTCTTTGCTATTACAAATAATGCTGCCATGAATATTTTTGAGACTTTATAGTCAAGAGACTAATGGCCCCCAAAGACGTCCACATCCTAATCCCAAGAACCCACGAATATTTTACCATCATGCAAAAGTCACTAAAAGGATTAAAGATCTTGAGATGAGGTCATCATGGATGATCTGGATGGGCCCAGAATAATCACAGGATCCATAAGAAGAAGCAAGAGGATGAGAATCAGAGGAGTGATTGGTGGATGGGGAAACCCACAAACCAAGGAATTCGGGTGACCTCTAAAAGCTGGAAGAGGTAAGGCAACTGAAGAAACAAAGTCCTGCAGACATCTTGATTTTAGCATGTTGGACCTCCAGAAGATGACAAAAATAAATGTGTGCTGTTTTGAGTCACTCGGTCTGTGATCATTTGTTGCAGCAGCAATAGAAAACAAATACAGACACAACTGTGCTTTGCCCTCAATCTCAACTTATTCATTGTCCAACTTTTACATGCAGATGAGGCAATTGAAAATACCATGGCTTGGGTCAGGTGCACCTTAGACCTCAAACAGATATTTTTGTTCTTTAATGCTTTAAAAAGGTCTTGTGCAACAGAATGATGCAGAATGTTACTGAACATTGCCAAGTCACCTTCTCAGGAGTCTGTACTACTACTTCTCCATTGATAGTACATGACTTTGTCTGTCCTCCTGTTCCCTTCCCTGCACTATATACTGTCATCATTACTTTGCCACTGTAATTGTGAAAATGGCACCTCTTTGTTTTGATGCGCATTTTTTAAAATAATGGGTGAACCTGAACTTCTTTTCATATGCTTATTGACCATTTGTACTTCCCTTTTTGTAGGTTTCCTATACATGTTTATTCCCTGTGTTTTTTAAAACTGAGTTATTGTTCTTTTTCACTAATCCATAAGAGCTCTTCATATCCCAAGGATATGAATATGCAAATATATTCCCTTGGTTTGTCCTTTTACTTTGTTCGAGGGTTGTTCTTTTTTTTTTTTTTTTTTGCCATGGAGGAAATTTTAATTCGACAAAAGCGTCAATGAGGTGATCATCTGAGTTTGTCAGAGAGGAGAGGGGAGATCATTCAGTAGCACCTGACAGGAACAAAGGCTCTGAAATAAAAAAGAACAAGGAAGATTAATATGACTGAAGCAGTTAGGGGAGAGAGGATTGATGAGCTGGTGCTGTCTGGTCGGGGGACGGCAATTGATAGTGGAGACCGACGAAAACTGGAGGGGGATCTGGCTCATTCACTCCTGACATGGAAGGGGACAATTATAATACACCAGGTGCTGTGTTTTTGTTGTTAAATGCAGTGGAGTCAGTTCCTGTATCAGGTTTCTTGAGGCTTTAAATCTCCACAGGAGCAGAAAGCCCTATCTTTCTCCCATGGAGCGGCTGAAACCATGGACCTTGCAGTTCGCAGTCCAGTGCTTCTTGTATGGGGCCACCGTGCTCCCCAGGTACTGTGTTGGTTTTGGTTGGTTATGTGCCATGGAGTCATTTCTGACTCATAGTGACCCTGCATAGGGTTTCTTAGGCTGTAAATCTTTATGGGAGCAGAAAGCTTCATCTTTCTCCTATGGAACAGCTGGTAGTTTCGAACTGCTGACCTTGAGGTTAGCAGCCCAACTCGTAACCACTATACTACCAGAGCCTCTCAGGTACTATGTTGTTGTTGTTGTTATGTTCCGTGGAGTCGACCCTGTACAGGGGTTTCCAAGGCTGTAAATCTTTACAGCAGCAGAAAGTCTCATCTTTCTCCCATGGAACAACTGGTAGTTTCGAACTGCGACCTTGAGGTTAGCAGCCCAATTCGTAACCACTACGCTACCAGAGCTCTTTAGGTACTATGTTAGGTACACATATTTAAAATATATCATCCTGTTCCATCTTCATAGCTTTGAGAGGTTGTGCCCATTTAAGACTGGGGAATATGAAGGTTCAGAGAGGTTTGGTAACTTGCCCAAGGTTACACAGCCAGTAAAGAGCAGGAATACACGTCTGACCTCAGAGTTCACAGTCCCAGTTACTGCACTCACAACAATCCCATAAGGCATAAGCACCCTATTTCACAGAGCAAACACTAAATATCATGAAGCTTAATTCATTTCTTCAAGGTCACAGAGTTAATAAGTGGAATTAAGATTTCGACTCCAGACTGCTGATTCTAAGACCCTTGTTCTCATTCTCTCCCTCCATCCATTTTCTGGGCTAAGAAGCCCCAAATAATTCTGATGTACTGCTCTGAGGTGGATTTGGACCATCCTCAAGTAGCTGCAATGAGTGACCAGGTTGGGAAGCCCTGCCCTGGCACAGGAAGGCAATGCCCAGCGGAAGCAACAGCCTGCTGAGTTACTCTTTTACATGCTATGGTTCCTGGGGGCCAGGCCACAACAATTAGGTAGAACATTGGAAAAGGGCAGGGAAATAAGTAAATCTGCTTTTCATTAACCTTGTATTTAGAATCCCCCTCAGCATTTTCTTTGGAAGTGCCTCCCTTAGGCCCAAGCCTTCCTTGAAAGTTTCTGAGCCTTCCCCCAGCCCACTCCCCTTGCCAAGATATGGCTTAGAGTTCTGTCCAGCATGTGTGGTTTCCATGTTCTAGAATCTTTCTTGAAATTTTCTGAGGTACCTGCTGGTAGCTTTAAGTCTTCAGGGCAGGCAGAGCCATCTGGGTGGGGTCTTCCTAGCTCAGACCTGAACTGTCATGGGCCCCTGTCCTTCAGGTTCTCTCATACCTTCTCCCCAATATATGGGATCTACCAGACTACTGAAGGGGTTTTAGGACTCCTGCTCAGGGGTTGTCCCAGGGTGTATGGCCTGGCTATGTTTCCAGGGGGACAGCCTATGGAATGGCTTGTTCCTGTTGGCAAGCACATGTGCCAGTCTCTGCTGGGTGTGTTTCCACCATGGTGCTGCCTGGGGTCGATGGCCTTCAAAGGTGGTGGTGCTGGCTGCAGGGACCCTCCCACCAGAGCACAGAGGACATCTCCATGCCTCCTTTGGAGTGGCTCTACCCATTTCCTTTCAAAGCCACCCTACAGAACCTTCTCAATGGAGGCATCCCTTTTTCCTGTAGAGATGCGGCAACTTATGCTTCCCCTGGTGCATGTTACAGATTGAATTGTGTCCCCTCCAAACTCAAGTTGAAATCTAATCCCTGTGCCTGTGAATGCAATCCCGCTTACACTAGGGGGTTCTTTAAGGTTAATGAAGTCACATAGGAAGAGAAAATGAGGTGGTGGGGGGCCACGTCACCCACCTCCCTGAGTCTGTACATGCTCTCCCTTCAGTCACTCCTGCTCCAACATCACCCTGGGACTAAGGAGCTCTCTGTCTCCTAGACTGAGCTAACAGTTCAGATGGGCACCCACTGGGTCTCTCACTTAGCACATGCTCAGTGAGGTGGTGAATGGTTGTGATGCTGATACTGTGTGAACTCTGGAAGGGGCGAGCTCAGGGTCTGCATGCTGCCATGTCCTAAGCACAGAATTATGAGCTTTGCACATTTTAAATGTATGAAACACTGAAGTTTTACCACTGGTTTCAATCTATCTGCCTGTAGAATAAGATTTGCATAGCAGTGAAGAGTAACTCAGCAACTTGTGATTTAAGGGTGTAAATTGCTTTTTAATTTGGAAGAAAACCCACTTGGTCTCAGAGCAGAGTTTGTCTTTAGACATGGTCCAGGCTAATGGATTGCTCTTCCAGCTACAGGGCATCGGTTAAAGGCTCTCTTGTGAGCCCTATAACTCTGGGAAGGCTATAAGAGCTACACTAACTTCTCAATTTCTCTCTGGCAACACCGCCACAATCCATTCCCATTTAGCAAAGCTGTTTCAGATTTATGATTTTCTTTTAGACTTACTCCTACCTTAAAATTTTCCCTTTTAACAAAGTCCTTGGTATACTCATACACTTGTGTCCCAAGACAAAGTTGTTTCTTTGCCTCCTGATGGAAGAGATGATAGGCGTCTCAGATGAGCAACCATCACCCAACAATCACTGGTCTTCACAAGTTTTGGTACATGCTGGAATCCATTGTTGCGGTCACGGAGTTTATTTTGAGTGCTTTCCAACCTGGGTAGTTCATTTTTCAGCATGACATTGGACGATAGTCTGGTTTTGATCCACAGGGTCTTCATGGACTAGGTTTTCAGAAGTAAATCACCAGGTCTTTCATCTTAGTCTATCTTATCCTCTTTTTCTCTGACCCTCCACCTTACCAAACATGACATCCTTCACCAACGACTGGTCCCTCCTGACAGAATGTCAGAAGTGTAAGAAACGAAGTTTGGCCATCCTGACCTTCTAGGAGCACTCTGGCTGCACTTCTTCCAGCACAGATCTGTTGGTTCTTTTGGTAGCCCATGGCATTTTCAATATTTTCCTCCAAAACCATAACTCAAAAGCATCAAGTCTTCTATCATCTTCCTTATTCACTGTCCAGCTTTCACATGCATATGAGGTAATTGAAAATACCATGGCTTA
>NW_006408641.1:6817515-6818782 GCF_000296735.1 Chrysochloris asiatica
AATGATATCCTTCGTTCCACATCCTCTTCTTATTCTGACTTGAACCTTTGGAATTTCTCTGTCAATGTATGCTTGTAGCCATTTCTGTATTACTTTTAGTAAAATTTTATTCACGTGGGATATCAAAGACATTGTTCGATGATTTCTGCATTCTGTTGGGTCACTCTCTTTGGAATGGGCACAAATACGGATCTCTTCCAATCAGTTGGCCAGATAGTTGTCTTCCAAATTTCTTGGCAGGGATGAGTGAATGCCTCCAATGTCACTTCAGTTTGTTTAAAGACTTCAGTTTTTATTCCATCAATTCCTGGTGCATTGTTCTTTGCCAATTCCTTCAATGAACCTTTGACTTCTTCCTTTAAGATCATTGGCTCTTGATCATATGCTAAACTCTTGAAATGGTTAAACATCACCATTTCCTTTTGGTACAGTGACTTTGTATATTACTTCCATCTTCTTTCGATGCTTTCTGCATCATTCAATAATTTGCCCAGAGATAACTTTAATAACGAAAGTTGAGGCTTGAATTTTCTTCATTTCCCCCAGCTTGAGAAATGCTGAGCGTGTTCTTCCCTTTTGGTTTTCTGACTCCAGATCTTTACATATTTCGTTGTAATATTTGACTTTGTCTTCTCAAGCTGGCCTTTGAAATTTTCTGTTTAGCTCTTGTACCTCCTCATCTCTTCTCTTTGCTTTAGCATCTCTACACTGGAGAGAAAGTTTCAGTGTCTCCTCTGATATCCACTTTGATCGTTTCCTTCTTTCTTTTCTTCTTAATAACCTTTTGCTTTCTTCCTGTATGATGTTTTTGATATCCCACAACTCTTCTGATCTTCGGTGTTTAGTATTTAATGTATCAAATCTATTCTTCAGATGATCTCTAAATTCAGGTGGGATGTATTCAAGATCACATTTTGGCTCTCATGGACTTGTTTTCATTTTCTTCAGCTTCAGTTTGAATTTGCATATGAGCAATTGATGGTCTGTTCCACAGTCTACCCCTGGCCTTATTTTGACTAATGATATAGAGTTTTTCCATCATCTCTTTCCGCAGATGTAGTCTATTTGACTTCTGTGTATTCCATCTGGTGAGGTCCATGTGTATAATCATCTCTTATGGTGCCTAAAGAAGGTATTTTAAATGAACAAATCATTGATTTTGCAGAATTCTATCATGCGATCTCCAGCATCATTTCTATCACCAAGGCCATATTTTCCAACTACTGATCCTTCTTCTTTGCTCCTGACCTTTGCATTCCAATCACCA
>NW_006408641.1:6825407-6842350 GCF_000296735.1 Chrysochloris asiatica
TAAGATTCAATAGTGAATAATTGTTATCATGACTAATCGCAACTGTCACAATTGTAAAGGTAGAAGTTTGTAACAAAAAAAGGGAAAGGGGTTAATCTTACAGTCCAAAAACCAAACCGAGGACCCTACGACCATCAAGGGAGAAACGCACAAGCAGAATGCGGGACCTTATCCAGAGAAGCAGCAGTGCCAGAGATGGAGGCAGAGATGGGGGGATGGAAAGAGGGAGTCGCTGAGGACTCTAGATTCATGGACTAAGAAGAGAAGGACTAAGAGCTAGTGGCCAGGAGCAGACTTGCAGAATGTGTCCTTTGGAGATGTAGATTATTATATATGCCTGAGTGGTTTTTTTCCTTTGTTTTTCAAAAAGCTAAATTGGATAGAGAAAAATACTATTAACTGATGATACATGGAGGAGATTTTAATCATTGTAATGAAACAAGGTATATGATTTGTTGAATGTAAAATTGATGATATGCCCTGTAAACTTTCACTCAATCCACAATAAAAACCTTAAATAAAAAAAATTTAAAAAAGAAAGTAATGCTGTGTACTGGTGCACCATCCACATGCATGTTGGTGTGTTTGAGTCCATTGTTGTGGGTATTGTGTTAGTCCATCTCACTGAGGGTCTTCTTCATTTTCACTGACTCTCTACTTTGTTGTTATTGTTAATTGCCATGAAGTTGGTTTCAACTCATAGTGACCCAGTATAGGGATTCTGAGGAGTGACTGGTAGGTTTGAACCTCTGACCTTGAGGTTATTAGTCCAGTGCTTATCCTATAATGCCACACCAGGACTCCAACCCTCTACTAACTATGATGTCTTTCTAGTGATTTTTCTCTCCTGTGGTATGTCCAAAATAGGTGAGTCAAAGCCTCAGCAGTCTTCTATTAAAGATCCTCTGGTTGTACTTCTTTTAAGGCTGGTTTAGTCATTCTTCTGGAAGTCCACTTGCTCTCTTGACTTTTTTTGGGCTTCAGCTACAGCTTCCACATCAAACCTTCCTCTTAATATGACAAACCCTCAGGAGGAAAACGTTCATAGAGGAGAGGGTGGCTATGTTCTTCCTCTGTGCCCTGTCACATACCTGTCTCCCTCATGGGCTGGGATGCACCTGGTCACCTGTATCAGAGAAGCTCATAGGCCACAAATAATGGCCAAATTTGTATTTTCCCAAGCTCCAAATGAAACAAAAAAAAAACAAAAGAAGATATCATTTTCTCTTGTCCTTGGCTTTTTTCCTTCTGAATCACAGCTCATGAAATCCTGTAGTTTTTCCTGACACTATTCTTACCACCCCTGAGCATACTTCAGTATTTGTCCTTGGCTGCGTGTCTGCCTTTGTATGTCTCCTTCCAACATTGCGCTTCAGACAGAGCTCCCTGTGCACCCCTCGGCTCTCCCTGCCATGTTCTTCCTTCTTTTCTTCCTACCGCTTGGTAGGGACTGTACACTCAGAACTCCTGGCGGGGCTTTAATTCTTGCCCCAATTTTATGTGGTGAAGCAGCCCTTCTAGGGCATCACCAATCCTCTCTCCCCAACTATTAGGATACTTCAATTAGCATGTTCATTTCCAAGCACACACACAGTGTTGTGACAGACGATTCTGCTTAATAAAGAACCTCAGTGTTTCAGACGCATATATATGCTTGGATTTCAAAGGATATGGATCACAGAGACCTGTAATCAGGGAGTCAGGCTGAATAAACCTTTCCACTTGCTCACACATGTATATGAGACATCGGTGAGTTCAAACTGACCTTAGTGCCAAACCAGGACTCCTGTATAAGACACTAAGCTCCTTTTAAATCCCTAACAGTGGTCTTTAAAATGAAAGTTCACACACAAAACACTATATCTCCATGAGGTTGCAAAATGAAGTTCTTCTTGCTGTTCCCCATAGTTTCTGGCCCAGAGCTGGGCATTTTCAGTCAAGAAAACTGTTTGGTGACTGATTCAACTTCTCCCTCAGCTCCAAATGGAGCATGTTTGATCTCTTAGTGTGCTGGTTTTTGCTTCTTGACTAACAAAACGACCCTTTGTAGAAAGATGAGAAAGATGGGAGGAAGGGATTCTGAGAAGGCAGCCTTCCTCTCCAATGTCAGCTCGAACCCAGCAGCAAACAGCTGGTGTGGCCTTGAGCACCATAGGGTTGTTTAGAGGAAACCGATGACGTGTATGGCAAGGATAGTAGAGTAGCAGGTCCTGGGAGGAGCTTCCTACAGCAAACTGTCTACCCTAAGGAGATGCCACCCCCTTCTTCCCCACTCCTCAGTGCCTCGTCAGGGGAGAACTGAATAAGCAGACTGTTCTTGCCTCCAGATACCCCAGCAGGGGATGGCCAGCCAGTCCGATGCTGTGGTGCTGTGGTGTGTCCTCCCTGAGGAAACTGTTCCCCCTCCACAGTGTGGAGGGCTGCCTCTTGTGACCTTCTAATGACACATCTGGAAGTCAGGGCTCCACAAAGAAAAGGATCAGCCCTTCAGGGGTGGATGAAGCTCCACCCGGACTCTGCCACAGGGGTGTAGGACTTACTTACTCCCTGGGATGGTCAGTGTTATGTGTCCCCATATATTCAGTGAACACATATTTAGATGTTTCTGTGAAGGTGTTTTGTAAATGTGATTCAGGTTGACTTCATGTTAAGGGAGATGATCCTAAACAAGCTAGGTGTGCCTGATTCAACCAATTGTAAGGGCTTAAGAACAGAACTGAGGCTTCTCTAAGGAAGAAGAAATTCCACCTGTGAGCTACAAGTTTAGTCAGCCTCTCTTATGGATTTCAAACTTGCCTACCAGCCCCAACAATTGGGTAAATCAATTCCTTGCAAGAAATCTTTTAATATGCAGTAAAACCTGCAAAAGCCAGAACTCAAATATTTTCCACTTATTCGAGAGCAATGGAAAAGTGGTGAGCTGTATCCTGCCCGTCCCATTGAGTTCCAGCTCTCCCAGGTTTCACCGTAGATCTCCTCTTGGTTGAGTCCTGGCTGATGCTTTCTCTGTTTTTGATCCTCTTTGGCAATCACCTTGACTGGGGACATTGGCTTTGCCCAGGGTCATGCTCCTTTCCAGATTACATCTGCAGCACCTGCTGATGTGGGGTATAAAGTGCAACCTCCTCACTTCAGCTCAAGACAACCTTGAAGGGCTGCTTCATGGACACTTTGTGGACACTACATCTCAGCCAGCTTCTTTCTCTGCCCAATCCTGCTTCCTACTCTTCTGTTTCAGGGATGTTGCTCCCAAGAGCACACCCTAATAAACCTGCTGCATGCTAATCTCCTTCTCAGAGTCTGCTTTCCAGGGAGCCCCATCTACACCAGTGCTTATAACAGAAAAACCTACCACAAAAAGTAAATGTCTATCAATTAGCTGAATAGTTGGATTAGTTATGGATCATTTTCCATATGAGGGTCTGTTATACAGTCATTTGAAAGGATACATTAAAGCTGTGATACTAAATCAATTTTCAAACTTATTGCTTTCTATGGAAAATAAGATAAAGAAAAAATATATAAAATATGATTCAGTTAATGTAAAACTTGAGTCAAATACCCAATAACATACATCTCTGTAGATATAACCATATATATATACACATACACATATATATATACATATATATATACACACACATATATATATACATATATATATACACACATACATATGTATACACACACACACACACACACACACACATATATATATATATACGTGTGTACATCAGCAGTTCAAACCCACCAGCTGCTCATCAGAAACCTTATACAGGGTCACTATGAGTGGCAACTGACGCAATGGCAGTGACAACAACATATATTGCTATGAGTTAGAACCGACTCAACAGCACTTAAGTTGTTAAGGTCGAACTCACAGTGACCCTGTATAAGGTTTCTGAGGTTTTAAATTTTCGCTGGAACAGAAAGTCTCCTTTTTCTCCTGTAAAACGTCTGGCAGGCTTGAACCACTGACCTTGTGGTTCACAGTCCAGTGCTTATCATATTGAGCCATGGTACTCTGTTTATATATCTATGTGTGTGTGTGTGTGTGTGTGTGTATATATATATATATATATATATATATATGTTGTTAAGTGTTGAGTAGGTTTGGACTCATAGCAACACTGTATGCACGGTCATATAATACATACTACTTTATATACCACAGGTTACCTGGAGAAGGACTGAGTGTGGAAGGTTGAAGAGGAGAGAGAGGAATCAAGCAAAACGGTGGTAGAGATCCATCTGACGTCAGCAGTGATAGCCCTCATTCTACATGTCTGTCTGAATCCAGCTTGTTCCTATGACAGCTTGCTGTCAATGACTGCTGCAGCCATTTTAAAATTATCTTTAGCAAAATTTTACTTGTGTATGATATTAATATTGTCCAATGAATTCTACATTCTGTTGGGTCACCTCTTTTTGGAATGGGTACAAATATGGAACTCTTCCAGTCAGTTGGCCAGGTAGTTGTCTTGCAAATTTCTTGGCATAGATGAGTGAGTGCCTCCAATGTCGCTTCAGTTTTTTGAAAGTTTTCAACTTGTATTCCATCAATTCCTTGTTCTTTTCCAATGCCTTCAATAAACCTTGGACTTATTCCTTCAAGATCATTGGCTCTTGATCATATGCTACCTCTTGAAATGGTTGAACATCAACAATTTCTTTTCAGTACAGTGACTCTGTGTGTTTGTTTCACCTTCTTTTGATGCTTTCTGCACCATTAAATAATTTGCCCATTTGTTATTGTTGTTGTGAAGTGCCATCAAGTCACACAGAGACCCTGAGTAGGGCTTCCAAGGAGCAGCTGGTGAACTTGAACCACTGACCTTGCAGTTCAAATGGCTTTGCAGTCTGGTGCAGTAACCCACAGCGCCACACCAGGACTCCAATTTGCCCAACTTGCAGTACTGAAGGATTCTAATTTGCCCATTCTAATTTGATGGAATAAAAATTGAAATCTTTCAAAAAAGTGAGGCAGCACAGGAGGCACTCACTCATCTCTGCCAAGAAATTTGGAAGACAACTCTCTGGCTGACTGATTGGAAGAAATCCATATTTGTGCCCATTCCGAAGAAAGGTGACCCAATGGAATGCGGAAATCATCAGACAATCTCTTTGAACTATTGACCTTGTGGTTCACAGTCCAGTGCTTATTCTATATCATCATTTCAGGAGTTCCCTTTCATTTCAGTGATCTATAATTCCTTAAAGGCATTGGCCTTGGGTTACATATCTTTAAAGCTGGAGTGATACAGTTAACATGCTCAGTTGCTAGCTGGAAGTTTGATGGTTCCACTCTCCTAGTGGTGCTTCAGAACAATGGCTGAGCACCATCTAGCTCTTCTGGTCTCAGGGTCATGGAGACAGATACTTCCATGGGCCACTGGTCATTTGGATTAATTATTTCCAAGAATTTTCAGTTTTCATCACTCTTCTTTCCTCTGGACAGGGAGACATGAATAGTTGTACCTTAGATAGCTGTTCATGAGCTTTTAAGACCCCAGTCACTCCTCACTAAAGTAGGATGTAGAACATTGTCTTTGTGGACTATATAATGCCATTTGATCATGTGACCCTTGAGGAGGTGGGAGACAACATTAGTAAGTTCTGCTCACCATGGAATGGTCAATCATTCAAAATCAAAAGGGCAACATTTTCCTAAGGACAAAGCTGAGAAGGGATGGGAAAGTGGATGGATCCACAGGGAGAAAGCACTATAACTTGTCACAGGGAAGGGATTGCAAATCATTGAGATGAAACAAAGTGTATGATTTGTTGAATGTAAAGCTGATGAGCTTGCCTGTAAATGTAACTCAATTAACAATAAAAAAAAGGATGGATTGACACAGTGGCAGCAACAATGGGCTCAAACATAACAATTAGGATGATGAGGAAGGGCCGGGCAGGGTTTCATCCTGTTGTGCTTAGAGTCACTGAGTTAAGCTAGTTAAGCTAAAAACAGCAACAATGTGGACTGCCAGAACAACAAATAAATCCTTATTGGAAGAAGTATAGCCAGAATGCTCCTTAGAAGCATGGATGACAAGACTCAGTCTCATTTTGTGCATGTTATTAGGAAGTATCAGTTCCTGAAGAAGAACATCGCACCTGGTAACGTGAAGGGATAAACAAAAAGAGGAAGATCCTCAATGAGACGGATTGGCACAACAATTGTAACAAACATTACAAAGATTGTGAGGATGGCTTAGGATTGGACAGTGTTTCCTTCTGTTGTACATAGGACCACTATTAGTTGGAAATGTTCTGATGGCACCCAACAACAGTCAATTAAACAGACAAATCATTTCCTCTCAAGTCGATTTCAACTCATGGACCCTGTTTGTTTCAGAGTAGAAGTATAACTGTAATCCAGAGGGCTTTTATATGGCTGTGATTTTTTAGAAGTAAATTATCAGGCCTTTCTAATGAGGTACCTCTGGGTGGGTTCAAATCACCAACCTTTGGGTTAGCAATGAAGTGCTTAGCCATTGTACCACCACGAGACTTTTATAGACACATAGAGCTAGCAAATCTTAGGGCTCTGAGGTCAAGGGTGGGTACCATGACTGGTAATGTATTTCCCTGCTGCTACCAGCACCTCCAACCAGAAAGGCTTTGTTTTGTTTTTGGTAAGACTTGTTTGGATCAAGGATTCCAGGACCTCCTGGAGGCCTGTCAATCTCCCTTCAAGTGCATCTGCTTTCCCAGAGGGCAGCACTACCTTTAGATGCTTAAAAGCCCATTTGAGGACCCCTGCAGGGTGGCTGAGGCTGCCCCGCACCAGGGAAGCTGGAGAGTTGCTTGCTTGGTTGGTTTTTGTTTGTGCTCACTTGACTTGGTCGTGCCTGCTCAGCATTGTCCCTATTTTCTTTCCTGACAGAAGACTGGCCTGATGATCCAGGCAGGCCATAGGGAAACATCACACTTCTGTCTCAGCCATTACATTTTCTCTCTGCTCTTCCAGAACTGGGAACCTCAGATATAGACACAGATGCCAGGTTGGATAACTAGTTAGATCAGAGGGTGCCTGCTTGCTGTGCAATCCTTGGGTGGCACAAATGGTTAATATGCTTGGCTACTAACCAAAAAGTTGATAGTTCGAGTCCAGCAGAGGCCTGGTGATCTACTTTCAGAAAATGAGTAAGTGAAAACCCCATGGAACACAGTTTTACTCTGTCACAGGCTCCAAGGCTACTGGTTTGCTTTTGGCTCCCTGACCGTCCCACCCAGGAAGAGTTGTTGGAAAAGAAGAGTCAGGGGAACTCTGCAGTCTGGCAGTGGGTGCATCTGATGAGGGTATAGCATGGCACAGGCTTGAATTCACAGGCCTGGACAGGCAGCCTGGGTCAAAGAGTAGCTTGTCCTTGAGCAAGTCACTCCCCATTTTTAAATCAGAAGGTCGGTAGTTCAAGCTCACCAGTCACTCCTTAGAAACCCTATACAGGATCACTATGGGCCAGAACCGACTCAAAGGCACTTAACAACAAGGTCTTTTGGGCTCTTTTAAATTTAAGGCCCTTATTAACAAGTGCAGGCTTGATTAACACCTCAGTTACGTAAAACCAACAAAATCAAACCAGTTTTCATCCAGTGGACTGCAGACAGTTTTTACTATTAAGCTGAACTAAGTTTTAAGAAAACTTCAGGAATACTTTTGCTTTAAGGTTTAAGAGTAGTTTGGTGCAGGAGTTTCAAGGGTCCATCTAATCTTGATGGGTTCAAGAAATCTGGAGTCCATGAAAACTTTTAATTCAGTTTTGCATTTCCCCCTTTTGATCAGGATTCTTCTATGGAATCTTTGATCAAAATGTTTAGTAATGGTAGCTGGGTACCATCTAGTACTGGTCTAATGGCAAAGGAGACAGTTGTTCAGGGAGGCAATTACCCACACATTCCATGTCCTCCTGACTTTTCTTCCTTGTTGTTCCAGGAGACTATCTTAAGTGATTCTTGTAAGATCTTCAGACCCCAGGCACTCTGCATTTAACTATGAGGTACAACAGAAGCACTGAACATGTGATTAGGCCACTTAACTGGGATGTCCTATGAAACCATGACCATTAACACAAAACACAAAAACAAACTGTAGTTTTTTGGTTATATACAAACAGTTTCAGCAGCTTCTCTTTTTTGTTGTTGTTATAAATATATCTACCATACAAGCTTTGCCAATTTAACTTTTTCACAGGTATACAACTTACTGATAGCAGTTACAGTAATCAGTGTGCAACCCCTCCTATTGCTCCCTCCCTTCTGCCTCTGGCACTATAAATAAACTTTGTTCTCTATACATTTACCTCTTCCTGTATTTTTATATAAGTGAGGCCAGACAACTTTTTTCCTTTTGTGATTGGTTTATTTCACTCAGCATAGTATCTTCATGATCCTTCCATACTGTAGCATGTATTAAGACTTCATTTAAAAAAAAAAAAAAAGACATTTCTCCTATTGACTGAGTGGTATTCTATTGTATGTATGTGTTATATTTTGTTTATCCATTCATCGATGGCATTGTGAGTTGTTCTACAATGAAAATGGAGCACAAGTCTCTGCTTGAGACTCTGCTTTCAAGTCTTTTGAGTATATGTTGTTGCTGTTAAGTGCCAGCAAGTCGGTTCCAACTCATAGCAACCCTGCATAGGGTTTCTGAGGAGTGACTGGTGGGTTTATAAGGAGACTTCATAAAGTTCATGGAAAAATTAAATTAAAACAAGATGTAATTGCTCTATGAAATATTTGAAGCCCTTTCATATACCTAGAAGTCCTGGTGTGGCACTTTAGGATAAGCACTAGAGCACAAGATCAGTTTGAACTTCAAGGTCAGCAGTTCAATCAAACCAGCCACTCCTTGGAAACCCTATACAGAGTCGCTATGAGTTGGAATCAACTTGATGACACATAACAACAACAACAACATACTGAGGATTAGAATTGCTGGGTCATACAGAACTTCTGATGTGGCACTATAGGTTAACGGTACAAACCAGCTTCTCCTCAAAAACAGGGTTGTTATGAGTTGAAAGTCACTCCCTGGCATTTAATGACAACAATGAATAGGAGTCCTGGTGCAGTGCTGTAGGAGAAATACTGGATTGCCAACTGTAAGATCAGCAATTCAAACTCACCACCAGCTCCTTGGAAACCCTATATAGGATGACTGTGAGTAGGAACAGACTCAAGAGCACTTAACAATAGTAGTTCTGTTTTTAGTTTGTTGAGGAACCACCGCACTATTTTCCATAATGGTTGTACCATTTTTCATTCCTAACAGTCATGGGTAAGAGTTCTAATTTCTCCACATCCTCAGCAACATTAGTTATTTTCTGTTTGTTTCTATTTTACCCATCCTTGTTGTTGTTGTTAAGTGCTGTTGAGTAGATGCCGACCCATAGTGACCCTGTATAGGATTTCTGAGGAGCATCTGGTGAGCTTGAACCGCCGACCTTGCAGTTCAAATGGCTTTACACTCTGGTGCATTAACCCACAGCACCACACTAACTCCTTTCAGCCATGCCAGTGGGAGTTAATAAGCAGTTCAATGGTATCGCACTGTAATTTTGATTAGCATATTTCTGATGGCTAATGACCCTGAGCACTTTTTCATGTGTTGTGACCATTTTTATCTCCTCTTTAGTGAAAGATGTATTTTGAAGTCATTTGTCCTTTTTATAATTAGGTTATTTATATTTTGTTGCTAAGTTGTGGATGCTTTATGTATTTTTTGGTTATTAGATTCTTGTTGGGTATATGTTTCCTAAGATATTCTCCCAATTGGTAGTTTGCCTTTTCATTTTGTTGGCAGTCTTTTTTTATTATTACTATTGTGGCTTTTTTTATAATGTTTTATTGTGAATTGTGTGATAGTCTACATGGGAGAAAATCAGCTTTACACTCTTTCCATTATCCATCATTTCATTGGCATAATTACCATGCCGTCCATGTATCCTCACCCAATCAAGGGGTGTACCCTGTAAGCCTGCACACACCCCCCCACCACAGTCCTCAGCCTCTTTCCATCTCCTGATTCCTAGTCCCCAGCCCCACCATCTCTTGATGTTGTCTTCCCTGCCTCCATCTCAGACCTCACCGCCTCTCTGGGTAGGATTCTGCTCTTTGCTCTTCTCCATAGATGGTCCCAGGGTCCTCCGCTCTTAGACTGATAAGTTAATCACTCCCCTCTTTGCTACAAAATGTCCATCTTTAGATTTCCAACCCTCACAATCAGTCCTGGTAACAATTATTCACCACTGCATCACAAGAGACCCATCTATATTTTGTTTCATTGGCCCTTCCTGGACAGGCTGGACACTATTCACTGGAGATTCTATTTTCCTCCACGCCCTTTGGATCTAGGTTCCCTCTTGAAAGCTTGTGACTTGAGTCATAGTTTACATGGTAGAACATTCATTTTACACTCATCCTATTGTATTTCATTTCATTGCAATGATTACAGTCTCCTCCGTATACCATCATTCAATAGTATTTGCTTCTATTCCCTCTGGTGTGTTTTTTTGTTTTGTATTTTTGGTGTGCGTGGTGGGGGCAGGGGGATGTAGACAAATACACTCAGGAATATATAATCATTTAAACAACCAAAGGGCACATTCTGCAAGCCTGCCACCTGGCCACTAGCACACAGCCTTTCTCTTTCCACGAGTCTAGAGTCCTCAGCTGCTCCCGCTCTCCATGTCCTCATCTCTTGTCTCCATCTCTAGTGTCACTGCTTCTCTGGATAGGGTCCCACTTTCCACTTGTGCTCTTCTCCCTTGATGGTCCTAGGGTCCTCTGTTCCTGGAATGTAAGATTAACTACTCCCCCTTTTATGTTATATAACTTCTACCTTTACAGTTGTGACTATTGCAATTCATCATAACAATTACTGTTGAATCATAAGAATCTTATCCCCATGTCTTTTCACCAGACCCATCTAGACAAGATGAAAACTATTCAGTGGGAACTCTACCTTCCCCAACATTCTCTGAATAACTCCCTCTTGAAAACATGTAAGCCAGTCAGTTTATGCCTTTATAACTCCACCCCCTCATTTTAGGTAGCCAATGTCTAAGTTGCCGGTCCCTATCAACCCTGTGTACAGAGGAGATAGGATTCATCCTTGATGTGGAGACTCCGTCCCTCTCAATTGGTATTTTGAGCCACTACATCCATAAGCATAGGTCAAGTTCATCAAATTGTAGCAATTTACACTTGTTTCCTTTATCAAATTTTTTTTATCTTCCTCTAGTCGAGTTCTAAGGAGCTCTGGTAGCGTAGTGATTATAAATCGGACTGCGAACCTTAAGGTCAGCAGTTCGAAACTACCAGCTGTTCCGTAGGAGAAAGACGGGGCTTTCTGCTTCCGTAAAGATTTACAGCCTCGGAAACCCTGTACAGGGTCGCTATGAGATGAAACCGACTCTATGGCACATAACACCACCAACAAAGTTGAGTTCTGATAATCAGACCATAAAAGCTAGGTCAAATGGGTACTATATGCAAGTCTGGGCATTCTTGTGCATCTTCCCTCACTTCATGTCAGCTGGACACTTCACTCTTAGCCCTAGCCCTCCATGGCTATGACCTTGTCCATGGACTCAGGAGTCCCCAGATCTCACGATACTTCAGACCAACTAGCCCTTCTTCTTCTTGCTCTCATTTCCAGGTCGACGGGAGTCTATGGAACGTGGTCAAACTCAGCCCATATCTTCATTGCTGCCTTTCCCCCAGTTCCACTCACCAGTAGACAAATGTGGTCACCGGTAAGCTTACATGCCTGCTTGTGTGGTCTCGAGTTTCAGTCTTGAAGGGGGTTTGTCCTGCAGGGACTTGATTGCTTGCCTTGATGGCAAACAACTTGCTTGTTCTTGTAGTAGTCATTCAGACAGCTATTTTTTATTTTTCCTGCTGGTCTTTCATTTAAGAAGTATCTTTCATTAAAGAAGTATGTTTCTCTAGCTGCTCCAAGCTGGTCTGCTTGTTATTTGGAGTCTTTTGATTAACTAGGTTTTTAATTCTTATGAAGCCCCATTTGTTTATTTTGTCTTTTACTGTTTGTTCTTTTGTGATTATATTAGATAATCCATTGTTAGAAGCATAGAGCTTTCAAGGTTATGATTTTCAGAAGCAGATGGCCAGGTCTTTCTTCCAACACTCTTATGGGTGGGTTCAAACTGCCAAGGTTTTCTTTAGTAGCTGAGTGCTTAGATGTTTATGTCACCAAGGGACTCCTCTATTGTATAAAAGTTGTTTGTGTGTGTGATTGGTTTTAAAATTGCTTTAGACAACCATTTGATTTTGCCATTTGGGGAGCCTGGATTTCAGGAAGGGTTTGACTGGACAATTCTAGTTTGGGGTTTCATGTGGGGTTGTCAGTGAAATCTGCAGTCTGAGGACTCTGGATGTCCAAGTTAGACCATTCACAAGACTGGCAGGTGATGCTAGTTGCCTGTGGGAGCTCAGTAGGAGTGCCAGTCAGAGCTCAGGTATAGTCTCTGGGGTTTCCTCACAGAAAGGCACTCTTGGATTCCATTTGTGAAGCTTTGCTCACTTGAAACTCACTTTAAAATCTTTATTTGACAGTGGAACTTTTGTTTTTAAATTAAAGGCTTTTTTTTTTTTACACTAAATATTTAATTGGTTCCATCAGCAACTCCAGCACAAGTTTTTCTGGGATACAGAATCAAGCTATCAAGGGGTTCATGAGGTGCTGGAGTTGCTGATGGGACCAAGAGAATGAGGGTTGGACTAGTGGAATGTGATGTGAGGGACAAGGAATGTCAGTGGGGGTGGCAGAAACAGGCCCTGCTTTGTCCCTTTGCCTGCAGGTGGTAGATACTGTCCTTCCATGTTCCCAACCCTGTTTCCTGATCTTGCAGATATGAGAGTTTGGGGCACTTCCAGGCTTGTCCCAGCACAAGGAACTTGGCTCAGATCAGGGAGCTCTGGAAAGCTTTTCCAGGCCCCATTAGTTAGGGAGACACAATCTCTCTGTCCATCTTATATTAGAACCCTCCCCAACTGGTCTTCAGTCACCTCAATTCTATCTACCTAATTTTGCAACTGAAACCCAGGTCTGCCTTCTGGGTTCCTGTGCCCTATTGTTCCTTGCCCCCAAATCTCTCCCAGACCCCAGCCCTTCTCTTAGCCTTCCCACATGGTATGCCCTGGCTTCTTCCTGATCTTACAGATATGAGAGTTTTGGTCACTTTCAGGCTTGTGATCAGCAGGAAGAACCTGGCTCAGACCAGGGAGCTCCTCAAGGCTTGGCCAGGTTGTGACCATCACCCTTTCCACCCCATTTCCCACCAATGGACACACTACTTTCGTGCAACTAAAGTAAAATTGGAGATTTTTTATAGTAACAAGGCTGGGGGGTCTTGAATCTAAGGAGAAGATGTGGGAAGTCATGAAAGACTGCAGTTCTTATGTTTGAAACTAGAAACTTTCCAGTAGGAGAGGGAGGGCAGCGAAGGAGAGCTGCAGCTCTTCAGACCCTATGATCCATCAGCACCCCTTGCCTAAGCTGAGGGCCTCTCAGAGACCCTCCAGATCGGAGAAGAAATAGGACAGGAAGTTCCTCTGTCTGTGTTTGCCCTGAGGATGAAGAGGCAGAGGCAGCATCACTGGAGAGGCGAGATCTTCAAGGGGATCATGATGCGAGATTCCACGTGCCATGCCAATGAGACTGTGTAGTAGATATTCTCATCCCAGCCCCTCTTCTTCCAGGCAGCATTTCGAGTCTCCTCCCGAGACTGCAGGTCTTTATAGGCCCAGAAATGTTGTACAATGTAGAGCTCCTCTCCAACCTGTGAGAAGAAGCCGCCCACTGCCTCCTGGTTCTTCTGCCGGTACTTGATGGTCCAGGCCCAGTTGCTTCCCCACTCGATCATGGTTCCCGGCTTGAGCTTGTATGTCCTCAGCTCCTAGATGTTGGGGCCAGTGCAGGGCTGTGGCTCATTCCAGAAACTAAACTCCAGAAGCATCTGGTTTCTCCGGGACTGCAGCAGGTAGTTCTGCTCCTTCCGGAACTCTAGGTACTCCTTGTTATTTTTGAGCTTGTTCATGTGGTCCATAAGCGCTGGCTAGCCGCCAGAGAATGGCCACAGTGCACGTGCACGACCTGGTCTTACTGCCCGTACCATGTATTCCAGTTGCCCACCAATGAGCATGGGTAGTCCTTGTCCAGGTGAAGCTTAGATTGTTGTAGGTAGGCATCCAGACACTCAGGCTTCACATTATGAAACTAGAGTTTGTATAGGTTGCTGGTCTCCTCCTTCGACAGCGGGGTCAAGTAGGTATCCTTCCCGTAGATCCACCTTGTGGACAAGAGGAAGCAGAGTCAACTGGCTTCGCTGTCCTTGAAATAGAAGCACGCCGCAGCCTTAGTGTCCTGGGAATGCACCATGGAACTCCGCAGCAGCTACCACAACCACGGCAAAGATGCTGTACAGCCACAGAGCCATGTTGGAGCGATGCAGGTTCAAATCAAAGGCTTTTAAGATGTGAAACTTTTGTTTGTTTTTACATTAAAGGCTTTTCAAATATGCTTGTATTACTTTAAGAAAGAAAAAAAAGATCTGGGAATACAAATAGAGAAAACAAAAAGTCTCATCCTGCAAGGATAGAGCTAAGATGCAAAATTTCTATAATCATTGTCTCCGAGTAAATATTTTTATTCATTTCTTATTGCTGGAATCTCATGTTTGTTACTCCTTGCTGGCTCTTCACAGTGACTGGTAAAGAAATAACCAGCATTTGCTCAGTCCTGCTGGGGTTAGTCTTGGGAGGGAACTAATTTTCAGTTGCTGGGACTCTTGCCACTATGTCTTTGTCCTCTTGCAACTTAGGGTTGTGGAGGCATCTGTGGAGTAAACAGTGTCCATTATGCTGAGGAAGCTGCTAACCGTCTTTATCTGTATCCCTGCTGCCCAGCTGAGTTGCCTTTGCCCAGGGGGTCCTATGGAATGGTGTCTCAGAGCCTGGCCACACACATCATGTGTCTCTTGATTGTCTACTTGATTCTCCTGCAAATTATTGTCAGAACTTCTCTCCACAGCTCCAGCCCAGGAGGACTGGGACCAGGTGATCAGTACACATGGCGGGTCCAAGTGTTCCTGGGTTCAGTTGGGAAGGCACTGCTGGGACTGGCCTCCTGGAACACACCCTGACTCCCTCCTGCTTTGCTCAAATGCTTCAGGTTATTCTGTTAAGAGTGTCCTCATAATCCTGTCTATTATCTCCTGGTACCAGGAAAATCCTCGCCTGGGCTTGTCACCTTCTCTTCACAACATCCACTCTCTCAGTCTCTATTACACTTTGAAGGCAAGTCCTTACTCTTCCTTTGGGCTAGCCATGGTAGATGTGCATCTGCCTTAGGACTGTTGTTGATGACGGAAGCTTGTCTCCCACACTGCACCATGTTGCTGGCTTCTATCTACCCTTGCAATGACTGCACCAGAGATGTACATCTCCTGCACTGCTGGCAGCAGTGGCTTTGTGGGGACAGGATGGATGGAAGTAGGCTTCTGGGCTTAGTCTCCCTGCTCAGGAGGCCACTGATGCCAGCAGTGCCTCCAGGGGTGAGTCCTGGCTGTCAGACAGCAGTCAGACAACTCAAGGCTCTCTGGGCTTCCCTCTCTGCTCTTGTTACCAACCCTGTTTCTGGACTGTAATCTCTATTTCTGGACTGTAATCTCAAATAGGGGAACAGGATTAGGTGATCTGTTAGGCTGTGCCACAAATACTCTAAAAAAGGAGCTGCTGAGTAAATGTGCCAGCCAGTCCCACTTTGTCAATCTTAACCTCTGTCAGCAACCTGAAAGCAGCCTGAAGACGTGAGCTTTTCATGGCCCACAAATGCATACTGAGCCCCAGGCTTCCCAGCTTTGAATACACTAAACAGAGGAAGAACCCCCAGAAGCCCACCATCGACTTCTCCTGCCTTACTGGTCAGTGGCATTTTTCTAAAGGCCACTACTGTCAGAGCACACCTTTGATAACTTGAACATATGCTATCGTGGGCTATACAAGGGATGCAGAAGTACAGAGGGACATTGGGAGCCCACCAGGTGGCCAAAGTTGATAGCCTATGCCTGGGACAGATGGGCTGGGATACCCTGTGGAACATGTTTTTGGTGGTGGTGGGAAAAGGCAGGGAGGGACAAGAGTTGTAGAAACATACAGGAATCAGTGCTGCTATGACTGCATTAGCGTTCTCAGACTGGGGTTGCATTAGTAGGGCCAAAACTCAGGGCATGTGCCCAAAGTGACTGCAATGCTGAGTGCTAGCTCAATTCACTATATTAGTATGCAGTTCAGAGAACAAATAAGAAGCTTTAACTTCAACTGTTTGAAGTGAAGGAAGAATGAATAAAGGACAAGTAGAGTAAATATTCCTCTCTGTTCCAGAAAAAAGTGGCAAGGAAGTGCCTCCCCACACCCAGAGGGCACCTCAGAGTCAAAAAAGGGAGCTTTTGGGGGTTACTAGAAAGCTTAGGACCTGGTGCGACTGTTGGAGACCAGGCAGGATTTCCATAAAAGCCGTTTATTGTAGACAGAAGTTTACCAAGAGAGCCCCTGGTTGCAGGTGGTTACTGAGCACTGGAAATATGGCCAGTTCAGTTGAGAACCTGCCATCTTTTATTTTATTTTACTTTGGTTTAAATTTAAATAGTCACATGTGGCTAATGACTACTATACTCAATAGCTCAGAACCAAATATAAAACAGTATGAGCTCCTTTCTTTCCTTTGGAAGAAGGAGTGGAGTTCTCTGACCTCATTGGACTTTTGCCCCCAAGGAATGTTCAGCCTCTTGCCACTTTCTCCCCGACCCTTGCTGCCAGCCTAGAAGACCCCACTCTCAGGTTTGTCCACTGAGCTGGTATCTGTGAGGGACTAGAAGTGCTCAGTGAGAGGCAGACAGTAGCGGCGGGGGGGG
>NW_006408641.1:6842450-6850832 GCF_000296735.1 Chrysochloris asiatica
TGGTGATTTTGTGCCTGAGTGTCCCCTAGGAGAACTAGGGATGTGTTTTCTTGTGCTCTGATATAGGATACCATGGCGAGATGATGAACAGCCCCTTTGGCCCAGCCCCTAGCAAGGCAAAGTGTGTACCTATTAATCAGGCAAGAGTGCTCTTTGCTCAGACATTTGTTTGCAAGGAGCAGCCCAGCATTAATCGAGGATGCTGCATGGAGCTCCTAACCTTTTGCTGGAAGTCTGCTGGGAGCCCCGCCTCCCTTCACATACAACGTGCCGGCCAAAAGGACAAGGTGCCATCATTTAGCTGGGGATGCCACTTGAGGAGTAGTTTGGCCTCCGAAATGACTTAGAAACAAGACCTCCTCATGGCTCCAAAATCAATATTCAGTGTCGAGGCAACTCCTGGGAACACTGCAGGAGAGATTCCTCTCTACCTGCCCAAACTGAAATCAATTGTGAAGTCACCTGGTCAAAGAGAAAAATGACTCTGAGATCAGGACATCTGAGGAGGGGGAAGCAGTCTCAATTTCTGTCCTTTATGCCCCTACTATAAGCCCTGTGTCTTCAACCTAGAATTGTCCACCATTCACAGCATGGGGCTTTGAAGTCACCTGAGTTCAAATTTCAGTCACAATACTTTGGAAAGATGAATAGATAAAGATGGTACATACACACATTAGAAGAGCAATGAATTCCTGATCTAAAGCACAACCTTGAAAATATGCTGAGAAAAGTAAGTCAATCACAGAAGGACACACATTGAATGAAACAGGCAAACAGAGAGAGATCAGTATTTAATAGTAGCGGTTACGAATCGGGCTGTGAACCACAAGGTCAGCAGTTCGAAATTACCAGCTGTTCTACAGGAGAAAGATGAGACTTTCTGTTCCGGTAAAGATTTACAGCCTCGGAAACCCTGTACAGGGTCACTATGAGTTGGAACCAACTCCACGGCACTTAACAACAACACAACAACCAAAGGCATAGGGAAGGAGGAACATATAGTCATGGTTTAGCAATCCTCGGTTTCTGTTTATGATACTAGAAATTTTGTCAACAGATAGTAATGATGGTTGTATAACATGATTGATGCAATTGGTGTCAGTGAATTGTACATACCAAGAATGTTGAATTGGAAAACGTGCTAGGTATTTTTACAACAAAAATTCAGCTATGCCACCTACTAGTTGGTTAACCTTGAATACGTTTCTTGGTCTTCTGAGTTTGTTTTCCAGATCTTTAAAATGGGTAGAAAACAATACTTGACAGGGTATCTAAGTGAGATATGGCACTGTAGGCTAAGCACAGGACTGCAAAATCAGTTTGAATTGCAAGGGCAGTGGTTCAAGGTCACCAGCGACTCCTTAGAAACCCTATACAGAGTCTCTATGGGTTAGAACTGACTTGACAGCACTTAACAACAACAACAACAATCACTGTGCACAATATCAAAATGTGTGCTGTTAGCAAAGAATATTAACTAGAGAGTGGACTGTTAAAAGAATGAAAGGAAACTTAATGTTACTACAGGGTAAGCACAGGACTGCTAACCACATGACCAACAGTTCCACCTCACCAGCCATCCCAAGGGAGAACGATGAAGCTTTCTGCTTCCATTACATAGTTATTTACAGCCTCAGAAACCCTACACAGAGTTGCTATGAGTCGGAATTGACTCATGGGCAGTGGGTTTGGATCTGAGAAGAGTGAAAAAGGCAAACTTAGAAGAAACCAGAATTCTCCTAAGAATCAAGGATGGTAAAACTTCAAGTTGCTTACTTTGGACATGTATCAGGAAAGACTGTTGTTTTTAAGAGCTTTTGAGTCGGTTCCTACTCAGAGCAACCCTGTATGGGGTTTCGAGGAGCAGCTAGTGGGTTTGAACTGTCAACCTTGTAGTTTACAATCCAGGGTAGATCCTACAGAACCACACCAGGAAAGACTAAGCACTAGAAAAGGACATCGTGTTTGGTAGAGTCAGCAAAAATGAGAGAAACCCTTAGTGAAATGGGCTGACACACTACACACAACAATGGACTAAAAACACGCCAGCAAGCATGTGGATGGTGCCCCAGCACATAGCATTGCTTTCTGTTATACATACAGCCACCATGGATAAGAACCAACTGAGTGTAACTACCAACAACAACACAGTCTAGATGAGAAAGCACTTTCAAAATGTTCGGTCTATTTGATTAGACTGGAAAGGTCATAGAGCGCTGAAGCGGGGGGCAGTCAGAAGCATTGGGAATCAGTTCCAGCATTGCCCTGGTGAATATGGCAAAGTTCCACTATTTCTAGGTTTTTGTTTCATGTTGGGCCCATAAAATGGATCTAAATTGTTCAAGAAATGGGTCCTGAGCAGTGCACAGAAGTCCTGCGGGGGGTCCTGGAGATGCTCATCTAACTGTGCAGTCCACCATCTGTTGCTGATCTCCCATATCCCAGCTCTGTCTCCCTAGGGCAGCTCCTCTCTCCCACATCTCTCTTAGACAACCCACTAAGACCTGCTTCTCTAGCTACACAGTTTCTTAGGATCCACTGGTACTCACCCTCTGGCTTTCTCAGCTCAGTTACAGGAGAGAAACAGCCCTGTTCTCTACATCCCAGTCCTATAGGGCCGGCACAGGCTGCTCACACTAACACCAGTTTCTTCAGTAAAGACAATAAAGATACTGAGTTCAATGTGCTTGTAGGCGTTTCCCACTTGTGACATTCTATGGCTTCAAATACTGCTATTGGCGTATATAGAATTTTTATTGCTCTTCTTTAGTAAATCACAACATGTGAAACCAGCCTGTAGGCAGGTGTCTCCAAAGGGAACTGAAACCCCAGGTGAATTAAGTCTCTGAGTCTCTACCATTTATGTCACCTCCATTAACCTTTGGGGCTGTTGATTGTGAGAAATGGCTGTGAGGGGTTCAAGTCTGAAGCAGGATTACTGTGTCCAAGTTATCTACTGACTGCCCCCTCCCACCATGGAGGTATGATTGCTGGGGAGAGAGAGCAGCAGGGTTGGGAAGGTGGAGCAGGAGCTAGGGCTGGGGAATCATCAAGGCCGAGACCGTCTTAGTAACAGAAAGAGACCATTCCCACCCATGTATGAGGGTCCCTTAGGTGTATCCCATCACTTCCAAACCACTAACTGTGTTGTCCATACAGTAACCACTAAACCCAAGTGACTCTTCAAATTTTAGTTATTATCATTAAATTATCATTTGAGTTCCTCAGTGAAACCAGTTACATTTCAACCACAGCTCAGTAGCCAAATGAGGCTGCTAGCTACAATATTGGACAGCTCAGATATAGAACATTTCCATCATCATATAGGAATGTGTGCAACACCATTGAAAGATTAAAACTAAGACCAAAAGTTTCCCCAGCATCATACTAAAAGTGTTGTGAAAGTCTTACTAAACCACCATATCTCGTCACTTAGACTCTGGCGGGCAGAGGAGTCGGGCTGTGTGACTGGAGAGGAAAGCTTGACTGGAGAGGAAAGCTATACTGATTGTCAGGATCACAAATATAGAGTAACCCCTGAACCTCTCTCATGGAGTGCTCTCCCTGTGTTTCTATAGACCTCTTTTAGAATGATAGAGGGAAGTAGGGGATTGTTGGGAGAAGGAAACTCAGTTGTATCGAGCGAGCAGTTCAGCATGATAAGCATTCTGCTAGATGTTCTACATATATTGTTTCACTTCATTCTTATAATCAAGCTGTAAGGTCAGACAAGTCTGTCCCCCTTCCTAATAATAGTTCCTTGAGATCAGGGACTGGTGAGTTCATATTTGCCAAGCTCTTAGAACAGTGGCTGGAGTATTGTAAGTCCCATTCAAGTATTTGTTAAAGAAGAATGGCTCCAGCTCAGATTAGGTGTTCTAAGCCAGTTAGTGGCAGAACAGAGGGTAGACTCTAGGCTCTGAATGTTCTCTTTCTGTCATACCCACTGGCCTGCAAACCTAACATAGGCAACCTGGATTATGTTTTGACAATCCAGTTCCATTCTCCTTTCCTAATAGTACCTTCATTTCCTTTTGAAACATTACTATTTCTCATTGTGGACACACTTAGAGAACTGCCAGCAGTGACACCCTGTTGCTGTTTTAATGGCCATTGAGTCACATCTGATGTTACACACAACTGAACAAATCATTGGCCAGTCTTGTACCATTCTCACAATCATTGGTTTGAATGAGCCCATTGTTGCAGCTATTGTATTCCTCCATCTCATTGAAGGTCTCCCTCTTTTCCACTGACCCTCTACTTTTCCAAACATAATGTTCTTCTCCAGCAATTGGTTCTTCTTGATTGAAATTGCCAAGGATTTCATTTTAGTTGGATCCACAGTCAACACACCCATGATAGCCGTTGTTGGTGTTGCTGCTGTTGTTAGGTGCCACGGAGTCAGCACCGACTCATAGCAACCCTATGCACAACAGAATGAAACACTACCCAATCTCATGCCAACTTCACAATCATAGCTAAAGCTGAGCCTACTTCTGTTATCACTGTGCTAATCCATCTCATTGGGACACTTCTTCTTTTTCTCTGACCCTCTACTTTACCAAACATGATATCCTACTCTAGGGACTGGTCCCTCCTGATAATATGTCTGAAATGAAAGACAAAGTTTGACCATCCTGGCTTCCAAGGAGCACTCTTTTCCAACACAGATCTGTTTGCTTTTTTGGCAGCCCATGGTAATTTAAATATTTTCTTCCAACACCATATCCCAAATGTATCAATTCATCTAAAATATTCCTTATTCACTGTCTAACTTTAATATGCATATGAGGTTATTGGGTCAGGTGCACCTTGATCCTCAAACTGACATATTTGTTCTTCAACACTTTAAAGAGGTCTTGTGCAGCAGATATACCTGATGCAATACGTCATTTGACTTCTTGACTGCAACTTCCATTAGCTTTGATGGATGATCCAAGCAAAACAGCGTCTTTGACAAATTCAATCTTTCTTCCATTTATGGTTGTTGTTTATTGGTCCAGTGATGAGGATTTTTGTCTTCTTTACATTGAGATGCAACCCATACTGAACCTGGTGGTCTTTGATCCTCATCAGTAAGTACTTTAAGTCCTCTTCACATTCAGTAAGCAATATTGTATCATCTGCAAATCACAGGTTGTTAATAAATCTTCCTCCATGCCACATTTCTGATGCCACATTTTTCCTCATATAATCTAGCTTCTCAGATTATTTACTCACATACATACTGAATAAGTGTGGTGAAAGAATGTAACCCTGGTGCACACTTTTCCTAATTCTAAACCACTCAGTGTTCCCTTGTTCTGTTAAAACAACTACCTCTTGGTCCATGTACAGATTCTTCATAAGCACAATTAAGTGTTCCAGAATGCTAATTCTCCACAGTATTGTCCATAGCTTGTCGTGATCCACACAATCGAAAGCCTTTGCATAGTCAATAAGCACACGTAAACATCTTTCTGGTATTCTCTGCTTTCAGCCAAGATCCATCAGACATCAGCAATGATATCCCTTGGTACACGTCCTCTTCTGAATCCAGCTTGAACCTCTGGAAGTTCTCTGTCAATGTATGGTAGAAGCTATTTTTGTATTAGCTTTAGCAAGATTTTGCTTGCATGCGATATTAATAATATTGTCCAATGATTTCTGTATTCCATTGGGTCACCTCTCTTTGGACTGGGCACAAATATGGATCTCCTCCAGTCAGTTGCCCAGATAGTTGTCTACCAAATTTCCTGGCACAGATGAGTGGGTGCCTCCATTGCTGCATCAGTTTGTTGAAGAATTCAATTTGCATTCCATCAATTCCCAGTTCCTTGTTCTTTCCCAGTGCTTTCAATGTACCTGGGACTTGTCCTTGACTATCATTGGCTCTTGATCATATGCTACCTCTTAAAATGGTTGAACATTCACAATTTCTTTTTTGTACAGTGACTGTGCATTCTTTCCATCTTCTTTTGATGCTTTCTGCATCATTCAATTATTTTGCCCATAGAATCCTTCAATATTTCAAGTTGAGGATTGAATTTTTTTTTCCTTAAGTTCCCTTATCTTGTGAAATTCTGAGCATGTTTTTCTCTTTGGTTTCCTAACTCCTGGTCTTTGCACATTTCGTTATATTTGACTTTGTCTTCTCAAGCTGCTCTTTGAAACATTCTATTCAGCTTGTTTACTTCCTCATCTCTTTCATTTGCTTTAGTATCTCTATACCAGAGAGCAAGTTTCAGAGTCTCTTCTGACATCCATTTTGGTTTTTTCCTTCTTTCTTGTCTTCTTAATGACTTTTGGCTTTCCTCCTGTATGATGTTCTTGATATCATCACACAACTTTTTGGGTCTTCAGTCATTAGTGTCTAATGCACCAAATGTCCTTGAGATGGTCTCTAAATGTTCAAAGCCATATTTTGACTCTTGTGTATTTGTTTCCATTTTCTTCAGCTTCAGCCTGAATTTACATATGAGCAGTTGATGATGTATGTGTTCCATAGTCTGCCCCTGGCCTTGTTTTGGCTGATGCTATAGAGCTTTTCAACTATATCTTTCCACAGATGTAGTCAATTTGATTTCTGTGTATACCATCTGGTGAGGTCCACATGTATGTTGTTGTTAGGTGCCATTGAATTAGTACTGACTCATAGCAACCCTATGCAAAACTGAATGAAGCACTGCCCAATACTGGGCCAACCTCACATTCATTGTTACGCCGAAGCCTATCACGCCCACCACTGTACCAGTCCATCTCACTGGGGGTCTTCCTTTTCTCCAACTCCACTTTCCCAAACATGAAATCCTTCTCAAGTGATTGGTCCCTCCTGACAGCATGTCCAAAGTATGAGAGACAAAGTCTGGCCATCCTGGCTTCCAAGGAGCACTCTGGCTGTATTTCTTCCAATGAAGATCTGTTACTAAAGATAATCCATGAGTATTGTTACATTATTGTTAAGTGTCGCCGAGTCAGTTCTGACCCATAGTGACCCTGTATAGGGTTTCCGAGGCTATAAATCTTTACGGGAGCAGAAAGCCTCATCTTTCTCCTGTGGAGCAGCTGGTAGTTTCGAACTGTTGACCTTGTGGTTTGCAGCCCGATTCGTAACCACTACGTTACCAGAGCTCACTTCAATCCATGTGTATAGTCATCCTTTATGTTGTTTAAAAACGTTTGTAAAATGAAGAAGTCATTGATCTTGGTAAAACTCTATCATGTGATCTCCAGCATCATTCCTATCACCAAGGCCATATTTTACAAATACTAATCCTTTCTCTTGGTTTCCAACCTTTGCATTCCAATCACCAGTAATTATCAATACATCTTGATAACATGTTATATCATTATCAGACTAAAGAATTTGGTAGAATTTTTCAATTTCATCATCACTGGCTTTAGAGGTTGGTGCATAAGTTTGAATAATAGTTGTATGAACTGGTCTTCCTGTTGGCATATGGATAGTATCCTATGACAGAGAACACTGTACTTCAAGATCTTGATATGTTCTTTTGGATGATGAATGCAATGTCATTTCTCTACAATTTGTCATTCTGGCATAGTAAACCATGTGATTGTCAGATTCAAAATGGCCAATACCAGTCCATTTCAGCTCACTAATGCCTACAAAACAATGTTTATGCGTACTATTTCATTTTTGACAATTTCAAATTTTCCTAGATTCATACTTCATACATTCTACTTTCTGACTGTTAATGAATGTTTACAGCTGTTTCTCTTCATTTTGAGCTGTGCACCATCAGCAAATGAAGGTCCCAAAGGCTTTATTCCATTTGCATCATTATTGTCAACTCTACTTTGAAGAGGCAGCTCTTCCCCGTTCATATATTTTGAGTGCCTTCCAACCTGACGGACTCATCTTCTGGCACTATGTCTGACAACATTCTAGTTCTTTTTATCATGTTTAAATATTCAATATTCTGGTGCTGACAGTGTTCCACTGCTATTCATAAAGTTTTCAATGACTAAGTATTCAGAAGTAGTCCATCTCCTCTTCTTCCTAGTCTATCTTTGTCTGAAAACTCAGCTGAAACCTAACCACCATGGGTCCCCTACTGGTATTTAAAATACCTGTGGCATAGCTTCCAGAACCACAGTAACACTAAAGTCACTATAGTAGACAGACTGACAGATGCGTGGCAGCCCATGGTAGCAGCAGGCAAGAAAGCAGACCATATAGTGCATTGTACAAATCTGCTGCAAAAGAGCTATTTAATATTAAGATGCTTGGCTGGCTTTTGAATCTTGGTTTTCCTTGCATTATATTATAAAATAGACACTGGAGGGGGAGAGAAAGGAATAGTGAAAAGCATCACCATAGAAAGCTTGTAAGTCCGTCTTCTGCCTATAACTGATTGGAATACCTAAAATGGGGCT
>NW_006408641.1:6853092-6859532 GCF_000296735.1 Chrysochloris asiatica
CGCTATGGGTCGGAACCGACTCGAAGGCACTTAACAACAACAACAATGTGACAGAACAGACTCTACAGCACATAGCAACAACAACATTTACTTTTCTGATTGATTTCTCCTAAGAAATTAGAGCTGAGTCTTATCAGTTCTCCCTTGTAGGCAACTTCATTTTTGCTGATGTGCTGTCAAAAAAAATTTTATTATGATATGCTTTGGTGACTTTACTTATGGATCTAACCTATTTGGGATTTGTTACACTTCTTCAGCATAGACAAAGGAGATTTTTTTAAAGTTTGTGGAAATACTCCATTATCTTTTAATTCCACTTTTTTCCACAAATGTTTTGAAGCCCCGCCTATCTTCTCATCTTTCATGACACTGTTATTGTTGTTGTTAAGTGCCATCAAGTCAGTTCCAACTCATAGCAACCCTGTATAGGGTTTCCAAAACAGCTGGTGAGTTTGAACCACAAACCTTGTGGTTCAAACCAACCTTGAGATCAAGTGTTTATCCTATGGTGAAATTTTCAGCCGTTTTCTCTGAGTTTGTTCATTTTTGTCTCTGTGTTCTGGAATTCGAATCACAAATAAGTTATTCCTCTTGATGGTGACCCACCTAACTCTTAGGCTTTCTTCTTTATTTACTTATTTTGTTTTTGTTCTATTTTCTGGATTTACCTTCAGTTTCACGTCATTCTGTCTTCTGTTGATTCAAATCTTTTCCTTTGTCCTTCCAAAGTATTGTTTATTTCTGAAATTTTAGTAGTAATCTTCTGGGTTTCTATTAGCTATTTTTATATAGTTTCTAATTTTCCATTATTTTGTCAGTATATTCTTATATTGTTTGTTTTTATTTTTGCCTGTAGTCTCCTTGATTTAATCTAATTTCAGTGAACTTTCCCTTAACCCATTGAAGGTAACTAAATACAATTCTTTTGGATTCCTTATTAAATAGTTCCAATAGCATTTTTTCCTCTAGAAGATTTCTAGCCTTGTATTTTGGTCACTTGTTTGAGTCAACTTGTCCTGTGAATTTTGTTGTTATTGTATTTGTTTGTTTGTTTTTATGTGATTTAAAGTTGTTGCCTCCAAGACACTGTTATTTTATTGTATGAACTTATTGATTTGCTTCATACTGATTTTTTGTTTTGTTTTAATATACCCAGGCTGCTGGACAGTTGCCAGTTTGGCCTAACTGGGACACTCCCACTTATCTCAGGGTTGATTTGATAGTGAATAGAAATGTGGGCCTAAGTCTGTGGTCACTGGTTGTGCAAAGCAGGCTGGGTGCGTGTTGGTCACTGCCATCAATCCAGTGGTAATGGAGTGGGTGGTGGCACTTGCCTAGTTGGTTGAGCAACAGGTATGGTTGGTGTGACTGAGTAGTGTCGCTGGCTCCCAACTACTTGGAAAAAAAAAAAAAAAATGGGAGAGGAAGAAAAAAAAAGTAAAGCAAGGGGAGTGCACTGTGGAAAAGGGAAACCTAGGAAGGAAGGAAAATATAAAAAAGAAAATGAAAAACAAATGCAACACTGCCAAATGTGGCTGCAATAAGAAATGTAGTTCTTGATCCATGGAAGCAGGCACCACCGAATGTGAAGGATTAGAGGCAGGTAATACCACTCAGGCCTGGTGTAGCACTAGGGGATAATGCACTGGACCTCAAGGTTGGTTTGAACAGCAATGTTGGTGGTTCAAATTCACCAGCCGCTCCTTGGAAATTCCACACATGGTCACTATGTGTCAGAATCACCTGATGGCAATTAACAGTGGCAACAACAATACTGTTCAGTGGGATTAAAAATAAAAACAGGCAAGGTGAGGAGATAGAAAAAGAGGGGGCGGGGGGGGAACCAAGATAAAGGGGAGAGGGAAGAACTGAGAAAAAAGGAAGATAATAATAATAGCAATAGTAATAGTAATAGTGGAACAAGTGTCAGCTACCAAACATAAGCGCAGCTGAAATGTAGAGCTCGCTCTTGAGGAATGCTTACTAACAGACGTGGGAGGTAAAGGTTGAGGGGGTAAGGACACCACTCTTCAGAATCAAAAAAAGGGAGAGGAAAGAAGACTAAAAGAAAGTAGGGAAAGAGAGAAAAACTAAGAAGAAAAACATAAAGAAAAAAAATGTTCTCAAAGAAAAACATCAGCACAGTACTGGCCACAGTGCTAGCTGGTGAGCAGAGCTACAGAGGAGCACGCTGCTTGCTCTTCCAGAGCGTGTAGCCCAGACAGTGGCAGGGCAGGGCATGAGCAACTGGGACTGGAAGGGCAAGGGAAGAGGATGAAAAAAAAGGAAAGGAAATAACAAAAAGAAAAGGGGTAGAGGGAAAGGGAAGCACTAAGAAGAAAGATAAGGAAAATAAATTGGCAGAGCACAGGCAGTGAGAGGACGAAGGTGGGGAGGCCTGTAGTGAAAGGAGGATGTGCAAGGTAAAGGGGGAGGTAATCTCTCTCTGATCACAGATGAAGTGCCTGGAGGCATCGCACTCCCAAGTGAGCCTCCTGTTCCCACTCTGTCTGCTGCTCTGACTCTTGGTTCTGAGGCTGCTGCTCTTCTGCCACTCTTGTTACTATTCCAGTGTCATGCTTTGTGTCCCTTTCTGTGTGCTGGGTTTTAGATTAACAGCCAGAAAGCCCTTCACCCTTATTATCCATGTCCAAGAACACACGAACTGAACCAAACATGAGAGTCAACTCACATTAGGTCTCAAGTGCCCTCAGGCTCCTGTCAACAGGGATAGGAGAAGGGGGAGAATGGCTGAGTTTTGGGGTGTAAGTTTGGTTCTGGTTCACATTGGGTGACCTTGAGCAGATCATCTCCCATTTGAAACCCCGACTTCTCCAAATTTTGGATGGGATATGTAGACCAGCAGGAGTTGCAAACTGGCAACCCCTGAACCCACTTGGTCAGTAGACCAAACATTTTACTTAGCCTGAAATATGCAAAATTTCAAAAAATCAGAAAGGATCTGACTTCCTGAATGGCAATTATTGGCTGCAAGGATGTGCCTTGGCTACACACAACAGTTTGCTGTCCTCTCCCCACTGACAGCAGCCAGCAAGTTTGCTTGTCTTCTCCTGTGAAACTCCCAGCAAAGCTGGCTCAGACAGTCCATTCATTTAGAATGTAAGCTTTGGGCTTTGGATCCAAGTTGTCTGTATTCAAATTCTAGCTCTTGGTATTTAGAAGCTGAGGTACCTGAAGCAAATCATTTAGTTGCTCTGGGCCTCACTTTCCTCATCTGTAAAATGGGAACAATAGATGGTCTCTCTTATAAGAATGTTGTAAGAATTAGTGAGCTAATACAACTGCTAATATGATTACAGCAGTACATCGATAGGAAACTGCCAGTAATTCAAGCCAGATTCAGAAGGGGATGTGGAACAAGGTATATCATTGCTGATGTCAGTTGTATGACTGAAAACATAGTATACCAGAAAGATTTTTGTTGTTGTTGTTGTTAGGTACAATCAAGTCAGTACTGACTCATAGTGACCCTATGCACAACAGAACAAAACACTGCCTGGTCCTGGGCCAACCTCATAATTGTTGCCACGCTTTAGCCCATTGATGCTGCCATTTTGCCAATCCATCTCACTGAGGGTCTTCCTCTTTTTCTCTGACCCTCCACCTTAATAAATATGATATCCTTATCCAACAACTGGTTTCTCCTGACAATATGTCCGAAGTATAAGAGACGAAGTTTCATCATCCTGGCCTCCAAGGAGCACTCTGGCTGTACTTCTTCTAAAACAGGTCTGTTGGTTCTTTTGGCAGTCTATGGAACTTTCAATATTCTCCTCCAACACCATAACTCAAAAGCATCAATTCTTCTACGGTCTTCCTTATTCACTGTCCAGCTTTCGCATGCATATAAGGTATTGTAAATACCATGGCTTGGGTCAGGCACACCTTAGTCCTCAAGCTGACATCTTTGCTCTTCAACACTTGAAAGAGGTCTTGTGCAGCACATTTGCCTAATGCAATATGTCCTTTGATTTCTTGACTGCTGCTTCCATGTAACAGTAGATCCAAGAAGAACGAAGTCCTTGACAACTTCAATCTTTTCTCCATTGATAAGAATGTTGTTTTTTGGTCCAGTGGTGAGGATTTTTGTTTTCTTGACATTGAGATGTAATCCATACCGAAGGCTGTGCTCTTTGATCTTCATCAGTAAGTAGTTTAAGTCCTCTTCACTTTCAACAAGCAAGGTTGTATCATCTGTATATCAAGGTTGTTAATGAATTTTCCTCCAATCTTGATGTCACATTTTTTTTCATATAACCCAGCTTCTCAGATTATTTGCTCAGCATACAGGTTGAATAAGTATGGTGAAAGAATACAACCCTGTCACACATCTTTCTTAATTTTAAACCATTCAGTGTTCCCATGTTCTGTTCTGTTCAAACAACTGCCTCTTGGTCCAGGTACAGATTCCTCATGAGCACAATTAAGTGTTCAGAAAGATGTTTACTTGTGCTTTATTGACTACGCAAAGGCATTAGACAGTGTGGATCATGACAATCAATGAAGAATGGGAATTTCATTATGCTTAATTGTGCTCATGCAGAATCTGTGCATAGACCAAGAGGCAGTCATTTAAACAGAATAAAGGGATACTGAATAGTTTAAAATCAGGAAAATTGTACATCATGGTTATATCCTTTCATCATAATTATTCAATCTATGTGCTAAATGAAGAATCCAAGAAGCTGAACTATATAAAGAAGAACATTGCATCAAGATTGGAGGAAGACTTATTAACAACCTACCATATGCAGACAACACAACTTTGCTTGCTGAAAGCAAAGAGGACTTAGAAGTATTTGCTAATGAAGATCAAATAATACAGCCTTTAGTTTGGGTTACAATTCAAAGAAAACAAAAATCCTCACAACTGGACCAACAAAGAACATCATGATAAAAGAAAACAAAATTGAAATTGCCAAGGATTTCATTTTACTTAGATCTATAATCAATGCTCATGGAAGCAGCAGTCAAAAAATCAAATGATGGATTGCATTAGGCAAATGTGCTACAAAAGATCTCTTTATAAAGTGTTCAGGAGCAAAGACGTCACTTTGAAAACTAAGATGCATCTGACCCAAGTATAACAATATTTTCAATTGCTTCATATGCATGTGAAAGCTAGACCACAAATAAGGAAAATGGAAGAAGAATTGATGTATTTGAATTATGGTGTTGGGGAAGAATATTGAAAGTACCATGGACTTCCAGAAAAACAAACAAATCTTTCACAGGCTTCATATGCATGTGAAAGTTAGACAGTGAATGAGTAAGACTACAGAAGAATTGATGCATTTGAATTACAGAGCTGGCAAAGAATATGGAAAGCACCATCGACTGACTGCCAGAAGAACAAACTAATCTATCTTGAAATAAGTCCAGTTAGAGTGCTCTGTGAAAGTGACGATGGTGAGATTTTGTTTCATTGACTTCGGACATGTTATCAGAAAGGTACAGTCCTTGGTGAAGAACATCATGCTTGGTAAAGCAAAGAGAAATAAGAGGAAGACCCCCAAAGAGTGACTTTAACAATGGCCACAAACATAATCATTGTGAGGATGGTGCAAGACTGGCAAAGTTTCATTCTGTTGTTCAAACAGACTCAATGGCACCTAACAGTAACACAGATGATGAACTGAGGGTTACCTCGCACCTAATAAATTCAGCTATTCAATGTGTCAATCAGTGTTCTCCATTAACAGGTCTTCTTCCTTCTGAGTCCTACCACTTCCCTACCTCCTGCAGCTCCTTTTCCCAACTCTCCATGATCCCTGGCTTAGAGATCAAAGGAGGTGAGGGGTTATAGATAGCAAGCTATTTGGTATGTATGTGACTATAAATGTACTTTAATTAACATATAATGTACATACATACACACAAGCACACATTGTGTGCATGTGCAAATATATATAGGCACGTGTGTGTGTTCATAGGCATGCACAAACGCATACCTGTGCAAACCTGTTCTTAGACACATAAGTGCATGCACACACACACACACACACACACACATGCTTAAACACATGAACACCTATAGAATCCAAATCAGTTTTAGGGAGCTAATCAACTGGAACTGGTGTCTTTAGCACATGAAACAAATGGGATTTGGAAAGCAGATGATGCTGACCTCCAGCAAACACAGGGAAAATGCAGATCACAATCTAGGATCTATTATTCATGGCGTCCCTTGGGAAGAATTCCCCAGCTGGCCTGTTAGTAGCAAGTGACAAAGACAGAAAGGGTCTCAATGGAGCAGTAAGGGTTGGGTTTTTCCTTCAGCAAAAAGGCTCAGACCTCAAAGACAGGCAGGGTAAAACCTCGAAAGTAGATTTTGGAAGACTTGAAAAATATTATATACATTTTCAATTTTCAGATCCCATAGCCATCATGGGAACTGATATATATATATATATATATAC
>NW_006408641.1:6859817-6867031 GCF_000296735.1 Chrysochloris asiatica
ACTGTGGGTTAATGAACTGGACTGCAAAGTCTGTGTTTCAACTCACCAGGCTATACAGGGTCGCATATTGTCAGGAGGGACCAGTCCCTGGAGAAGGACATCATGTTTGGTAAGGTGAAGTGTCAGAAAAAAAAGAGTAAACTCCCCAATGAGATGAATTGGCACAGTGGCAGCAACAATGGGCTCAAATGTTGCAAGGATTGTGAGGTTGCCCCAGGACTGGGCAGTGTTTCATTTTGTTGTGCATAGGGTTGCTATGAGTCAGTACTGACTCTATGATACCTAAAAACAACAATGGATCAGAACCAACTCGACCGCACTTAACGACAGTCCTGGTGTGGTCCTGTAGGATAGATAAGCACTTGACCACAATGCCTGTTTGAACCACAAAGCTGGCAGTTCAAACTTACCAGTCACTCCTCAGAAATCCTTTACAAGGTCATTATGAGTCAAAACAGACTGGTCTATACTTAATAACAACAACTACCTGGAGTCCCTAGTGATGCAAATCGTGAATGTGCTCATCTGCTAATTTAAAGGTTAGAGGTCTGAGTCCACCCAGAGGCAGCTCAAAATAAAGGCCTGGCTATCAACTTCTGAGAAATCAACCACTGACAACCCTATGGAGCGCACACGTATATACAACCAAGCCACAATTATTTCCTCTTCTGTGATCCTGATAGGATGGGGCCCTGGCTCAGTTGTCTCTGTAATTCCAGCCACAGGCACAGAGCTGAATGTCTCACAAAACTGAAAAGGGGAGAACGAGACTAAGAGGAAGGGAAGAAATGGGACAGTTCCTCTCTGAGAATCAGCTACTGATGTGAGCACTGGCCAGTGAGAGACAAGGACATGAGCAGATCTTAGCCATGCTGGCCACACCCCAGCTGGCCCCTATCCACTGAGAAGGCCCTTCCCATCCACATGCACTGAGAACTTCTGAGAACCAATTATGAGCCACTTCTTGCCAGGGACTACAAGGAACCTGAAAAGAGAATGCTCAGGTCTCACTCTGGTCACTTATTTCATTATTCCTCCACTGCCCGTAGCATGAGCCACCAGAGCATGGCAGGCCCCAAAATACACCTGAATGTAAAACAAGCCCATCGCCAGTTCTTCCAACTCACAGTGACCCTGTAGGACAGAGGAGAACTGCCCAATAGTATTTCCAAGGCTGTCACTGTTACAGAATTAGACTAGCACATCTCTCTTCCTTGGAGAAGCTGGGTGGTTGGAACTGCCAAACTTTTGGATAACAGCTTAGCTGATTAACCATTGCTCCACCAGTGGGCCTTTAATATACCTTCCCCACTGCCTACTCATGTCTCTGCCCTCAAGAAGGTTACAGTCAGTGAATTATCAGGGCCAAATTCAGCCTGCTGCCTATTTTTGTACATATAGTTTTCATTGGAATTTAGGCACACTCTTCTGTTTACATATTATCCATGAAGTCCTAGTGTGGTGCTATGGGTTAAGGCACTAGACTGCAACATCAGTTTGAGCTGCAAGGTCATCAGTTCAAGCTCACCAGCTGTTCCTCAGAAACCCTATATAGGGTTGCTATGGGTTGAAACTGACTCAACGGCACTTAACAACAACAATTTTCTGGCTCCAATGGAAGATCTGAACAGTTAACCGAAGAGTTGGAAATATTTACTATTTTCCCAATACAGAAAATATTTGCCTATCTACTGGTCCAGAAGACAATCAATATGCAAATAGACAGTAAAATAAAGATGAAAGCTCTAAATAGCACACTACAGAGTATTTAGGTCAACTAAATTGTCCTCTCCAGGTAAATTGAGTCTTCAGAAAGTAATCATTGAATAGATTAAAGAAAATCAACTTTGTGGGTTGTCCAATAATTCAAAATTCGCCACGTCTCAATATTTGGCTTTTATCAAACAATCACAAATGGCAGCACACAATTTGGTATTGGTCAAAAATTAACGTCCAAAGATCATTAGCCCAGTTGAAAATAGACAACTAGTTATATCTTCATTGAGGACCTTCTGTTCCTTCAAGGGGAAAATAAAGTGTGAATACTGTGCAGTTAGAAGCTGACTTGTGAACACAGAATGTGTGTCAGGTTATGGCAGAAGAATGGGCTGTGGAGGTAGGAGGAGGAATTATTGTTGTTGTTAGGTGCCATCGAGTCGGTACCTACCCATAGTGACCTGATGCACAGCAGAATGAAACACTGCCCAATCCTGGGCCAACCTCACTGTTGTTGCCACGCTTGAGTCCATCGATGCTGCCACTGTGCCAATCCATCTCGATGGAGGTCTTCCTCTTTTTCTGTGACCCTCCACCTTACCAAACATGATATCTTTCTCTAGCGACTGGTCCCTCCTGACAATATGTTTGAAGTATGAAAGACGAAGTTTGGCCATCCTGGCCTCCAAGGAGCAATAGGAATAGAACGTTGAAACTGGAATACCATGAGTGTAATGGGCTGGTGCACACTGCTAAGCCAACTAAAATCAGTTAAGCTGACCTAACTCTGGTCACCAGCAAATTACCACCAAGATGCCACAGTGATTTGATGCAAACCAAGAAGATGCCCAGAGCCAACTCCCCACAATAAGTGGACATTATAGGATTGAAAATATAGCATGTTCTTGAAGGTTGGTTTCAGAAGAGGTCTGAGCTCCAGTTATAGTTTGTTGTTGTTATAATTCACTGCTGCTGAGTTGATTTCAAGTCATAGTGACCTAATACACAGCAAAATGAAACACTGGCTGGTCCTACACTCTTCTCACAATCACCAGCATGTTCAGATCTATCATTGTGGCATTGGGGCCCATCGATCTAACCAAGGGGCTCCTTTGTCCTCACAGGCCCTCTACACTTCACCAAACATGATGCTCTTGTCTCCATTAATTGATCCATCCTGATGTCCAATGTAACTGAGTTGGACAATATTCTGTTAGGATGTATTTGTTGTTGTTAAGTACTGTCAAGTCATTTCTGACTCCTAGCGACCTGTATAAGGTTTTCAAGCAGCAGCCTGGCAGATTTGAACTGCTGACCTTGTGGTTAGCAGTCCAATGCTGATCCTACAGCACCACACCAGGAATCTGTTACAATGTATTGTTGTTATGGTTGTTGTGAAGTGCCATCGAGTCAGTTCTGACCCATAGCGACCCTGTATAGGGTTTCCAAGGAGCAGCTGGTGAATTTGAACCACCAACCTTGCAGTTCAAACGGCTTTGCAGTCTGGCGCATTAACCCACAGCGCCACACCAAGACTCCTTACGATGCATAAGACTGGCTAATTTTCAGAAGTCAATCATCTAACCTTTCTTACTAATCTGGTTAACCTGGCAACCCTACTGAAACCTGTCTACCATGGATGACCTTGTTGGGATTTGACACATCAGAGGCATAGCTTTCAACATCACAACAACATGCAAGCCAACACAAACTGACAGACAGATGGTAGAAAACAATTACTATCAAGTCAGTTCCAACTCATGGTGATGGCCTGTGTGTCAGAGTAGATCTGTGCTCCATAGGCTTTTCAATGGCTGATTTTTCAACAGAGCCCCAACCAAGTCTTTTCTTCCATGGCACTTTTTGATGGACTTAAACCTTTGACCTGTCAGTTAGCAGCCAAGCATGTTAACTGTTTGCACCACCCATAGACTACAATTATAATTTAGATACTTTATCATTAGGATATTCTGTTTGCATTTTAGGCTTGTTAAAAACGTGATTACCCTTGCCACAGGAGGGTAACTTGTCTTCCTAGGTTTTCTCTGAACCAATGTAACCTAGGACTCAAAGACATGGGCTTCCAGCTGGAGGAATAACAGTGATTGCTCAGTGCTCTCTCATCTAAATAATCTTTGAGCATTTGCATTTCACATTTTCTTTCAAATTGGAGTTGCAAGTTAGTCTCCCTGCTAACAAAACACTTTCTTCATCCTACACTGAATCCCTCAGCAAATCCTCAAATATCTTTGCAAATCTCAAAGATATTAAGGCATTTAACTTTTTTTTTTCTCATTTAGACCTTTGAAGTATGTTGTGACTAGAATAATTTCCAAGTCCAAACCTGTCGACTGCATAGAAAATTAAGGAAACTGCCTGTCACCCTGGTAGCAGGTCTGATAACTAATTACTTATAGATTTCAAGTCAAATTTGAAAAAGATAAATATTTAAATAAAATGTATAATCATTTAGAAGTACCACTATGTGTTTTATAATTATGGTCTTGAAAAGAATCATTGCTCTGATGGAACATTACATCTCTGATGGGTCAGGCTGCCGTTTTTTGGTAGAAGGGAGGGGAGATGCAGAGAAGTGAATGTCAGATTGTGCTTGTATATTTTGTATATGTTTATGTGTGGTATGTGTTTTAATAAAGATATTAAAAGGTAATATGAGCTTGAAAATATTGTGCTCTGATTGAAGGGCCAAATTTGCCACAAGAGTTCTTGGGTGGTACAAACAGTTGACACACTGCGCTGCTAACCAAAATGATAGGGGTTAGAATCTACCCTGAGGCGCCTCAGAAGAAAAGACTTGGCAATCTATTTCCCAAAAAATCAGCCACTGAAAACCCTATGGAGCATAGTTCTACTCTGACACATATGAGGCACCATGAATTGAAATCGATTCAAAGACAACTGATGAATTTATCACTTAAGTTGTCAGTTTCACCCAGTAATGGTGTGCTCATCTCTTCTCTATGCTGGCTGAAGAGGCAGGGGAACCTCCTAGAATACCCCAAAGCCAGAAGTGATGCTTTGCCAAGGCTCCAGGTTAAGGGATTGCTGGAGAGGGAGAGGGTAGAGAAGGAAGGAAGAGGGAGAAGCTAGGACCAATTCCTCCCCACAGCCTTTTTGGCAATTCACAAACCTTATCCACCCCACTATCTCCTTCCTTGCCTTCCTCCAGTTTTTGGATGTTTACTTTTGCAAGCATCATTTCATTTTGACTTTTTCATTTTATTTAATGCTTTGTTTTTGTTTTGATTCTTGACATTTTAAATGTGGAATCCTGGTGTAACACTGGACCACAAGACTGATTTAAACCACAAGGTCGGTGGTCCAAATCCACCAGCTGGTCTGCAGAAACCCTATACAGAGTCACTATGAGCTGGAATCAACTCAATGATACTTAACAACAGCAACAATTGTGCTTTAGGTGAAAGTTTGTACAAATAATTAGCTTCCCATTTAATAATCCAGACACAAATTGTTCTGCACCATGGATTATAATCTCTGTAAAAACAGCTGAAGCAGTATATCCACAGGGAACTGTCAGAAAATCTATCCAGATTCAGAAGAATATGTAGACCAAAGAATAACATTGCTCATGACAGATCTTGGTGGAAAGCAGAGAATACCAGAAAGATGTTTACCTGCATTTTATTGACTGTGCAAAAGCATTCAACTGTGTGGATCACAACAAATGATGAATAACACTGTGAAGAATGGGAGTTCTAGAGCTCATGTGGAACGTGTACAGAGACCAAGTGGTAGTCATTCAAATAGAGCAAGAGAATACTGTGTGGTTTAAAATCAGGAAGGTGAGCTTCTGGACTGTATCCTTACACCATAAATATTCATTCCACACGCTGAACAAATAATCTGAGAAGCTGGACTACTTGACAAAGAACATAGTATCAAGACTGAAAGAAGACTGAGAAGCAATAAATTACTTAATATGATCCTTCTAGTTGCAGTCCTTCATTTTGTGGCGTATTGTAAATTCTAGCGTCTAAGCCTGTGGTTATAGCTCCATTTTAGGTTGAGTTCCTGCTATGTTGGTGGTTATATTCTGTGGAGTCGGTTCCGACTCATAGAGACCCTGTACAGGGTTTCCGAGGCCGTAAATCTTTACAGAAGCAGAAAGGCTCATCTTTTTCCCGCGCAATAGCTGGTAGTTTCGAACTGCTGACCCTGAGGTTAGCAGCCCCATTCGTAACCACTACACTATCAGAGCTCCTTAGTTGTAGTAGTTGTTGTTGTTATGTGCCGTGGAGTCGATTCCGACTCATAGAAACCCTGTACAGGGTTTCCGAGGCCATAAATCTTAACAGGAGCAGAAAACCTCATCTTTCTCCCGAGGAAAAGCTGGTAGTTTTGAACTGCTGACCCTGAGGTCGCAGCCCAATTCGTAACCACTGCACTATCAGAGCTCCTTTGAGGCAGGATTGAAATGGGATGTATTTTGAATCCCCATTCAAGTCACCACCCTTAGTTTCCTTAGGGGTGTGGTCTAAAAAATAGCCATTGTCTTTGACAACAGTGTTAAAATAAGAACTTTTTAAGTTTCTTCTTACTAGACAAACCACCAGCTTCCTGCTGATTTGAAAAAAGGAAAGTAGCAGGTTCCAGTTGCAGAACTGCTCGACATAATACCTGGCTTACCTAACATGCACAGCAACAACCTACATATTCTCAACCTGACTTTTTGACATCACAAGGCTGAAAACACACCTCCATCAATGCTCTGTTGTTATTGTTGTTAATGCCGTCATAGCAATTCTGACCCATAGCAACCCTGTACAGGGTTTCCGAGGAGCAGCTGGTGAGCTTGAACCACTAACCTTCTGGTTAAAACCAACTTTGCAGTCCAATGCGTTAACCTGCGGCACCATACCAGGGATTCTATCAATGCTCAAGACGTAGACAAAATGCTATCTTTGTAACCCCCCTTCCTGAGCATAGGTAGAAGACTTGTTCTTGTATTGAATCATCCTCTCAAATAACAACCAGATGCCAGTTACTGCCGCAAAGACCTCTGCCTCAGGACTTGGGGGGCTATCTTAATCACATGAGTCCTGGAGCGCTCCTTTCCATTTCAATCGTTTTGCATCTGTGTGGCTGTGCTGAGTAACTTTGGTAAAGTTCACACTCTTACTCTAGATCCTGTTTCTGGCTCATCTCCATCTGATCTCTGATTCTTGGGACCTGAGTGAGCCAGCACCCTATTGCCTGACCTGATTCACCAGTTTCCTCAGCCTTGTGAGTCAACAGTTCAATTTAAAGAGAGTGAGGTGAATCTTCCAGGCTGACATCTGAATTGCAGATTTGGAAGTTGCCAGTCTCCACAACCATGTGGGCTATTTCCTTGATAGGTCATGAGTTCTTTGGGATATTGCAGTGAATTGTGGAGATCTGGGACATGAGGGAAAGTACTGAGGGTAGGAGAGATGGTTGATATCAGAGATGATGGAGTGGTATAGCATTTTGGAAAC
>NW_006408641.1:6876166-6891103 GCF_000296735.1 Chrysochloris asiatica
TGGACAATGAATAAGGAAGACTGAAGAAGAATTGGTGTCTTTGAATTATGGTGTCAATGAAGAATATTAAATATACCATGGAGTAAACAAATAAATATACCATGGAATGCCAAAAGAACAAGCAAATCTGTCTTGGAAGAATGCTAGCCAGGATACTCTAGCCATGCTATCAGGAAGGAACAGTCCTTGGAGAATGACAGTATGCTTGGTAAAGCAGAGGGCCACTGAAAAAGAGGAAGGTCCTCAAGAAGATGGACTGACACAGTGGCTGCAGCAATGGGCCCCAACAATGCTTGTGAGGAGTATGCAGGACTAGGCAGTGTTTCACTCTGTTGTACAGAGGGGCTCTATATGTCAGAACCTAACAACAGCACACACAGACATGCACACCTATGTCTCATTGGTTAGGTTTCTCTAGAGGAATCTAAGACAGGTATATGGTAAAATGCATTCATCTCAAGCATGCAACCTAAGGAATTTTTACATATATATATCAGTGATGGTATAGCATTGTAGGATAAGCACTCAAACACAAGGCTGGTTGGATCCACAAGAACGGTGGTTCAAACTCACCAGCCGCTCCTCAGAAACCGTATACAGAGTTGCTATGAGTTGGAACTGACTGGATGGCGCTTAACAACATCATCAAGGTATAGATCATTTCCAGTCAAAATACCCCACCCACACTCACATACCAAGAAGGCACCCCTATCCTTGCCCCTAGCACCTTTGATGTGTTTTAGTTCTTGAGCCTCACTCATGTCAGTGAGGTCACATGGTATGTCGGACTCACCTATGTGGTGATGTAGCTTATTTACTGCTGTATTTACTTTTCCTGCCTCCTGCTCACAGTAACACCTGGCTGCCATCAGAGAAAGAGTCCAGGTTTCCACCATGACTCAGGTCTCCATTTTATTTTCTTAATGTCCCTTTGGAGTCCCTGGGTGGTGCAAATGGTTAAGCACTCAGCTCATTGAAAAACTGGCAGTTCACATTCACCCAGAGATGCCTCTGAGTAAAAGGCTGGTGATCTACTTCTGAAACCTACATGAGGCAGAGTTGTACTGTGACATATATGAAGTTGCCATGAGTTGGCATCTATTCTATGGCACTGCTGTTTTTTTTTGTAATGTGCCGTTAGCAGTTTCAAAGCAGTTCTTGAAGACATCAGTTTACATGTTCTTATAATTATTTAAGACATGTATTTTCAAGACACACCAAAAGTCACTCTCTCCCATGGAGCCAGAAGAGTCATACACGAGGCAATTAGCAAGTAACACCAAAGGACACAATTAAGCCCTGATTGCCTAGTCCCAGGAGCCCTGTAGCTCAGAGGAAAGGCATCTCCGAGGAGCAGCGAGGGAGGTGTCTCAGAGCAGGTGAGTTTGACAGCTTGATGTGACTTGGATGGGCAAGGGAGGGCACTAAAGGGGTGGTGGCATGAGTAGGAGGAAGACAAGAATTAATGAGAAATAGAAATAATAGAAATAATTTAGCAGAGCAGTAAGTCCCTAGAGCTGAATTCCTTCTCTGAACATCTCATTTGTCCAAAGGAGATGAGGAAGGTCTATGGCAGAAAGCTGGCCTCAAGAATTTCATTCCCCTGATGCTATTCAGATTCCCAATGTGATCAATAAAAGTACAATTAGCACTCCAGATGGCATCAGATGTTTTAACCTTTAGGTGGTGGCAACATGCATATTAAGGTCCTACCTCCTGATGCCACCTCTCACATGGGCAGAGCAAGTCATCACCACATTTGACATTTGATGTTATAATCTTAACATACCTTTAAACATTCAGATAAAGATTATTTCAATTTTTAAAGCTTGGAGCTAAATGTAATTGCCTTGCTCTGGACTTTAGATCTAAATCATTCTGCCAACTCATCCTGTAGTTATTAAGGACTTTATCATTGGGATGTGTACAGCATACAACGGAGGTTAGAATGCTCCAGACGACTAGAAGGAAACTTCAAAGTTTTCCTAAGCTGAGGAATTACTTTTAGTATAGAAACCATGAAGACTTAGTTTAGTAAATTGTTCAATCAACCAAGGAATCTGTTTGGGCACTGCTGGATGTCTTGAACACTTTTCTCCCTGCATTCAGAAAGCTTTCAGTCTAAATGGAATATAAGCACCAAGTGAAAAATCTGAGGTAGCCCAGAGCAAACTGGCCTACTGTAGCACATACTTTTGGTGTCCTAAACCATTAATCTCCAGCCTATCTCTCTGATTTTGGTGGCAACTGCAGGGGAAGGGGATGTGAGGATCACAAGCAAGCTCAGGTTCATGTTGGCAATGGGCCACTTGAAACACAAGCAGTCATCTCTTCCTGCCTAAGGGCTTACTGCATCCAGCCTGCAAGAACATGCAGCCTAGAAATGCAGGGAGTTAATATTTCCATGGGCAGAGACTAAGCAGGTAATTGCCACAGTCTCACCTCACATGGACAATTGTGGGAGGTATTCTGTGTAGTTCTCAGAGGTCCCAGTGAACTGAACCCGGTTGTCTCCATTTTTGTGTTGTCGTTAGTTGCCACTGATTTAACTCTGATTCTGCAAACACAACAAAATGTTGCACTGTCCGGCACCTTCTTAACCATTGTTGATCCTCCTATTGTTGCTACTACTGTGTACTTGAGTGCCTTCCAATCTAGAGGACGCATCTTCTAGCACTCTACTGGACAATATTCTGCTATGGTCCATGAGGTTTTCACTAGCTAATTCGTGCCAAGTGGATTACCAGGCCTTTCTTCTTACTTTGTCTAGAAGCTCCACTGAAGCCTGCTCATCATGGGTGACCCTGCTGGTATTTTAAGTATTGGTGGTAAAACTTCCAGCAACCTAGCAACATGCAAGTCTCCACAAAGGAACAAACTGACAGATGGGTGGTGGATTGCCTCAATTACTCACCCTTATGTTGGCTTTTGTCCTTCCTATTTCCACTCACCTGCTTCCATTTGGATCATCTTCCAAATGAGCGTCCTGCACCCAAGTCTTATCTTAGCCTCTGTTTTCAAGCAGCCTAATCTAGACCCTTAAAGGAAGTGATCTTCCTCAACCACTCAAGAAGACCTTCCTCATTCTCTCAGAGGTGCAGCTCAGAAGGCAGTGGTGCAGCACTACCAACCAGTCTCTGAGTGCTGCAGTCTCAACAAGATGAGTTGCAGACCTGGGACCCTGGAGGAGGCTTCATAGAGAGAGAGATACTTGCTGGACCATGGAATGTGAAGACGACTTGGCAGGAAGAAGGATCATTTCAAGAGAGATAACTTTGAGTGACTACACAGAGGAAGGCTTGAGTGTGACCAGTGCACAGGACAAGGAGGAGACCACAGAAGCTGGAGTAAAGACCAAACCCAGAGTGGGAGGTGACACCTATCCACAGAGGGCTTGCTATGGGGCCTGATTTCCATCTTAATCGGTAACAGCATCACCATGAGGAAGATACACACACATGCAAAATACATGTCTATGTGAGATGCACAGACTGTGGGATGTTCAGAAGAATGCCAAAGAAACTGACTGTGAGGGTTGGAAATGTAAAGGGAGATGTTTTGTAGCAAAAGGAGGGGAGTGATCGACTTTGCAGTATAGGAGCAGAGGTTCCTGGGACCATTAAGGGAGTAGAGCAGAGAGCGGGACCCCACCCAGAGAAGCAGTGACACCAGAGATGGAGGCAGAGACAATGACGTGGAGAGAGGGAATGGCTGGGGACTTTAGACCCAGAGAGGAAGAGGGGCTGTGTGCTGATGACCAGGGGGAAGGCTTGTAGGGTATACCCTTTGGTTGGTTGATGATGCATGGAGGGAATTGTAACCATGGCAATGAAACGATATAAGATAGGATGAATGTAAAGCTAATGTTCTCCCATGTAAACTATCTCATAATTCACAATAAAACATTAAAAAAAAAAAAAAGAATTCCAAAGTAGTTAGCTGGGGATCCAGAAATGTGAATTTAAAAGCCTTAGAATATTAAGGAATCCTGGAGAAGAGCTGGCTAAGAAACAGCACTAGTGCCATTACTACCCACTTCTACATCAGTAATTGATTGCTGAGCCTGGAAATGGTCCATTCTCAACAGCCACTACCAGTCAACTAGAGCTGCCTTCCCAAGTCAAGCTCAACCCTCTGCCCAGGCACTAGTGCATATTTCCCATGCTGTACCACACCAACAGGTGAAGCTTCTGCAGAGATGGGAAGCTCATTTCTCCCTATGGCAGTCCATTCTGTTGATGAGCAACTCCCATTGTCAGGAAGCTCATCACCAAAAGACCTAGTTATTATTTCAGAGGCATTCCCTACTGTCATCCACAGATAAATCATCTCTTCTTCAGAGTAGAGTCTGGGTTCTTTCTAACTGTCTTCAATTCTTTCCATCAAACATGCTTGAACCTCTTATTCCCCCTTCTTTAGACTTAATCCTGTTCCTCAATACACTTTGCCAAATGCAAGTCCTTCACCTCAGGACAGTTCTTCAATGATTGCTCAGTGGGATGGGGCTGTCGTCCACAACAGACTCCAATCATTCACATAACCTGAGGTCCTTCAAGCTTTGGGGATCTCCTGTCCACATTGAGACAACAGTTCACGCAGCTCCCTCCATCTTTTGCATATAAACAAGTCTCCTTAATTTGTACTTGGACAATGACTTACTCTCAAAACATTGTGTTGAACTTAGATTTGGCTGTAGTTTTCACCTTGCTTTCACCCAATCCGCTAAGATATTTTTGAGTCTTGACCCTATCATCCAGAGTAGTAGTTGCTTCTATAAATTGTGTGTTGTTTTCAGATTGATCAATTAAATCTGTTTTACATTAAATCACTAGTTCTAGACATTGCATAGGACAGGACCAAGAGTAGAACCTCAAGCACCTACTCAGACTTCCCTCCAATCAGTTGTCAATCAAATCTCTTTGATACTATTTTTTTCTATCAGCTCTGAATCCATCTGTCCCCACCTTCAAAATGAAATGAGAAACTTTTCTGCATGCCCAGGTGAAATTCAAGTGTGCCTATAGAAGGGGTCCTAGAACTTATGTCCATGTGGCTGGATTTCAAGGAGTCTATGAACTCCCTTCCAAAATAATATACAAATATGAGTGTGCATATATGTGTATGCTTATACATTAATTTTTTTCCAGAACAGCATCTTTAGTTTCCTTCAGGATCTCAAAAGGATTGATGACCCACGAAATTTCAAGAACTATTGGTGGTCAGCATCATTCCCTTCATACCCTAAGTCATAACCTTCTGCAAAATGGAACAAGATCACTGTGGTGTGTTGGGATGTGTTATTCACGAACTGCTGCCCTCTTGTGATAAAGACATTGCTTTCTGATCTAGAGGATGGCAGCAGCTCTTGATTGCACCAGATCCTGGAAGGAAGACAGAAAGGAGCACATCCTTGGCCAAGGAGAAAACTGAGAAAGGTGACTTACTAGCCTCCTCAAGAGTAAACTGAGCACATTGCTTTATTTAGGCTATGAAAAGTATCTCTTTTCTAGCACTTCCAGAACAGAAATACCACAAATGAGTAACTTTCAAGAACAGGAATTTATTTCCTCACAGTTCTGGAGTTTAAAAATCCTAGTCAGGGTGTTGGCCATATTGATTCTTTCTGGTTCCTGATGTCTTTTAGAAAACTTCAGCATTCTTTTGCTTGGAGATGAATCCTCACATATCATTTGTCTTCCTTCTGTGTGTGTGTCTCTGGGACTATGCTGCTATTTTTATATATTTATATATTTTTTAAATGATTAGGTTTAGGACCCACCCTACACTGATATGACCTCTTAACTTAATAAACGAAAAGCCCTATTTGCAAATAAGGTCAAATTTCCCTCTGCTGCTACTCCCTTTTCTTCTCCTAACAGAAAAGGGCCACCCAACATCACATCAATTCCCAGATTCATGCTCACATCCACATGGCTTCAGTGTTTCAAATCTAAATTCTCAGTTTCAATTGGTCCAGTTGGGTCAGTTGCTCCAACTGACTGTGATGAGGGAGGCTGAGATCATAAAGTATAACATGAATATGGAGCTTCGTTTCTATGGCAGGTCAGTTTCCAGAGGAAAAAAAATGTGTAGGCTACTAAGTCACCCTAAAAGATGTCCATTCCAGTTCAGTGTTGTAATATTACCTCATCTTCCCATACTAATTTAGTTCAATATTAAATATTTCTCTTTACAAAAGGATTCTCTCAAGAGCTAGTAGGTAAGGGAATTGGTATTGAGGCATCTTGGAAAGTTCTTCAATTTCATTGAAAGGATTAAAAGAGTAAGGACAGGCAGGTAAACTTGATAAAGAAAAATGTGGATGAATTTGATGCATTGTTAAAACACATTATAAAGCTATAAAATATATAAGAGTTTAATATTAATACAGTAACAGACTAGTAAAACACTCCAACTAGTGATGGTATTTGTGAAAATTCCCAAAATATGGATTCTAGAAACATACATGTATATATTTGTTTTATAATACATATGCTGTAACATATATCTAAGCATAAAATGTTTGTTATATAATAAAGATATTGCTGCAAATTAATAGAGGTAAGGAAAGGCAAATTCAATCAAAGATATTGGTATAATCTGGTAACAATTAGGGAGAAGAGTTAGATTTTAATTTAATATTGTAAACCAGCACAAATTTCAGATAAACAAGAAGTTAATTATAAATACAAAAGCACAAAACTAGAACACAATATAGAGGATGAGGTGACTTCCTAAGGAACAAAGAAAGGAAGAAACCACAAAATAAAATCAATAGATTTGACTGAAAAAAAACATTAAGAATCTCTATACTCTACACCAGAAACACCAAAACAAAATTAAGGACAATTGGATAAATTGTGAGGAAAAATACTTGCACAATAATGACAAAGTTTTAATAACTGAGTACATGAAATGCTCTTTTAAATCAACAATAAAAAATGGGCAAATATCATACTCAGGCAATTCACAAATTAAAAAGAAATAGGAAAAATTAGTATATGTCTGGGAAAAAATGGTTAAATACTCAATTTTAAAAATCAATTTAAATAACTTACTATTTCTTCTGCCAATTGTTACGGCAAATGTTTGTTTTTTTTTAAATCTGTCCAATAGTATTGTCTGTAGAAGAAGGTATGGTGAATTGGATATTGGATACTTAAACATTTTTGCAATAATTTGGCAATTTATAACAAAGTTTCCAATCAGTTAAGGATATAGCATAAGGAAATAACCACCAATTCACATGACATTTATGTTCAAGAATGTACATCAGTATACATTGGAGTACAATGTAAATGCCCAACAATAAAGTTTTGGTTAAACAAATTATGGTATATTCACATGATAAAACATTATTTTGTTGTTGTTGTTGTTAGGTACTATCAGTCAGCTCTGACTCATAGCAACCTTATGCAAAACAGAACGAAGCACTACCAGGTCCTGCCCCAACCTCACAATCACTGCTATACTTGAGCCTACTGCTATTGACACTGTGCCAATCCATCTCACTGGGAATTTTCCTTTCTTTTACTGACCCTGCACATTACCAAGCATGATGTCCTTCTCCAGAGACTGGGCTGTCCTGATAATTTGTCCAAAATATGAAAGACAAATTCTGGCCATCCTGGAGTCTAAGGAGCATTCTGGCTGTACTTCTTCCAATACAGATTTGTTTGTTCTTTTGGTGGTCTGCGGTACTTTTAGTATTCTCCTCTAACAACATGACTCAAATGCATTAATTCTTCTATGGTCTTCTTTATTCACAATCCAACTTTCACATGCAAATGAGGATACTGACAATACCATGGCTTGGATCAGGTATACCTTAGTCCTTTTCAACACTTATACAGCAGATTTGCCTAATGCAATATATCATTTGATTTTATCACTGCTGCTTCCATGAATGTTGATGGTTGATCTGAGCAAAATGAAGCTTTTGAAAACGTCAATATTTATCTTGATGTTATTTATTGGTCCAGTGATGAGGATTTTTGTTTTCTTTACATTGAGGTGTATCCCATATTGAAGGCTGTGGTCTTTGATCTTCACCAGTAAGTATTTTAAGTCCTTCACTTTCAGCAAGCAAGATTGTTAACATTTTCTTACCCCAGGTTGTTAATAAATTTTCCTCCAATCCTAGTGCCATATTTTTCTTCATATAATCCAGGTTCTCGAATTATTTGCTCAGCATACAGATTTAAGGATTATGGTGAAAGAATGCAACCCTGGCGCACATCTTTGCTAATTTTAAACCATTGTTCTGTGCAAACAACTGCCTCTTAGTCTATGTACAGGTTGCTCGTGAGCACAGTTAAATGTCTCAGAATGCTCATTCTCTGCAATGTTATCCATAGCTTGTCATGATTCACACAATTGAAAGCTTTTGCATCGTCAACAAAGCACAGGTAAACATCTTTCTGGTATTTTCTGCTTTCAGTCAAGATCCATCTGACATCAGCAAAGATACCCCTTATTCCATGTCCTTGTCTGAATCTGGCTTGAACCTCTGGCAGTTCCATATCAACGTACTGTATGTACTGCAGCTGTTTTTTAACTATTTTCAGAAAAATTTTACTTGCATGCAACATTAACGATATTGTCCTATAATTTCTAAATTCCACTGAGGGAGTGCTCTTTGGAATGGGAAAAAATATGGATCTCTACTAGTTGTCTTCCAGATTTCTTGGCATAGATGAGTGAATACCTGAGTGCCAAGTTAGTTTGTTGAAAGATTTCAATTTGTAGTCCATCAATTCCTGGAGACTTGTTCTTTGCCATTTTCTTCAGTACACGTTGGACTTCTTCCTTCAGTATCATTGACTCTTGATTATATGCTACCTCTTGAAATGGTTGAACACTGACCATTTCATTTTGGTACAATAACTCTGTGTATTCCTTCTATCTTCTTTTGATGCTTTCTATGTCATTCAACATTTTACCCATAGAATCCTTCCGTATTTCAAGTCAAGGCTTGCATTTTTTTCTTCAGTTCTTTCAGCTTGAAAAATGCTGAGTGCTTCCCTTTGGGTTTTCGGACTCCAGATGTTTGCACATCTCATTATAATATTTGACTTTGTCCTCTCGAGCTGCCCTTTGAAATTTCCTATTCAGCTCTTTTACCTCCTCAGTTTTTCCATTTACTTTAGCATCTCTACTCTGGAGAGCAAGTTTCAGAGTCTCTTCTGACATTCATTTTGGTCTTTTTCTTCTTTCTTGTCTTCTAAATGACCTTTTGCTTTCTTCCTGTATGATGTTCTTGATGTCATCCCACAACTCTTCTAGTCTTTGGTCATTAGTGCTTAATTCATCATATCTGTTTTGAGATGATCTCTAAATTCAGGTGGTAGATGTTCAAGGACATATTTTGGCTTTCTTGGACTTGTTTTAATTTTCTTCAGCTTTAGCCTGAATTTTCATATGATCAATTGCAAGTTCCACAGTTGGCCCCTGGCCTTGTTTTGGCTGATGATACGGAGCTTTTCCACCATATCATCCCAAAGATGTAGTCAACTTGATTTCTGTGTATTCCATCTGGTGAGGTCCATGTGTATAGTCACCTTTTGTGTTGTTTAAAAAAGATATTTGCAATAAACAAGTCATTGGTCTTGAAAAATTATATCATGCAATCTCCAAGATCTTTTCTATCACCAAGGCTATATTTTCCAAAAACTGATCCTTCCTCTTTGTTTCCAACTTTGTATTCTAATCACCAGTAATTATAATTATCTTGAGTGCATGTTTGATCAATTTCAGATTTAAGAAGTTGGTAGGATTCTTCAATTTCATCATCACTAGCTTTAGTGTTTGGTGCATAAATTGTTGGCATGTGAATATTTTTCTATCATAGACAAAACTGTACTTCAAGATAGAACTTGAAATGTTCTTTTTGATAATGAATGTGATGTAATTCCTCTTTAATTTGTCATTCCCAGCATAATAAACTATGTGGTTGTCAGATTCAAAACTACCAATACCAGTCTATTTCAGCTCACTAATGCCTAAGATATTGATGTTTATGCATTCCATTTCATTTTTGACAATTTCCAATTTTCCTAGGTTCATACTTTGTACATTCCATGTTCGGATTTTCAATGGATGTTTACAGCTGTTTCTCCTCAGCTTGAGTTGTGCCCCATCAAAGAAGTGAAGGTCCGAAGGCTTTACTCCATTTATATCATCATGGTCAACTCTACTTTGAGGAGTTCTTCTCCAACCATATTTTGAGAGCCTTCCAATCCAAGGGGCTCATTTTCCTGCATTGTATCTGACAATATTCTGGTGCTCTTCATCATGTTTCAATAGTCAATACTCTGGGGCTGACAGTTTTCCACTGCTATTCATAAGGTATTCAGGGACTAAATATTCAGAAGTAGTCATCTCTCCTTCTTCCTAGTCTGTCTTAGTCTGGAAGCTCATCTGAAACCTGTCCACCATGGCTGACCCTGCTTGTATTTAAAATACTGGTGGCATAGCTTCCAGCATCACAGCAACACACAAACCACCACAGTACAGCAAAGTGACAGATGAATGGTGGGTAAAACATTCTATAGTCATTATAAATATATTTTGAAAGAATGTTTAATGACCAAATAAAACTACCCACAATATAACAGTTTTATTAAGATATAATCCACTCTACAATTCACCTATTTAAATTGTACAAGCCAATAGGTGTTTTAAAATTTATGTTCACAGAGTTGTGCAATAATCAATTTTAGAATACCTTTGTCACCTCAAAAAGAAAATCTAAACCCATTAGCAATCAATCCCCATCCCACCCCAAACCTCCAGCCTTTAGCAACCACTAATCTACTTTCTGTCCATTAGATTTGCCTATTCTAAACATTCCATGAGAGCAGTGGTGATTTAGTGGTAGAATTCTCTATTATGTTCTTTGCACAATCATTACCAGTCTGTCAATGGAAGCTTGCATGTTGTTATGCTGCTAAACAGGCTTCAGTAGAGCTTACACTAAGATGGAAAGGCAAAATCTACTTCCAACAATCAGCCAATGAAAACTCTATGGATCAGAATAGTTTCCTTCCATGGAGTGAGTTGTGAGCAAACTAAGGTAGCTAACAACAACAACAAGCTTTCTATATCAGAGGAATCATACAATATGTTGTCTTCTGAGACCGCTAATTTCACTTAACTTAATGTTGTCAGGGTTCATCCATGATGGAGCATGTATTCATACTTTTTATTGCTGAATAAATTGCATAGTTGAATCACATTTTATTTATCCATTCATAAATTATTGGACATTTGGAGTCCCAAATACACCTTCACACTTGATTTTCAACAAAGATGCTGAGACAATTCAATGAGGAAAGAATACTCTTTTCAACAAATGGTGCTGAAATAACTGGATATCTACTTAATATTCCTTCCTTATACTATATTCAAAATTAACTCAATATTTATATATTTCCTTTGGAGAAGTACCTATTCAAATCCTATACTTGTTTTTTAATTGGGTTATTTATCTTTTTATTACTGAGTTGTAAGAGTTCTTTCTATATAATGAATACAACTTCTTTATCAGATACATAACTGGCTAATGTTTCTTCCATTCTGTGGTTTGTCTTCTCATTTTTAATGATACCATTTGTAGCACAAAAGTTTTTAATTTTGGTGAAGTGAAAGTTACCTATTTGTCTTTTGTGGTTTTAAGTGTTGTGTCTTGTCTAAATCACAAAGATTTACTCCTAAGTGTTCTTCAAGGAGTTTTAGCTCTTACATTGAGATCTGTGCTCCATATTGAGTTAATGATTTTATATGATCCATGTTGTCGTTAAGTGCCATGGAGTAGATGCTGATCCATAGTGCCCTGTATAGGGTTTCAAAAGAGTGGGTGTTAGGTTTGAACTGCTGACCTTGTGGTTAGCAGTCAAGGGCTTATCATAAAGCACCACACAGGATATTGAGTTAATTTTGTATATAGTATAATGAAGGAATATTAAGTAGATATCCAGTTATTCCAGCACCATTTGTTGAAAATGTATTCTTTCCTCATTGAATTGTCTTGGCATTTTTGTTGAAAATCAAGTGTGAAGGTATATTTGGGACTCTAAGTTTTGTTGCATTGATTTATATGAGTATGTCTATCCTTAAGCCAGAGTACTGGTGTGGCTCTGTGGGTTAATGCGCTGGACCGCAAAGTTGGTTTGAACTGCAAAGTTGGCGGTTCAAACTCACCAGGGGCTCCTTGGAAACCCTATATAGGGTCACTATGGGTTAGAAACAACTTGATGGCACTTAACAACGACAACAAAATCCTTATGCCAATAGTCCTGCAATGCAGGCCTTCTTTTGCAAGATGGTTTTAACTATTCTAGGTTTCTGGCATTACTGTATTAATTTTAGGATTAATTTATAAACTTCTGCCAAAAAAAAAAAAAAAGAGAGAGAGAGAGAGAGAGAGAGAGATCAAGGAAAAAAGCCAACTAGGATTCTGACATGTATTTAAACCTGTTTGGAGAGTATAACCATCTTAACAATATTAAGTCTTCCAGTCCAGGAACATGAGATAGCTTTCTACTCAGTTGTTGCTGTTGTTAAATGCCATCGAGTCAGTTCTGACTCATAGCAGTCCTGTGCAGGGGCTCTGAAGAACAGCTATTGGATTTGAACCACAGACATTGTAGTTTGCAGTCCAGTTTTTATCCTACAGGACCACACCAGGACTCCTTGCCATTTAATTAAGTCCTCTTTAACTTCTTTCAATAATATTTTGCAGTTTTCAGATTCCAAGTTGTCTTGTTTATTTTATTAAATTTATTCCTAAGCATTTTATTAATTAAGCCTTCTTTAACTTCTTTCAATAATGTTTTGCAGTTTTCAGATTCAAGTCTTGTGTTTATTTTATTAAATTTATTCCTAAGTATTTTATTCATTTTAATGCTATTATAAATGGAATCATCTTCTTCATTTCATTTTCAGATTGTCTATTGCTGGCGTATTGAATTACAATTATTTTTGTATATTGATTTTGTACTCTGAAACTGTGCTTAACTTGTCTATTCGAATAGAACTAATTCTATTAGTTTGATTCAAATAGAATCAATTAGGGGAGGGCACTTAGATTGAAAAGGGGACAGTAGCATAGACCTCTACTGGGTTATGTGTGTGTTCCTTAGGATTTTGATGTACAAAATCATGCTATCTAAATATTGTGAGTTTTGTATCTTCCCACAGTAAAGATTTAACAATAAAAAATATAGTAATAGCATCAGAATTTTATAATGACAAAATATTAATAGGAAATAGGTCAAAATGCCAATTAAAATGTCAGCAAAAACTGACTCTTTATGACACTTAACAACACTAAAGCCAGTGATTAAGAAATTAAAGAATTCTAACAAACTTCTTCAGGCTGAAATTTATCAAATATGTATGTGATCAAGATGTATTGACAAGTACTGGTGAGTGGAATGTGTAAGTTGGAAACAAAGAGGAAGGAATAGTAGTTAGAAAATGTGGCCTTGATGATAAAACAATGCTGGAGATCACATAAAAGTATTTTGAAAATCAATGACTTATTCATTATAAATACATTTTTTAAACAGCATAAACAGTGACTGGACCTTACCAGATGGAATACACAGGAAGGACACTGACTACATCTGTAGGAAGAGACAACATAAAAATATATATATGAAATAAAGCCAGGGGCTAACTAACTATGGAACAAACTATCAATTGCTCATATTCAAGTTTAGGCTGAAGTTGAAGAAAATTAGAAGTCCATGAGAACCAAAATATGACCTAGAGTATATCCCAGCTGAATTTAGAAACCATCTCAAGAACAGATTTGATACATTAGACAACAATGACCAAAAATCAGAGAGATGTGGGATGACATCAAGAACATCATATTGGAAGAAAGCAAAGGTCATTAAAATACAGGAAAGAAAGAAAAGACGAAAATAGATAGCAGAAGAGTCGCGGAACCTTGCTCTTGAGCATATAGACGCTAAAGCAACAATAAGAAATGAGGAAGTCTAAGAGCTGAACAGAAATTTTCAAAGGGTAGATCAAGAAGGTAGAGTCAAGTATTATAATGAAATGCACAAAGACCATGAGTTAGAAAACCAAAAAGGAAGAACACACTCAACATTTCTCAAGCTGAAAGAACTGCAGAAAGAAATTCAAGCCTCAACTTGAAATACTGAAGGATTCTATGGGCAAAATGGAGTCCTGGTATGGCACTGTAAGATAAGCACTAGACTGCTAACCAAAAGGTCAGCGATTCATACCCATCGGCTGCTCCTCAAAAACCCTATAGAGGGTCACTATGAGTCCAAATGACTTGACAGACCTTAACAACAATAACATTGAGCAAAATATTGAATGATGCAGAAAGCATCAAAAGAAGCTAAAAGTAATAAACAGAGTTTACGGTACTAAAAAGAATTAGTTGATGTTCAACCATTTCGTGAGCTAGCAAATGATCAAGAATCAATGATACTGAAGGGAAAAGCCCAAACTGCACTGAAGGCATTGGCAAAAAAAAAGTCCCAGGAATTGAAATTTTTAATAAACTGATATAGCACTGGAGGTGCTAAATCATCTGGCCAAAAAAATGTGGAAGATAGCTACCTGACCAATGGATAGGAAGAGATCCATATTTGTACCCATTCCAAATAATGTTGACCCAACTGGATGTGGAAATCAAGAGAACAATATCATTAGTATTACATGCAAGTAAAATTCTGTTGAAAATCATTTAAAAACAGTTGTAAAGAACAAACAAGATGGCAGATCGGGTGGAAGTGCAGTAAAGAAGCTCCACCAACAACAACACAGAATACCCAACCAAGCAGGCTCAGGGGCTGGTCCCAGAACTCTGAACCACATATAAAGGAATATTTAGAAGGTTGGAAGGCTCACAGCTGGGGAAATTTGTGGCAGAAGCAAGAAATCTATTGCTTT
>NW_006408641.1:6893861-6900993 GCF_000296735.1 Chrysochloris asiatica
GAGAAGCAGCAGCGCCAGAGATGGAGGCAGAGATGGGTGTATGGAGAGGGGGCGCGGCTGAGGACTCTAGATTCATCAACTGAGAAGGACTAACAACTGGTGGCCAGGAGCAGACTTGCAGAATGTGCCCTTTGGAGATGTAATTTATTATATATGCCTGGGGGGGGTGGGGTGGGGGGGACAGTTGTAGAAGTACACTGGCAGGGAGCTGCCAAAAATTCAAGCCAAAATCAGAAAAGGATGTGGAACAAGGGATATCACTGCTGATATCACATGTATTTTTGATAAAGCAGAGAATACCAGAGAGATGTTTACTTGTGCTTTATTTGACTATGTGGATCATAACAAATATGGATAACATTGCAAAGACTGGGTATTCTAGAATAATTACTTGTGTTCATGAGGAAACTGTACATAGATGAAGAGGCAGTTATTCAAACAGAACAAGGGCATACTGAATGTCTTAAAATCAGGCAAAGATGTGCATCATGGTTGTATCCGCTCACCATACTTATTTAATCTGTATGCTGAACAAATAACCAAGAAACTGGATTGTATGAAGAAAAACCCAGCATTACAATTAGAGAAAGCCTCATTAACAAGCTGAAATATGCAGATGATATAGCCTAGCTTGCTGGAAGCAAAGACGATTTAAAATACTTACTGATGAAAATCAAAGACTACAGCTTTCAGTACGGATTGCACTTCGATATAAAGAAAACAAAAGTTCTCACAAATGGACCAATAAATAACATCATGATAAATAAAGAAAAGATTGAAGATGTCAAAGACTTCATTTTTCTTGGATCCACAAATCAACAATCGTGCAAAAGCAGCCAAGAAATCAGATGACATGTTGCATTAGGCAAATCTGCTGCAAAAAAAAACTCTTGTAAGTGTCCCAGAGCAAAGAGGTCCCTTTGAGGACTAACACATGACTTGCCTGACCCAAGCCACGATATATTCAATCGCCTCATATACATGTGAAAGTTGGACAGTGGATATGGAATATTATAGACGAATCAATGCACTTGAAATACGGTGTTGGTGAAGAATATTGAAAGTGCCTTGAACTGCCAGAAGAACAAACCAATCTGTCTTGGAAGAAATAAGGCCAGAATGTTCCTTAAAAGGGAGAACGGCAAGTCTTCATCTCTTGTTCTCTGGACATGTTGTTAGGAGGGATCCTTTCCTAGAGAAGGACATTATGCTAGGTAAAGTGGAGTGTCAATGAAAAAGAAGACTGTCAGTGAGATGAATTGACAGTGGCAGCAACAATGGGCTCAAGCATGACAAATACTGTGAGGTTGGTGTAGGACCAGGGGGTATTTCATTCTGTTGTGCATAGGGATGCTTTGAGTCAAAGATGACCCAACAGCACCTAACAACAAAATTCAGAAAACAGGTCTTCCACCCAAAGAAAGCATGCTAAGCATCTGGATAGAAACTTAGGAAATAATAATACATAAAACATTTAGATGACAATATAAAATAAAGTTATAGTATGAAAAAAATTTATACCCAAATGTATAATGTTCAGTTATTATTGTTAATCAGAGTGGGCTTCATGGTGAAGACAAATCTCATAGAACAGGCAGCAGTAGATTGGGTGCATATTAAAAGTACCATGAACTGCCAGAAGAACAAACCAATCTGTCTTGGAAGAAATACAGGAATTGGTCCCCAATTCCTCCTCCTCTGTAAAATCAAAAGTATATGCTTTCAGCTGCAAGTAATACAACTATTTACAAGCATTGGTTTAAGTAGTAAAGAAATGTATTATCTCACATGGCATCCTCAAAGATTCAGTTGCTTTCTAATTTTTCCGTTCTGCCATTACTGATACATTGACTTGCTCCTTCAGGACCCAAGACATCTACTGCAGTCCAAGGAACTGCATCTGTGTTCAAAGCAGGAGACAGGCAGAAGATTGAAAGACAGCACAAGCTTCCTCAGAACTTTTGATGAGGTAGATAAAGTTTCTCCAGAGTATAAGGCTATCTCATTGGCCATCACTAACTCACGTGCTGCGCCCCACTCCCCACACCAGCTAAAAAAGCATCTGAGAAAGTGCTTAGCGGACTGGTCATGACGAAAGTAAATTAACCATGCCTGAGGCTGAGAAAATTGCTGTTCTGAATTAACTTACAATTCTCTTAGCTGGGAAGAAGGGAGCTAACTGGCATTAGGAAGACCATTAACTGTGTCTGACCCAGGGAACTGAACAAAGCTCCAAGTGCTCATAGTCTGGGAGGTTCTCCCATCTCCACTGCCCTGTACCTTCTCACATCCCCCAGCTACTCTCCTCAATAGCTCCTCTCATCCACGACCGGCCTCCGCTTCTCCCCTTCCAATCTTGCCTAGGCATTCTCCAACTCTGTCTCCTTGTTTTGATGAATTTAAAATCAATTCAGTCAAACAACCCTTTTTTCGCTCATCAGCCTCAATCCAACTGATTTTCATAATCAGCCAGTATTTTGATTGGGCAAAATCAACAAGATCTTATTGATCCACCTGTGAAAAACACAGTGGAGCATGTTCTCCACTTGTCAATTTGGCTCTGCCTCAAATACTCTTTTTATTCATTTCTTTTCCCCCTAAATCTCTTCTTCAAGACCATCAGCTGAAGATGTGAAGCCTTCTAGTATGAGTTGCAGGAAAACAGCCTAGCCTTCCTTCTTCCAGCAGGTCTGGCCCCTGTGTAACAGATATCACACACCCATATAACAATTTAGCCACAGGCCTGAGATTACTCAACAGAATAAAACAAAGATTACTCAAACTGCCTAGAAACCCATACAATTCCTAACCAGGACATCAATCATCCTAATCACCAAGTACAGGGCAGAAGGTGATGATTGACACAGGACGGTTGTCCACGTAACCACCAGCCACCCTAGTTCCAGGGTTCAGAGATACCACATATGTTAAGATTTCCTCTATCCGTACCCAAAGCTGGGCTGGAGCCACAAATAAGTCATCAGGCTCCTGTAACACGAACTTATAACCAAGCTTCCTTTCTATAATTCATTGTTCATCTTACCCACGCATACCCAACCACCTCCTACTGTCACCACCAGGTCTTCCTCCATACCTCTTGCTACCAGCCCATGTCCTTATTCCCGTTATGACAGACACAAAGACATAGCATTCAGTCCTCCTTCAGTGAAGGGTGCACCGCTCAGCTTCAAGGAGCACAGGTAGACAACAGTCTCCAACTGTTAACTCCTTCAGGGTCTACTACAGCTTTTATGCCAGCGTCATGATCCTTTTGAAGCAAGCCCTGGCCATTGATGGAACAAGGTTTGAGGATACAATTTCTGTCCAATGCAGGAGTCCTCTGACAGGCCATCTTTGCTCACAATGAGCAGAGAGTTAAAGGTCTGAATATAAGTATAACCATTTCCTAACCTGCTTTCTCTCATCTCCTTTCACAAGTGTTACGATCCAATAAACCTTTTGCACTCCTAAACTCAATTTAGTGTCTGCTTCTGGAAGACTTAACCAGCTTAATTCTACAAATGAGTCTCCTGTCCTCTAAACTTCGATACTTTCTACTACAAATTAACAGTATATCTTAACAACTGTGTCTTTAAAAGAGTGGTGTTATCATATTACATAATAGAAATCCCAAAAGTTGGCAGATACAGGCTTGGTTTAGTGGCTCAATAACATCATCAAAGACTCATGACCTTCCTGACTTTCCACTCCTTCATGCTCAGGGTTCTTGCTAGGTCTTTAGACTTGTTCCTAATCTCTGAGGCTCTAGGTATCGCCTGTAGTTCTGGAAGAGATAACCAAAGACAAGGAGCATATATTCTCTCATTTAAATGGGTTCTGGAAGAACCTCTGCATGCTCTCAGAGTCTAGAGGACATATGGTATCAAATACTCATGCTTTCAGTTTAAGGAAGCTGGGAAGGAACCAGAAGAAGGTGGTGGGAGAATTGTTGCTCAGGAACCAATCCCAATGAAGTCTGCCACCCTATCCATTCATTTTAACTTTGGGAACCCGTCGGTCCTGTCTTCACACTCATTCCATTTTTCTTCTGTTTGATGCTAGACACTTCTTTCGTGGACTATGTCTTTTATCACCAAGGTAGAAGTCACCAACTTACGTTCTTGTTATTGTTAAGTGCTGTCAAGTTGATTCCGATTCATAGCAATCCTGTATAGCACAGGTTCCCAAGGAGCAGCTGATGGGTTTGAACTTCTGACCTCGCAATTAACAGTCCTCTCATCAAGATGTGTTGTTGTTATTAAGTGCTGTCGAGTTGGTCCCATAGCGACCCTGTATAGGGTTTCCAAAGAGTGGCTAGTGGGTTTGAACAGCCAACCTTGTGGTTCAAACCAACCTTGTGGTCCAGTTCTTATCCTGCAGCACTACATCAGGACCCCATCATCAAGGTAAAAGTTAGCAACTTATAGCAATGAAAGAAACTAAAATTGATTTACTTTGTTCAACTTTTAGCACAACCATAGGTATTATTTCCTGGTAAGGCATCTGTGGATAACGAAAGGTCCCTTTAATCCTAAGCATTTAGAGAGCAGCTATGAAGTCCTAGTATGGCACTGTAGGATAAGCACTGGATCACAAGGTTAATTTGAACTGCAAGTTGGTGGTTCAAACTCACCAGATGCTCCTTGGAAACCCTTGATGGTACTTAACAGCAACGTGACCTCTGCAGGGGGTCACCCCACCACAATCACTCAGCACAGGTCATTTGGATCCTTGTCATTCCATCCAAAATATTCCCTCCCCTGTAGTAATCTTTCCCTTTTCAGTTCAATTCTACCCATTCTTAAGGGTGCCTGCTTCCAGGAAACCTTCCCTAACTTCTCACACCAGTGCTAGCCAACTACAGAGCATCTCACATGACCTCTTATTTCTTGTACAGCACAGTCATTTTATTCAAAGAGTCCCTTCTCTACTTTAACTGTTTCACCCCTCAGAATAGCACAGGACAATAGCATCAATCTTTGGGAACCATATGAAATACTGTTGTCACATCGTCAAACCCAAACCAAACCCACTGCCTTCAAATCAATTCTGATTCATAGTGACCCTATCAGACAAGATAAGTGCTCTCTAGGGTTTCCATGGCTGTGAATTTTTATGGAAGCAGATTTCCTCATCTTTCTTCCACAGAGTAGTTGGTGGGTTCAAACTGATGACCATTTAGTTAACAGCCCAATGCTTAACATGTTGCACCACCAGGCCTCCTTCATATACTTGCATCTGGGTAGAACCAGTGGAAAAGCTGTGACATATGAAGACTCTGGAAGATCTCAGCTCTTGGAAAAGGAAATGAGCTTATTAACAAGAATATGGAGAAAGATGGAGGTTCAATCATTTAACTTTGTCAGAGGTGTCTGGGTTTATATTTGGTCCCAAAGAAAAATACTAGAAACGGACATTAAAGAAATTTCAGAGGCTACTATTTTCCATGTACCCCTGCTGTTGCCGTTCTCTTCTCAGCATCTGTGGACTCTGTGATGTCTGGTGCCCCAGTCTTTGCATTTCTTGGTGTTCTGGGAAGATGGGAAAGGGCATGGGATGCCTTTTGGCTTTGGCAGGAAAAAGTGTCTGTTCCTTTCCACTTTGGAGCTAATTTCAGGATGTTTAGACCAAAGTAAGATGAAGGAAAGCAAGACCACAGCCTGATCTTGTTCTTAGGTGCTACACCTGTGTATTTGAGGTCACCTGCAAGCTCTGAAGCCAAGAGTGAGGCAAGAGGTAACCAAGGGGAGGATTTACGAGGTTTCCCATAAAGGTGATAAAAGAAAGAAAGCTTCTAAAGTGAAGGAATGTACGTCAAGAAGAGCTGTTTAATATTAAAACCACAAGGGAGCCTAAAACAAAGATGGAAATGACAACATAATAAGAAAAGATATGAGAACTTCAAACCTTCATCCTTTGCACTCTGGAATCTTTCAAGACAGGATGGCTTTCATAATTGAGCCATGAGGAGCGGAAGCAGGAAGCAATGTATGGGAAGCTGTTGAGCCTAGAAGACATGAGGTCTTAATTTGGATTCTGACAGACTTCTAACTTTGGCATTTGCTAGTTGTGTGACCTTGAGAAAGTTACATAACCTCTCTCTAAGCCTTATCAATAAAATGAAGCTGGTAATCGGGTTGTTGTGAGGATTAGATGTACAAAGCATGTGTAGAGTCACAATAGATGGTCCAAGATAGACTGGGAGAAAATTGTAGAACAAAATTCAAAATCTTAAAAATAGAAGGTCAGACTTACTGGACCAGTAGAGACCTGGGGAATCCCCAAACATATTTGTCCTTTATATTTTAAACTGAACTTTTTTCACAACTTCTGGAGGTCACCTACCAACTAAATAACAACTTGGTTCATAAAATAAATAATATTACCTAGAAGTATTGTGCTCTTGTGTATATATTGTTGCTGTGGTTCAGTTACATCAAGTTGGTTCAGACACATAGACAAACCTGTAAATCTTTGAGGGAGCAAAAAGTGCTCCAATTGCCAACCTTGATATACATGTGTATGTATGTGTGTGTGTCTATGCAATATAAACACTGGTTTAAAGTCCAATGCTTATATTGTATATATATGTTGTTGTTGCGTGCCATCAAGTCATTTCCAACTCATAGCAACCCTATATAGGATTTCCAAGGAGTAGCTGGTGGGTTTGGACATATTTGTATGTTTTATATGTGCTTGCTGTTGTTAAGTGCCTATATATGTTATTAAGTACCGTCTAGTGAGTTCCGGGTCATAGTGACCCTGTAAAGGGCTTCTGAGGAGCAGCTGGTGAGTTTGAACCACCAACCTTGCAGTTCAAAGCAACCTTGCCTTCCAGTGTTTATCCTACAGTGCCATACCAGGACTATATATAACATATATGTGGATTTCTGGTGTGGTGCTATAGACTCCACTGGACTGCAAACCACAAGGTCAGCAGTTCAAACCCATCAGCTGCTCCTCAGAAACTTTATACAGGGTCATTATGAGTCAGGGGGACCTAGAATAATGAAAATAGAAGAATCACAACAGAAATAATGAAAATGTTGATGCGATGTGGAAAATGTATCCAACGTCACTGAAAAATATGTGTAGAGATTGTTAAATGGAAGCCTAATTAGCTATGTAAACT